>NC_138773.1:299796976-300159476 GCF_965119305.1 Pelophylax lessonae | reverse complement strand
TGAGCATACGGTTATCTTTTCCTAGATATGTTCCCTGGAATTTCCATGAACCCCAGCCCGGAATGTTTAATTTTGATGGAGAACGTGATCTGGAGCGTTTTCTGAACCTGACTGCGGAACTTGGCCTGCTCGTCATCCTGAGACCCGGACCTTACATCTGTGCAGAGTGGGACATGGTAAGGGGACCCCCTGGGCGTAGGGAAACTCTCACAAGCTGTATTGAACACTTAAAAAAAAACAGCCTTCCTAACTCTTAGGCTGCGTTCACACCTGAGGGTAGCATCTTTGAGTATTTTTCCTGGCATTATTCTTATGTGAGATTTTTCCCTTTTTTAGCTGGTGGTGGTGGTGTAATGGTGTGGGGGATATTTTCTTGGCACACTTTGGGCTCCTTAGTACCAGTTGAGCGTCATATAAATACCACGGCCTACCTGAGTATTGTTGCTGACCATGTCCATCCCTTTATGACTACAGTGTCCCCATCTTCTGATGGCTCCTTCCAGCAGGATAATGCACCATGTCGCAAAGCTCCAATCATCTCACCACTGGTTTCTTCACCATGACAATGAGGTCACTGTACTCCAATGGCCTCCACACTCACCACATCTCATCCAATAGAGCACCTTTGGGATGTGGTGGAATGGGAGATTCCCATCATGGATGTGCAGCCGACAAATCTGCAGCAACTGAGTGATGTTATCATGTCACTATGGAGCAAAATCTCTGAGGAATGTTTCCAACACCTTGTTGAATCTATGCCACAAAGAATTAAGCCAGTTCTTAAAAAACAGCCTAAAACAGGGTACAACCCAGGACTAGCAAGGTGTACCTAATAACATGGCCAGTGTGTATGTGTATATGTATGTATGTGTGTATGTATATGTGTATGTATGTGTGTGTATATATATATATATATATATATATATATATATATATATATATATATATATATATATATATATACAGTATCTCACAAAAGTAAGTACACCCTCACATTTTTGTAAATATTTTATTATATCTTTTCATGTGACAACACTGAAGAAATGACACTTCGCTACAATGTAAAGTAGTGAGTGTACAGCTTGTATAACAGTGTAAATTTGCACTCCTCCACCTTCCGTTTGAGGATGCCCCACAGATGCTCAATAGGGTTTAGGTCTGGAGACATGCTTGGCCAGTCCATCACCTTTGCCCTCAGCTTCTTTAGCGAGGCAGTGGTCGTCTTGGAGGTGTGTTTGGGGTCATTATGTTGGAATACTGAATCCCAAAGGTGAGGATCATGCTCTGCTTCAGTATGTCACAGTACATGTTGGCATTCATGGTTCCCTCAATGAACTGTAGCTCCCCAGTGCCGGCAGCACTCATGCAGCCCCAGACCATGACACTCCCACCACCATGCTTGACTGTAGGCAAGACACACTTGTCTTCTCTCACATTTGTACTCCTAGACGTATGAGTGCTGCCAGCATTGCTGCAGAGGTTGAAGGGGTGGGGGGTCAGCCTGTCAGTGCTCAGACCATATGCTGCACACTGCATCAAATTGGTCTGCATGGCTGTCGTCCCAGAAGGAAGCCTCTTCTAAAGATGATGCACAAGAAAGCCAGCAAACAGTTTGCTGAAGACAAGCAGACTAAGGACATGGATTACTGGAACCATGTCTTGTGGTCTGATGAGACCAAGATAAACTTATTTGGTTCAGATGGTGTCAAGCGTGTGTGGCGGCAACCAGGTGAGGAGTACAAAGACAAGTGTGTCTTCCCTACAGTCAAGCATGGTGGTGGGAGTTTCATGGTCTGGGGCTGCATGAGTGCTGCTGGCACTGGGGAGCTACAGTTCATTGAGGGAACCATGAATGCCAACATGTACTGTGACATACTGAAGCAGAGCATGAGCCTCTCCCTTCAGAGACTGAGCCACAGGGCAGTATTCCAACATAACGACCCCACACACCTCCAAGACGACCACTGCCTTGCTAAAGAAGCTGAGGGTAAAGGTGATGGACTGGCCAAGCATGTCTCCAGACCTAAACCCAATTTTTTTTAGGGTCTTCCCAGAAAAATACCTTTTTGTTTAACTCTGAAACCTACATTATTTTTCAGTTTTTGTTAACCTACATTTTTTTAAACACCTCAGGCAGATTGCCACTCACCCCCTTGAACCATTTAAGGTTATTCACTGGAACTCAGTTATTCTGCAGCAATGTAAGTAAATTAGGTCTTGAAAGTTTATGCTAATTCTTACAGGTGTCCCAATGTTTGTTAAATACTTACAAGTTCTCTGTCTGTATAAAAGCAGTTTTGAAACAGACGGTGTTACTACACCCTCTTAAGCAATATTTGGACAGTATTGTACTGCAGGAAGTAGTATATTGCTCTCAAAATGGCAAGTAAAAGGCTATTTAACAAAGGAAGACATACCATTATAATTCTTACAAGTGTAGGCCTTTCCTTTAGAGAAATTGCAAAGAAAGCCAGGGTGTCAGGGAGTACTGTTTTATCAAAAGGCACTTGAAAACTGGAGGAAACTCTGACAGGAGGAGGTCCGGCAGACCCAAAGCCACAACAGAATGAGAAGAAAAGTTTCTGAAAGTCAAGAGCTTGGCTGACAGGCGACTTACAGGACAACCACTTCAAGCACAGCTTAAAAGAGAAGTACAGTATGGGATTTATTACTTTTTTTTTTTTTAGAATCATACTTACCTAGGTGGATGCAGCATCAGTGCCATCTTAAGAGCATTAAAGGGACCTGGGCAATGCAGTGCACTGGGGCCCCGCCTACACAATAACCCACGAGAATAAAAATGCAAATTATCGATAAGGCGATATTTATTGGTACAGCAATCCCAGGCTAATGACAGCTTCCAGGTTCAGCAGCTAGGTCCAGTGAAAACACAAACGGACAGGAGTCAGACTCGACTGTCTTGTGTGTGCCTGTTCCCGTGGAGGCAGACATGCATTCCCGCAGTTGTGGGCTCCCCCTCCAAGACCCAAGTGTCCTGACAGCAGCGCAGGGCCGACAGGTGCTTGCCACCTGCTAAGCTTGGTGATGGGATCCACACGGTAATCAAGACTAATACTTGGCTGGATCGCTGGCCAGGCAAGTGGGGCCCCCGGGCAACTTCCCAGCGTGCCCATTCGGTAAGATGGCCCTGTGCAGCCGATTGCTCGGTTCTTACAGCTCCTTGAGCAGAGAGCTGGTGACTGTCAGTCAACGGCTCTCTGCTCTGTCCCCCCCCCCCCCCTGCATGCTCACTGCAGTGCTGAGTGGTGGAGAGGGTGGGAGTGGCCATCTCAGGCTCTCATAGGTACACTGAGAGGCTGAGCCAAATGCCGGTCCAGGCATGTGGGCAGATTCCGACCATATTGTCGCGATCTTGCCCCAGACTGGACCAGCTCTGTGATTTCAGCTAACAGTGGGCTTTAGCCTGCTGTCTGCTGAAAACAGGTCAAAGATCAAAGGCATGCAGAACGAACTGTACTCCTGTGATCTACAGAAGTACAGTCAAACAAGCTTTGGCTGTACTTCTCCTTTAACACTGATCAACGTAAGTCTCAGTTTCAACTGTGAAGGGAAGACTTCGAGCTGCAGGTTTGACGGGTCAAGTGGCTGTAAGAAAGCATTTGCTAAGATGGCAGAACAAGAAAAGGAGGCTTCCTGGGCCTTAAAGCACTGCCAATGGACTACTAAAGACTGGAAGAAGGTTTTATGGACCAATGATTTAAAATTTTAGATCTTCTGTTCACAACGCAGGGTTTTTGTATGCTGTCAAGTAGGTGAAAGGATGGTTCCTCGGTGTGTGAAACATGTCAAATAATGGAGGAGGAAGTGTTATGGTCTGGGGGCTCTTTTGCCAGATCCAGAGTCGATTACTTGCACAGAGTGAGTGGCACCCTGAACCAAAACTAGTACCGCGGCATTTGGCAGCACTGTGCAGTACCCTCCGAAATACACTTATGGTCAGGGAGCCATCCTATAGCAAGAAAATGACCAAAAACATACCTCCAAGCTGTGTCAAAATGACCTTCGCGGAAAAGAACAAGATGGCAGGCTTCAAATCATGGAATGGCCAGCAGTTTCCAGACCCCATGAAGCTGGTTTGGGATGAACTGGACAGAAGAGTGAAAGCAAAGCAACCTACAAGCGCATCATATTTATGGGAACTTCTGCAACAGTTCTCCCAGACCAGCATGTATTGTTGTTTCTGAGGTGGAGTGACTCATATAGAATAGAAATACTCCCTCTAGAACCCTGGTCTCTACTGCACCATTGCTAATGTGCTGTTAAGGCTTCTATGCTTTATTTCAAGGCCTCATGCACACGGGGCGTTTTTACAGCGGCTGTTTTTGGCATTAGACATTTTTTTTCTACAGCCAATAAACTCTTTGCTTTGCTTCCTAGGAGTCAACCAACCCATAGACTTGCATTGTGAAAAGCAGCAATAAAACACAACTTCCTATAGCACTGGAGGGCAGGAAGCCGAGGTGGATTCAGGGCTATTCAGAACATTAACACAAATGTATTTTTTTACATTAAGAAGTTTCCTTTACAGGCTTATCTAAAAAAAAAAAAACCGAAAAGACTACATTACCTTGGAGTCATCCCTGATCCAACTGGACTCCTCATCCATGACCATACCTGGACATAATCACACTTTTGGAACATGTATGATTGAGGTGCTGGATTTGACTCCTTCATTGTTGAGGGTGATCACTCAAATTGATATGGGGTGCTAAAGGCTGCTCTCCGCACAAACGGGGTACACCTTAGCTAGGGGACCAAGAGTTTGGATCAAGGTGTGGGAAAGTCTAATGAGAACTCTTGACTAAGGAACCAAGAATCCGAAAATCCTTACTACTGGTGTTATTTCATGCACAGAGGCAAAAAACAACCATAGCGTCTTGGGTGCTTAAAGATCTCTCCCTTCTTCAGGGCTAAAAAATGGTATGCAATTAGAAGGACTAAAAAAAGTACAGTTACCAAATATAATGATTTATTCTTTTTGGTGATGCCATTTTTAGGTCTGTCCATTTACATACAGTATTTGAACCCTGAAGAAGGAGGACATCTTTGAGCCACCAAAACGTGTTGGTGTATCATGCCTTTTTGTATGAATTAGCACCAGTGTTGAAGATGTTTGGACTCTTAGAGGTTGTAAACCCTTTTTTTTTTTTTTTCTTTTTCACCCTGCAAGAGAAACACATAATGAGCTAGTATGCATCGCATACTAGCTCTCATTATGAAATACTTACCTTAGAACGAGCCCCCGCCGTGCCGCCCGCTTAGCTGGATGAAGGGCGACATGTCCAGTCGCCCGTCTTCCGGGATCGCGGTATCCGGCCATCTGAGGGAGCCGGCAGTCACGGCTCCCTGTCGCGGGAGCCGACAGTCACGGCACGGGGCTCTGAAGAAACGGCACCAGCGGCCGTTTCTTCAGAGTGCATGCGCCAGTGACGTCACTGGATGCATCTAAGGTAAATATCTCCTAAATGGTACATGTTTAGGAGATATTTACAGTACCTATAGGTAAGCCTTATTATAGGCTTACCTATAGGTACAAGTGTCAGAGGAGGGTTTACTTCCTCTTTAAGCCCCGTACACACGTAGTGATTGTCGGCCGAACGATCGGCCGTCTTTTGTCCGGTGCTGTCCTGTCGGTTGAAAAGTGCTAAAGACTGCACACGAATTTTGTCGGCCAACAACAGCCAACTGCAGAAGTGATGTCATGTGATGGTTAACTTTCCGTGTGATTTTTCTTCTCTGAGCATGCCCAGTCTTGCTCATCTGCTGTTTGTCGGCCGAATTCTGTACTGACTGAGGAACAATCGGCCGTTCTGGTGTTGGCCAACAAAAATATTAAAGCGTGTACACCAGATTCTGTTTGGCCGAAAAGTCACAGTCGGTTGTCGGAAGCATCATACTAACAAGCCGACAATCGGCCGATCGGACGTTGGCCGAATATTTACGGCCGACAATCGCTACGTGTGTACGGGCCTTTAGTTCCATGTTTTGGTGTTATCAGCTTTTTCTATAACCTCATTTATGACCTTGTCCCTTTTGGGACCCGAAATATTAGAGTAGTGATACAGAAATCCGCACTGCTATTGCACAAATTCAAACACAGTTTCCTCAATGCTGTTTTCTGTATTAGGGGGGTCTCCCAGCCTGGCTCCTGAATAAGAAAGACATAGCTCTGCGGACCTCAGATCCAGGTAAACAACTGCAGTATAGAAGCTATTCTTCCATACATTCAGATGTGAGTAATCCTAACTCTTTGTATTTACTCCGTAATTTCAGATTACCTAAAAGCTGTGGACTCCTGGCTATCCGTCCTGCTCCCCAAAATCCAGCCACGCCTGTACTGCAATGGAGGAAACATCATCAGTGTCCAGGTAACATGTTAAACCCCTGCATGTTGTCCCTAACATGCATTAGGCTCAATTCACAAAGCTAACATACCAGGATAAGGATATTAAAGTGGTTCTAAAGGTACAAGATTTTCTTTACCTTAATGCATTCTATGCATTAGGGCAAAAAAACCTTCTGCATGCAGCTCCAGCCCTCTTAAATACCTACTTGAGCCCAATCTCGATCCAGTGATGTGCACAAGAGCAGAGGCTCTCCCTGCTTGCTCTCTCTCTTCATTGGACAGAAAGGCAGCAGAGGGAGGAGAGAGCAGGAGGGTGGAGCCCAGCCGAACAGTTGTTCTTCCATCTCCTCTGTGGGCAGGTGACGTGACCACTTACCTGCACTCTTCACTAAAAACAGCAGGAATGGCAGTGGGGGGGAAGGAGCAATGTTAGTGATTGGGTGGCTGTAAAGCCCTTTGGATCACTTTTACATGATAGCCAGCTATAAAAAAAAAAAAATACCAGGATCAAGGCTTGCAGTAGGTCTAAACCCAATCACTAAAATCTCATATTAGCTTTATCATGTTAAAGTTATTTCAGAAGTCAATTTCAATCTCTTTGAACTTGCAGAGTTTATTGATCACCTCCCGTCCTGCGACGTAGCGGTACATAGCTGGACTTTTGGTGGTTATTGCAGGATAATGCCTGTAGGGTTTTTTTAGAGCCAGCGGTCGGCTCTCTTGTAATAGCAACCGGCACAGCTCACCAGCTGCTCAGTTGCTATTACAAGCAGCGGGAGGGGAGATTTCCCCCCCAATGGCTCTCAGACTCTTCTTTCCCATCTGGGAGACCTGAGCAACCAGCTGGCATGTCCATCAGCTGGCCAGATAGCCGAACAAAGCCGGGATCAGCTTTGATCGGCTGTTCGTTATAGTAAACCAGAAACGATGACATGGCATCACTTCTCGTTTAAGCTGAAACAATTTTTTGGAAAATCTAAAGCATTCAGAAACTGATCTTGGTATTTTGAATGCTTTTAAGTGCAGAGGAGGGATTTGGGGTCTTATAGACCCCCAGAACTCCCCATAAAGAGGATCTGTCGCCTGCCTATTGCTGTCACAGGGATGTTTACAATCCTTGTGACAGCAATAAAATTGATTAAAAAAATAATAATTAAAAAAATTAAAATAAATAAATTTAAAGTGCCCCCGTCCTTCCGTTCTTTTGTGCAAATGCAAACGTGTGCTTTGGTCCTGCATGCACGCACACCGATCGTCCCACACATGTGAGGTATCGCTGCAAATGTTACATCATGGGCCGTAATCATAGCATAAGACCTCCTCTGTAACCTGTAAAGGCTTTTTAAGCATTGCCTATGGATAGTAAAATTTACATTTGTTTGTACCTGTCTCGCAGGCAAGCATAATTTTAAAGGGTGACTTGTTTGGGATCTATTTACCTGGCGTAACTTCATCTTTTATATTTTACAAAAAATTGGGTTCTGTATTGTTTTTTTTGCATTACAACTCAAAGTGTATTTTTCCCAAAGAAAAAATTGCGTTTGAAAAGCCCCTGCGCAAATACCATGTGACATAAAAAGTTGCAAAACTTTTGCGGTCCTCTTTCACATTAAAAGTGGTCCCAGTGGCGGATTTGCCGTGGGATCACTTTTATGGGCAGCTGGAGAGGTGACCCGCACCCCCCCCCCCCCCTCCCGGTCGTTTTTCCTGCTTACTGGAGCCATCAGTAGCGAGGAAAACTACCCGGTCCTTTCCCCTCTTGGGCAGGAAGTCGAGTGTGGGCAAGCTGGCCCCCACTCCACTCCACTATGGCCTTGGAGGACCGGAGCGACGTCATACGTCTCTTCCTCCCAACGGGCCCATTTTTTTTTTTTTTTGCTTTTAAGGGTAGATGTGAGATGTGAGGTCTTTTTGACCCCAGATCTCACATTAAAGAGGACCTGTCCTGCTTATTTCTATTACAATTTCTATTCTATTGTAGTAGGAATAAAAGTGATCAAACATTTTTTTTTAAAGGGACAGTGCAAAAATAAAAAATTAAGGTAAAAATCCCTCCGAGCATGCGCGCAGAAGCGGAACGCATATGCAAGTCATTCCCACATATGTAAACTGTGTTCAAACCACACATGTGAGGTATCACCGCGATTGTTAGAAGCAATAATTCCAGCTCTAGACCTCCTCTGTAACTCTAAACTGGTAACCTGTAAACATTTTTAAAGAGTCGCCTATGGAGATTTTTAAGTACCAATGTTTGTCGCTATTCCATGAGCGGGCCGAATTTTGAAGTATGACATGTTGGGTATCTATTTGCTCGGTATAACATCATCTTTCACATTATAGAAATGAATTGGGCTAACTTTACTGTTTTCTTATTTTTTTAATTTAAAAAAAAAAAGTGTATTTTTTCATAAAGTATTTGACATAAAGTATTGCAATGATCTCCATTTTATTCTCCAGGGTCTCTGATAAAAAAAATACATAATACTTGGGGGTTCTAAGTAATTTTCTAGCAAAAAAATACTGATTGTTACATATAAACAAAAATGCCAGAAAAGACCTGGACTGGTAGTAGTTAAATAATAAACCTGCCATGACAGACCTACTTCAGGTACTTCCTGATATAGGATGACAGCTGTCTCCAATCTGTGCTTCTGTGTTGCCGCCCCGTCACATTTACTTCTTCTGGTGACTATAACCGGCTGTGCGCAGCCATTGTCCCCACCGGGAAGCGGGTCCAGAGCAATGATGTGCAATCAACTGTGATGGCAAACCTTGGCACCCCAGATGTTTTGGAACTATATTTCCCATCATGCTCAACTACATTGCAGAGTGCATGAGCATCATGGGAAATGTAGTTTCAAAACATCTGGGGTGCCAAGGTTTGCCATCACTGAACTATAGAGTGCATGTGGACAGGAAGTGTCTGGAAGAGGTTGGAGGAGATCAGCAGCAAAAGGATTGAAAAAAAAAAAATGTTGAAAATAGTATTTTTTGGAAAAAAGAAATGGCACTTTATCATGTGCATTGCATTGGGCAACCTTATTGTTATCAATTTAGGGGTTACATCTTCTTTAACTACAAAAAAAAAAAAAAAATCATCAGTTTCACCGCCATTGTCCTTATACACCAATTACCAGAGAAGAATAAAGAGCACTGATATTGCCTAATATGCTAATGTAGGCCTTTATCTCCTGATCCTGCAGGTGGAGAACGAGTACGGCAGCTTTTATGCCTGTGATTATAGCTACCTGCGCCATCTGCTGACCATCTTCCGAATCTACCTGGGCGATGACGTTGTTCTGTTCACAACTGATGGCAATACGAACATAGAGCTTAAATGCGGGACCCTCCAGGGGCTCCTTGCCACTGTGGACTTTGGACCAGGTCAGTAGCAGACATCAATAGTACTGAGTTCAGGCAGCTGCTACGACTATTCATATTGCAAGACAGTCGGGCCTTTTTACCTTCTTGCTGACTATGTAATGCATATGCTTGGGGGGCAAAAGACGGTGGGGTTTAATGCCACAAGCTGCACATATGCGTTCATGAACAGGCAAGGTTTCTATGCTGGGAGCGCCCCCCACTGCGTGTCCGAGCTCTCATAGACAGCTCATATTCTCTAGTAATGATCTGGAATTGGTGGGACAGGCTTCTGATCATGTGACCACTGTAACAGCCAATCACTCGGCACAACATAATCTTTTATATATTACAAAAAAATGGGTATTATATTATGTTTTTATGCACTAAAATGCATTTAAGTGTATTTTTTTCTAGTCCAGGCCACTTTTTGCGATTTGGCACTGTGCAAATTTAACTGACAATTGCGCGGTCGTGCGACGTCGTACCCAAACTAACTTTACGTCCTTTGTTTCCCACAAACAGAGCTTTCTTTTGGTGGTATTTGATCACCTGTGCGATTTTTACTTTTTGCGCTATAAACAAAAAAAGAGCGTAAATTTTGAAAAAATAATATTTTTCACATTTTTTTATATAAAATTCCCCCCCAAAAAAATGTAAAAATCTAAATTTTTGGCCAATTTGTTTTCTGCTACATATTTTTGGTAAAAAAATCACAATAAGCGTATTTTGATTGGTTTGCGCAAAAGTTATTGCGTTTACTAACTAAGGCAAAAATTTCTGTAATTTTTTTTTCTTTTTAACGAGTAATTTGCGGGACTGTGACATTGCAGCAGACAGATCGGACCCTTGACTGACATTTGACACTTTTGGGGGTACCAGTGACATTACTGCAGTAATCAGTGCTATAAATATGCACTGTTACTGTAAAAATGACACTGGCAGGGAAGGGGTTAATTTTATTGGAGAGGAAGGGGTTAATGTATGCCTGGTGCTTACTAACGTGTGTGGGGGGAGGTGACTGTGTGACACAGGGACAGATCGCATGTTCAGCTATGCTGAACCCTGCAATCTGTCACTGTCTGTCACTTAGGAGATCCGCCCGCTTTGTTTACACAAGCAGGCAGATCTCCAAACTCGATTCCCCGACGATCGGGGAAGAGCGGCGGCGATCGCCGCCGCTCCTCCCCTGGCCCGACTCCCGCTGTGACTGAATACAGCGGGAGCGAGCCTCCGGCGGCGCGCGTGCGCCGCCCACAAGGGGAGGAGTCCAGCGACGTAGGTCTACGTCGCTGGACGGGAAGTAACCACTTTGTCGCAGTAGAGCTCCAGTGAGCGGTCGGCACGTGGTTAAACAATTGTCATTCGCTGGGCTATCGTACAACAGAAGTTTTCCTGCTCGTTCCTTTTGGATTTTGTTGGACGAACTGTCGTGATCGGCTGCCGAAAGCTGTGTACTAACGATCAGATTATCGTGCGATCAGGTCAAAATCAAGTTTTATCGTACGATTATCTGAACGTGTGTACGAGGCATTAGAGCTTTATGTGTTTTTTTTACAATACTTTTTTTGCATGGAAAATCTTCTTGCCGTGTTTGTGGTGCCATTAACAATGAATTATACCACAAGTGCAACGTGTGTATTTTACGGGTTTCATAAGCATTTACAAAATGTAATACCGTGAATGCAGCCTAAAACAAAGGAGAGGAGAAATGACTCTGCAGAGGACTGAACAGTCTGTAATAGGTAGCAGAATACGGAAGTTTTATTGGGGAAGTGACGGTCCCAGCTCATGACTGATATGACTCATTAGTAACAGAATTGTGTAACATGCAAAATGCAGAAAGAAAGGCTGTAAATAGAACCGGTCTGTAATGAATCTTAAAGCGGTAATAAACTATAAACTAAAAATTGAACATATTGCAGCTTACCAATCATTTGATGCGGTGGTTGTATTATGCCCCGTACACACGTGCAGATTATCTGAAGACTTTTGTCTGTAGACTTACCAAAACCATATAATATGAGGTCAAACCTAAACACTTACAATTTGTATGCAATCCGGCAGGCCCTTGCACTACATAGAAAAGGTAAATCTGAAGACAAAAGTCTGCAGATAATCTGCACGTGTGTATGGGGCATTAGTTTTCTTTTTTTTTGGCTTTGTTTTGTCCTCTGTTTTCAATTGGTGATCTGGCCAGTAACACATCTCCTGTATTAGAATGCCCCCACACTGGATTAGAGATCGGCCCATTATCGGCAAAGCCGATATATCAAGGACCGATATGCACTTTCCCCGATATATCGGAATCGGCCACCAAGGTGAACAATATTACCGATATTTCGGGAAAGTGCTTGTACCGGAGTGATCCCTGCAGCTAGAGGCATCACCCCAGTACTGTCTTGTAATGACAACCGATGCGGCTGAGAAGCCGCTCGGCTGTCATTACAAGGAGCGGGAGGGGACGCTCCCCCCCCCCGGGCAACCAGCCTGCACGGCCACAGAAGACGCATTCGGCTCTGATCGGGTCTCCATGTAAAAACCCGGAAGTGATGTCATGACATCACTTCCGGGTACTTGGCGCCAAATTAAAAAAAATGACAGCATTCAAAACAGCCAAACTTGGCATTTTAAGTGCAGAGGAGGGGTTTGGGGTCTTTTAGACCCCCGGATCCCTCCACAAGAGTACCTGTCAAGTGATTAAAACATTTTTTTTTTTTAAATGTACGAAAATATCAGCACATATTGGCCAATACCAACGAGCGATGACCAAAATAGCGGGATCATCAATGAAAAAACGATATCGGTCGATCCCTACTCTGGATGAAGTAGCACAGGGGGCACCCTTTGGACAGCAGCATTGTCAGTCCTGGGGGGGAGGGAGTGTTAGATGTATTAGCAGATTTGGATACACTAACAAACTGAATCCAAACTCCAGATGATACTTTATACACAGTTACAGCAAACAGGGGAGGGGAATGTGCTAGCAGATTTAGATGGGCATGACTAATAAATTAAAGTTGAACTCCAGCTAGCACTTTATCAGCAGTTACAGCAACTGTTTGTTTTTTTCCTTTTGGGATAAAGGTTTTACATAAATAAATAAAAGCAGATGAGAATAAGCACCCCTGCCAGTGGTAAATGGTTTGTCTCATCCCTGTAACTACAATAGAGCTTGTTTTGTTGAAAAACAACACTTACTGGCTAGATCACCAGATGAAAATAGAAGAAAGAAAGAGCCTAAAAAAGGTTACTAATGCTGCCATCAAATCTAAGAATTGGTAAGCTGCAATATAATGTTTGTTTTTTTTCTTTTTATTGCTTTAATAAAAATATATTCGGGAAAAAAAAAAAATGTATATATAATCTTCTTTTCTTATTTTGTGTTCCAGCGGACAATGCTACAAAAGCCTTTGAATTACTGCGAAGAATACAGCCCAGAGGACCTCTGGTAAGGTGTTATCCCTTATAACATATACAAATGACATATGTAGACAACCCTCTATTGTAATACAACAATGCTCACATAGAGGCACTAGAAAGATGGTAAAGAGAAGGATTTTCCATTAAAGCGTTACTAAACCCAGGAGCCTGCAGTCACTATATCTGGTCTCCCCAGGAGCCTGCAGTAACTATATCTGGTCTCCCCAGGAGCCTGCATTCACTATATCTGGTCTCCCCAGGAGCCTGCATTCACTATATCTGGTCTCCCCAGGAGCCTGCAGTCACTATATCTGGTCTCCCCAGGAGCCTGCATTCACTATATCTGGTCTCCCCAGGAGCCTGCAGTCACTATATCTGGTCTCCCCAGGAGCCTGCAGTCACTATATCTGGTCTCCCCAGGAGCCTGCATTCACTATATCTGGTCTCCCCAGGAGCCTGCAGTCCCTATATCTGGTCTCCCCAGGAGCCTGCAGTCCCTATATCTGCTCTCCCCAGGAGCCTGCAGTCCCTATATCTGCTCTCCCCAGGAGCCTGCAGTCACTATATCTGCTCTCCCACAGTACACAGAACATGGAAATGCAATTATTTTAGTAAATATTAACTACTAAATACCTTTTCTCCTCAGCAGTATATAGCAGTCCTGTGACTTCTATCAGTGTCTGGTTAAAGCTTGTAAGAGGAGTTTTCATTCTCCTCTGATTGTCCTATGAGGCTGCAGGACCCCTGAACCTCTGTCTGAACAGTGCTGATTGGCCCTGTGCTGATCACATACAAACAAAAAACAAAAAAAAGCCTCTCGGCATTACACACCAAACTGAGCATGTGCAGCTTGCCCCCGAGGCTCTATTCTATCAGGAGATGGATTGGGGACAGTGGAAGAAGCAGAGGATCAGAAAGGACAGGTTCAAACAGCCTTTTTACACAATGCAGAAGATTAACCCCTTAGGTTCAACAGTATAACAAGCATGCTTTACTGTATGTACACACTGATTTTACTGTTGTGGGTTTAGCAACACTTTAACGGTCATTCCCAATATACAGCATTTTGGTCACTAGATGGAGCAAACAATCATAGGGAGTAGTCTATTAGAAAGAGTACAACCAAAATTCATACAGTACGCACAAATGTGTTTGACATACATCCATGGTTTTAAAAAACTGTATAAAACTACAGTATCTCACAAAAGTGAGTACACCCCTCACATTTTTGTAAATATTATATTCTATCTTTTCATGTGACAACACTGAAGAAATGACAATTTGCTACAATGTAAAGTAGTGAGTGTACAGCTTGTATAACAGTGTAAATTTGCTGTCCCCTCAAAATAACTCAACACACAGACATTAGTGCCGGTTCACATTAGTGCAATCACAGAGATCGCATGTAATTCGGAGCGCACTGCTCCTAAAATTTCATGCGTTCTCTGTGCGGTGGAAATTCAGCCATACAAACTGTACCGCAATCATACTAAAACACGCACAGGACCCTTTTTCTTTGGTACGCAGCAGAATTAAATCACACCAGTGCGATCCGATTCTGTGCAAACTTTCAGATCGCACTGCGATATGCAATCTGATCTGGGGGTGTCGTTAACTTTTAATTGACACCCCCAGCGTATCGCATATGGCAGTGTGAACTGCCTGTTGTGCGGATGCGATGCGGGAACACGCTGTATATTCACAGTGTTCCCGCATTGCACAAATGTGAACCGGCACTTAATGTCTAAACTGCTGACAACAAAAGTCTGTTGCAAGGTTTCTTACCTGGAGATCCTGCTGGTAACAGCACTTCCTGTTTCAGGCTGACAATAAGGCTCTGCTCACATCACGGCACTCCGGATCGCAGGAGTAATCGCCGCGAATCTGCCCTAAATCACCGCAAAATGCGGGATGCACTTGCGATCTCTGTTACTTTCAATGGTACCCCAATCGCGGCATGATTTTGTCGCAATTGTGGCCTGACGAATCACATTAAGATTGCGCAAACAGAATCACGGGACGCTTGACGCCCCAAAGAGGTTTTGAAACCTATTTTGGGGGGCAACAGGCGTCCCGCGATTCCGCCCACGATCCGGAATGCCATGGTGTGAACGGAGCCTTATGCCCCATACACACATGCAGATTATCTGCAGACTTTTGTCTGTAGACTTACCAAAACCATATAATATGAGGTCAAACCTAAACATTTTCAATTTGTATGCAATCCGGCAGGCCCTTGCACTACATAGAAAAGGTAAGTCTGCAGACAAAACTCTGCAGATAATCTGCACGTGTGTATGGGGCATTAGTCGCATGGTTGTCAGCCTGCAGTGTGTGCTCTTTCAGTTTCCCATTGTGATGTCTATCAGGTTTGCAGGAGGAATGCACAGAGCAGATGTGCAGCCCAACAGCCAACTGAGGGATGAGCATGCAGCTGGCTGACAACATTGTTGTTAATTGCAAGGCAGTGGTTTAGCAATGTCAGCCTAAAACAGGATCTCTAGATAGGAATTTAGCAACAAATTAACAAAACGATTTGTTTAAAGTGACATGAAGGCTGGGTTCACACATGTCTGATGCGAATTTCCCCTCAGTTTTCACTGCAAATTTCCAAAGTAGTTGTTCAGCTGCGATTTAGAAGCAGTTGAGATGTGAATGTTTGGAGCCGGCAGGCATCGGCATCTTTACCATTAGCTGGTTATTAAAGAGTGGGTCAGGAAGCTGGCCACCACCTCCTTAACAAAGGATGACTCCTCAGCTAAATGTAAAAAACTGGCTTGGGGTTCCTTCCCAATCCATATCAAGCCTTTTCGGGTCTGGTACAGACTTTAAAGGAAAATCGCACGTCAAAATAGAAAAAAAAAAACGGTGTGGGCCCCCCAAATCTATACTAGACCCTTATCCGCCCCCCCGAACCATATAAGACCATATGCTCTAAATATTGGGGAAGTGCTTTGGGGTGGGCTCTTCCCCACAACAAGGGCCTCTTTCCCACAACTCTGGCCGGTGGTTGTGGGGGTCTGCGGGCAGGGGGCTTATCAGAATCTGGACGCCCCCCCACTCATTTACCAAAAAAAGTGTCAAAAAGGAATAAAAACACAGAGACAGTTTTTGACAATGGCCAGGTGGGTTGTCCTCTTCATTTGTGGTGGACCTGCCCCAAGGTATGACGTTTCTGGATACGGGTGCATTCCCTAATTTACTAAGTCACTATGGTTAACCATACAAAAAACCCTCGGATCCCACTACTCAACGAACCCATGGAAACATCCCGAGATCCACACAGACTCTAATATATTACATGTTTTTGGCCACTAAAGTAACTATCACTACAGCTTAGAAAAGCCCCGTGATTGACTTAGGCCTAATGAAGTGAAAGCCTACTTGGATCATTCTACACAAAAAACTTGTCAGTGTCCAGGGAGATAAACAATCTCTATTTGAAAGGGCATGAATCCCCTGGCTCGCTTACCTACAGGTACCGGACATTGGATTTGTGTTCAGATTGGACGGGCGTGCTCTCATTCTCCCCCCCCCCTTTCTTTTTATCACCTCTTTGTCTTCTTTCTTGTTTTCTCACCCCCCCTGACCTCCCCCTCCCCCCCCCCTCACATACACACACATTTATTTTTCTGATGCATTTTTTGATACATTAGTTGGACCTTTAGCCTCGTTATAAGGTTACTGGCAAGGTTTTGCATTAGACAAATTACCTTAAAGCGGAGCTCCATCCAACAGGGGAAGCTATGCTTGTCTGTCACCTCCCCCCTCCTCCGCTGCCACATTTGGCACATTTTGGGGGGAGTGGGTACCTGGTTTTGACAGGTACATTCTCCCACTTCTGGCTCAGTTCAGCGCGGCGAACAGAGCCGGAAGTTTAGGCTCCCCTCCTTCCCCAATGCTGGCCCATTCAAAAGCTCAGTGCATTCCTGCATGATCAGTAGGAAACCCTCTATGAGGCTGTAAGGCTTTACTGCTGCTTTCCCTTAGTCAAGATGGTGGCTTGGATGCCAACTCACCTTTGGCTACTCCATAATCTTCGCCCATGGACATTGAGCCTACTCATGCATCATAGCGTACATGTTTGGGATTCCGTGCAGTACTTTGCTTGCCTCATGTCGCCCTTCCTGCCCTTGCTCCCATCACTAATAACCCTCTTTTTTTTCCCCGAGGCTTAGACCAACCACAGGCAATCTCCTAGTGGGTCACTAATGTGTTCTCACATGTGGGACCCTTTCTAACCGCCAAATTGTTTCCCATGTGGGCCTCACTGTGGGAGACCCATGACATTCCAGAAGCGGAGCACTTCCGCTACCTCCAACTTCAGCACTGGCTCACCTCACTGTGTAGGACTTCTACATACCCGTTCCATAAAACTGCATTCAAATACACCTGCCTGCACTCTCCGGGATCCCTAGGCCTCATTTTGACTCTCTATGCTTGTCTGAATAATCGTTCATCCCTTACTTCTCTCACCTATGTAACTCAGTGGGAACGAGAACGAGACTTGGCGACTGTAATAGACTTGGCGGACTGGAACGGGGCCTGGTCTTCTGTGGCCAAATGCCCATTTAACACAGCCACTTTGGAGGTGGCATATAAGGTGCTGCCATCGGGGGGGGTATTGGCCATCGGGGTGATGTTGTATATGTATGGTGGAAGTGTTCTAGACTAATTGGCTTCTGGTCCCGTGTATTTGGCCTCCTATTCATGTGGTTTCATCTGCCCATACCAAAAGAAGCCAAGTTTGCCTTATTACATTGTCCAGTTCTGGGCCTGTTTGCTTATCAGCGGAAGCTCTATCTATTTCTGTGAGCCAAAAGAACAATCGCCTAAGCCTAGAAAAAAACATCTGTACCCTTTCAGGGGGTGAGAGATCGCATGACCATGTTGATGTTCAACAAACCAATGTGGAGCATCCACAATGACTCTCATGCCAAGTTCTTCAAAATTTGGGAACCATGGCTGTCTTATGCCTTTCCTACCCTACCCCCAGCCAGCTTGGTCCCGATGCCTCCTAGCCCTACCTCCCCCGTCTCCTGGGCCTCTAACCTTCTGGCCTCCCTCCCCTAGACTCCTCTATCTCTTCTCAAGCTCTCTACTCGGTAGGCACGTGTGCTCCTTTCCTCTAGCTTCACCTATCCGCCCAATTTTCTTCTGATTTCTGCTCCTTTTATAGATCTGTTTAGGCTGTATATTGCACCACCTTTTGGATATTGGTGGGCCCAGGGGACGCCCTGTAGTTTTGAGGAGCCTCTAAACTAAGGACCCCTTAGTCCTTATGGTTCCATGAACACTCCTATTTACTGCTGTTGTGTTAGCTCTTGTTTTTTTTCTGTTCTTGTATCACCTTATTTTTGCCTTCCTTGTGAGCTAACTTTTGTTACCTCTTCAATGCTAGCCCCTGCGTGGGCAGGACTTTTGCATAATAACTATTTGTTAAAACCAAATAAAAATTATTGAAACAGAAAAATCTGCTCAGGTGAAGACACCGGTGGATTCCTGGACAGGTAAGTGCCTTATATTAAAAGTCAGCAACTAGGATTCCTTTTTTATTTCACAAAAAAAAAAAAAAGTCAGCAACTACAATATATGTAGCTGCTGACTTTGAATTTTTTCTGAAGGAGCTTGGAGCTCCTCTTTAAGAGGTAGGATGTTGATGTCTTTGATTTATTTATTTTTTGCTGGTATCTAGATAGTGATATAACTCCACTGTTTGATACAATAGTGGGTTCCCTTGGTTCAACCACTTGGATGTAGCTTCTCATATCTACTAATGAACACTCTATGGTAGGGATCAACCGATTATCGGCAAAGCCGATTATCGGAGGGCCGATATTCACTTTTGCTGATATATCTGTATCGGCCCCGGAATGGCCGATATTCCAAATATTGCTCAGGGTAAGGGTAAAATGATGTCACCTAGCATAATATAGTTTAGAAATGTTATTGAATATGCCACTCACATATGTACAAAAGATATAAGCAATTCCACATTAGCAGATCTTCATCTCTCACCCACTTGCCGTAAGTGATACCGCTCCGTCCCTCACCCACTCCATCTCCCACCCACCCGATACCGCTCAGTCTCTCACCCACTTGCCATAAGTGACACCCGGGTGATACCGCTCCGTCCGGCATACGATCTCTGAGGTCACGGAGATAGAGCGGGTGAGGGACGGAGCGGTATTGAGTGGATGCCGAACAGAGCGGTATCATCCGGGTATCACTTACGGCAAGTGGGTGAGAGATGTGGAATTGCTTATATATTTTGTACATATGTGAGTGGCATATTCAATATCATTTCTAAATGGAATTATGCTATGTGACATCATTTTACCCTTACATGAGCACTGCCACCTAATGGTTGGAGGAGGAGAAGACTAGTCTCGGACTCTGACATAGGATGTACAAAATATTGGCCCATATCGGCCGATACATTGTGACCAATATATCGGTATCGACCCTGAAAAAAACATATCGGTCTATCCCTACTCTATGGGTTGATAGCGAAACCCTTATTTTCCATTTATTATTATTATCCCCAATTTCCTTTATTGCATACTGTCTATGATAACCGTTCTATTCGGGACTAAATTGTTCTATTTAATGTATTTTATTGTTATTTTGAATTTTAATAAAAAAGATTGGCACAGAAAAATCAGATAGAAAATGTATTTAGTGTGACGGAATTTCTGACATACTTTGCCGTGCTTTTTTGTTTCAGGTAAATTCTGAGTATTACACAGGGTGGTTGGACTACTGGGGGGAGAAACACGCTAGCAGCTCAGCTGAACAAGTGAGCCGAGGCCTACAGGACATTCTGGAAATTGGAGCCAGTGTCAATATGTGAGCTCTAGACTGGAGCGAATTATGAGCTGTTGTCATCTGTTAATAGTATGACTGGTTGGGGTGGACAATGTTGACATTGTGCATAATATATGGTTTATGTACTTCCTATGCAGGTATATGTTTGAAGGAGGCACCAACTTTGGCTACTGGAATGGTAAGAGATGGTTTTATTTAAATTGCAAGCTCTGATGGTATCAGTGGGATAGAAGGTAAAGGAAAATCTCCCAAAGAAGTACAAAACAGCATAAAAAAAAAAAAAAAAAACACCTGGACTGGAGTTCTAACCCGTCCCTACTCTATCTAGGATTACAAAAATATTGTCTGAAGGTGGACTTTATAGGCATTATATACATTCAATTGCTTTTATTTTTAACTTGATATAGGTTTAGTGCTGTTCCCTATGTTGTTTGCATTCCTTACCGTGTAATAATGGGCTTATGTTGTGGCCACAGTTTATAGTGTCATGGCTTATCGATTCCCCCGATGTCCATATATTCATTCACTTAGCTTGTCCCTATTCGGTGAAAGGACAGGCAATTTCTTGTTTCGGGTCACACAGCATGCAATCTATGCCTCTCCATTTCCTCTGTGTTGCATCACAAACGTGGGAGTACTAATGTGATGAAACACATCTCTTCCCTTCGTTGCTCTGCCTGTTTGTGTCTGTGTCAGATCTAACTACTGTGCAGGTCTCACCTGCAGAACACTAGACTGAGACACCCAGGGATTGTGGGAGCAGTAGTTTCTTCACAGGAAGTGTCCCACTACAGACAGAGGTTATGCATTAACCTGTACAGTGCCATGGGGCATATTTGAACCCGGAATGTGATGTATGTACTGGGCAACAAATGATGCCATAAAACTACATGATCAATGCAGGTAAAACACAAGGTGCGGGAAGGAAGGTTTGCAATGCTTTTAACAAGCAGAAGACCCATGAACATACTTGAAGTACCCATTCCTATGGTAGACAATCTCTGCCATTCATGGGATAGTTTGCTGGAATTGCTGAGAGACTCCTTTAAATGTGTACAAATTGTAACCTTACTTTTATTTATAGGTGCGGACTTCAAGAATACATACAAGCCGATTACAACAAGCTACGATTATGATGCCCCTCTGACAGAGGCGGGAGACCCCACCGATAAATTACTGGCAATCCGATCAGTGATTAGCAAGGTGACCTTCCACCTGCACTAATACACTATAACCCAGGGATTCCCAAACTACGGCCCTCCAGCTATTGCAGAACTACACATCCCATGAGGCATTGTAAAACTCTGACATTCACAGACACGACTAGGCATGATGGGAATTGTAGTTCCTGAACAACTGGAGGGCCATAGTTTGAAGACCTCTGCTATAACCTATTCAATGTGTTCTGTCCACTGGCAGCCATTAAGCAGTACAGTGTCAAAGCTGATTTCTCATTGGTTTTTATGGGTTCTTAAACATTTTCAACTTGCACTGTGTTTATAAACATTGTTTTCAAGGTAAAGTCACTTTGTAAAAGTTTATTTACATAGCTATGTGCCATACCAGTGTTTCATGTGTACTGGTGGCTTGCCAAGCTGACCGTAGACATTAGTGAATGGTTGGAAGGGTATACGCAATCATCTCAAGATCTCATAGGTTAATGGGTTAGTTCACCTTTTAATGGTCATTTTGCTCACCCCCAAAAAAAAAGAAAAAAAATCCTCCATGCATTCCAGCATCCTCACCACATTATTTAACACCCCTTTGCTGTTCAAAAGGTTTCTCCTTTCCCACTCTATACCTATTGGACATTCGCATGTTGTCCTTAGTAGCTGACCAACCCCCCCCTGGATGTTAGAAGGGTGGCCCCAAGGACTGTTCTGGCTCGCACAAACAGTGCACTCCCTCTGCAGTAGCTGAGAGAATGCACAGTACATGCATGGTGTATGATTGAGCCAGAGCACTGTCGGGTGCACTTCTAATGTTGGTCTGTCATGTGGTTATGGCAGGATGGAGAGGAGTCACTATTAAGGGGTTTTTGGGCAGCTTGAGCATAGCAAACATGCATGGAAGGGGACAGGAGCAACTATTTGAACAGCAGAAAAGTGGTAAGCAATGTGCTGCATATGCTGGAATGCATGGGGGGGATTTTTTGGAAAATATCCATTAAAGGTGAACTAACCCTTTAAGCTTCTGCCTAAGAAGGAATGCTCAGATAGCAGAAGCATCCAGTTTAGACAGAAGGAAGAACATATGGTGCTATGAGACTGTCTCCATTATACTCTGGCCTCTGGACTCAGTGCTATAGAAGTCCTATGAGGCTATAATGAGCAGGCGTGGCATGGACAGTTAGGACATGCATTGCTGGATGTAAATAAGCAGCAGAACCATGGCCATTCTATTGGGGTAAGTGTGCGTCAATGGACAGGGAGGGTTAGGTTAGGTCAGGATGAAAAAAGGATAAATGCACTTTTTAAACTTGTATACAGACAAGGAGTTCTAACTTTACTTGCTGCATACTTTTTCTGTGTTATTGAATTAGAGCAATGTTTCTCAACCAGGGGGCCACCTTGGCTCCCTTTGGGGTGCCACAAGCACAGGACCCAGCTTGCCTTTGATCAGCATCTTGAGCCAGGCCGGCTGTCAGCACCATAACAACCACTGGCACTGTGTTTCTGAAGGAATCTATGATGGGGCGGGGGCTCTGTGATGGGGGAATCGTATATAGAGGGACCTCTGATGTGAAAAGCATGCTCTAATGCAGTGGTCTCAAAACTGTGGCCCAGGGGCCAGATGCAGCTCTTTGCTTGCTTTTATCTGGCTCTTGGAGTACTGTTTCATCCACTGACACCAACAGTGGGGCATAATTCCCCCATTGACACAAATAGTGGGGCATAAGTCCTCCCAATAAACTCAACAATGGAGCACAGTTCCTCCCAATGGCACCAACAATGGGGCCCAATGACATCAATTATGGGGCACAATTCCTCCAAATGACACCAATGTTGGGGCACAATCCCTCTCACTGACACCAAAAATGGGGCATTGTTTACTCCCACTGATACCGGGACATTTTCTACTCCTAATGTCCACAGTCCGGCCCCCCTAAAGTCTGAAGGATGGTAAACTGGCTGTTTTCTATAGAAAGTTTAGAGATCCCTGCTCAAATGTGATTGGGGGGGGGGGGGGACCTCTGATATGATGGGGAACTCTAATGCAATGGGTAATCCCTGATATAAAGGGGGCCTCTGATGTGATGGGTGACCTCTGATGTGAAGGGCATTCTCTAATGTAAAGGGGGAGCCTCTGATGGGGGGAGGGGTCTGATGTGATGGGGGACCTCTAATGTGATGGGGAGGGGGGGGGGGGCTGATGTGATGGGAGCACCTCTATTGTGATGGGGACCTCTGATGTGAAGTTATTTTGTTTAGGGTGGTTGCGCGCATTGTCTTGGATTCAGGTATTATTAACCACTTGCCGACCGCTCACATTGAGCGTACTGCGGCAAAGTGGTTCGTTATCGTCCAGGTGTACGTCGCTGGACTCCACCCCTTGTGGGCGGCATGCGCGCGCCGCCGGAAGCTCGCTCCCGTTGTATTCAGACACAGCGGGAGTCGGGCCAGGGGAGGAGAGGCGGTGATCACCGCCGCTCTTCCCCGATCCTCGGGGATCGAGTCTGGAGATCCGCCCGCTTGTGTAAACAAAGCGGGCGGATCTCCTAAATGACAGGCAGGGACAGATTGCAGGATTCAGCATAGCTGAACCTGCGATCTGTGCCTGTGTCACATAGTCCCCTCCCCCCACACACCTCAGTAAGCACCAGGCATACATTAACCCCTCCCTCTCCAATAAAATTAACCCCTTCCCTGCCAGTGTCATTTTTACAGTAACAGTGCACATCAAAATATGCTTATTGCAATTTTTTTTTTTTACCAAAAATATGTAGCAGAAAACAAATTAGCCTAAAATGTTAAAAAAATTTGATTTTTACATTTTTTGGGGGGGAATTTCATATAAAAAAATGTGAAAAATATTGTTATTTTTTCAAAATCGTCGCTCTTTTTTTGTTTATAGCGCAAAAAGTAAAAATCGCACAGGTGATCAAATACCACCAAAAGAAAGCTGTTTGTGGGGAAAAAATTTGGGTACAGTGTCGCACGACCGCGCAATTGTCCGTTAAAGTAACGCAGTGCTGAATCGCAAAATATGGCCTGGTCATGAATGGGGTAAAATCTTCCGGTCTTAAAGCGGTTAAAAATTCGCTCATTGACAAAAAAATTCTCAAAGACATGTAGCTAAATAAAATGTTTTGGTTCTACTTGCTTATGAGGTATACAGATAACTGTCCATTTAAAAATGCTAGTATTGGTAATCCTCTGAATCTGCGTTTTCCAACCTTTTTTCAGTCACAGCACCCTTTAAAAGTATGCAAAATCTGGAGACACTCCAGTCCAAAACAAATGTAAAAAAAACAAATGTTATTTAACCACTTTAGGACCGAAGGATTTTCCTGCTTTACGTCCAGGCCACTTTTTGCAATTCGGCACTGTGCGACTTTAACTGACAATTGCGCGGTCATGCAACGCCGTACCCAAACTAAATTTACGTCCTTTTTTCCCCACAAACAGAGCTTTCTTTTGGTGGTATTTGATCACCTCTGCACTTTTCATTTTTTGCGATATTAATAAAAAAAAGCGACAATTTTGAAAAAATAACAATATTTTTCTACTTTGACAGTTAAAAAATATCCAATATATTCAATTTTTGTCATATATTTAGGCCAAAATGTATTTTTCCTGGTTTTGGATAGAGCAGGGAAGGGTTGGAACCTGCATGAGGTTTTTATTGCTTTCTGTGCTGGGGACCATGTGACAATAAATAAAACATGATGAGGTTTTAATTATATGGAAAGCTAAGAAAACAAGTTTCTGCTAAGCAAAATAGCTTTAAATAAAGGAAAGGTGGCTTGTTGATAAATTTGTTGGCAGTTGGAAGCCCATAATATAGGGGAGAGCACGGAGGGACCTATCTTTATGTAGGTTCACCATTCAGGTCAGCATACAGTATGGTGTGACAGCTGGTGGAGCACAGCGTAGTGACTATAGTTAAGAAACGAGTATTTGCATTGTGGGGCAAAGAAAAAAAATATTATTTGGGACTTTTTTTTCTTAAAGGAAAACACATCGAGACACAAAAATTGTGCTAAATGTTGTTTTTTTTTTTTTTTTTTTTGTGATCGTCGTGATTTGTGTAGGTGATTGGTAAATGTGAGAAACACAGAAATAAACAAAATTTCAAATTCCACACCGATAGATAGATAGATATGTGTGCACTTGATAAAGAAAGTGTGGTGAGGTTGCGCCGCACTTTTGTCTTATATCTGTATAGTATTGGATGTGGGAACACAGCTGTGTTCAGCGACAACAAATGTTCTTTTAGCCCCGGTTCACACTACTGCGTGTGCGGGGTTCGCATGTCATGTCGGAGCGCACTGCTCCGACATGACATGCGATCAGCTGTGCGGTGCGAGTTTAGCCATACAATTTGTATGGCTAAATTCGCATCGCACCCGCAGCAAACGCGCACAGGAGGCATTTTTGCTGCCGCATCAGGATCGGATCGCACAGCGGTTCACACTTGTGCGATCCGATCCTGTGCGAACTGCACGATCACACTGCGATATGCGATCAAACTGGGGGTGTCGTTAAGATTACATTGACACCCCCAGCGGATCGCATATGGCAGTGTGAACTGCCGGGGGTGCGTGTGCGATGCAGGAACAGGCTGCGAATTCGCAGCCTTCCCGCATCGCATCACTGTGAACCGAGCCTCAGTATTGGGTTTGTTTTTTCTTTCTTTGGAAGTATTCCTAGTGGTGGCAGTGCGGAGGATTCTTACAAACCTATAATTACTGTTGATTCG
This sequence comes from Pelophylax lessonae, assembly GCF_965119305.1. Taxonomy (NCBI): domain Eukaryota; kingdom Metazoa; phylum Chordata; class Amphibia; order Anura; family Ranidae; genus Pelophylax; species Pelophylax lessonae. The sequence continues at coordinate 300,133,576 of NC_138773.1, read as the reverse complement.
ATTTCTTAGTATTAATCATCATTCTAATATTTTACAGTTCCAGTCAGTTCCAGAAGGACCCTTTCCTCCTCCCACTCCTAAATATTACTATGGTTTAGTGTCTCTGAATAAGGTAAGTACCTGATTTAGATAAACATATGGCTGGGATGGAAGCACAGTGCTGCAATATCAAAAAATAAATCGCAGGCATATAAGGGGTTATTTACTAAAACTGGAAAGTGCAAAGTCTGGTGCAGCTCTACATAGAAACCAATCAGCTTCCAGGTTTTAGCCCTCATTCACATTGAACGCGGCTTTGAAATCGTGCGACTTCATCTGAACTTGCACAATTTAAAATCCACATTTCATTGCGAGTTCGGGGGCGACTTGAAAGACATCTGTGCGTGTTCATGCACAGATGTCTATTGCAGTCGCCCCCGAAGTCGCCAAAAGTAGTGCAGGAACAACTTGAGGAAATATTTGCGGCGCCGCAAAGTTGGTGTCCCACTGATTGAGATGGTGCCATTGCCGGCAATAGGCTGCGATTTGACATGCGATTTTACCTGTCAAATCAAGCTCATTGTCAAAGCTTAATTGAACAAGCTGAATTTAGAAGCTGATTGGCTGCCATGCACAGCTGCACCAGATTCTGAGTGCTCCAGTTTTAATAAATCCCCCTCCCATAGCGCATTTCAGTTGTGCAAGAAAAAAAAAACAGTGCAAAAAGTGACATGTGGAAACCGTAATAAATCTTACAACTACATTTAGAGAACGGTTAATGTGAAATTAAAAAGTTCATATAAAGTATGAAAGACAAAGACTGCATGCAAATCCGGCATCCGCTGATGTAACATATGAAGCAATGTCAAAACTGTGATAAATAGTGCAGCAAGTGTCACAAGTCAGGACCAGATTAAAAGAAAAGGCCCCACATAGTGTAAAAAAGTTTTAAAAAAAATCCTCCTTTTTATTTTTAAAATGATACAAACATAATAATTTACAAGCACAGAGCATGGAAGCACATCTACCCTGCTCAGCGTGCATGCGTCATGACGTCAGATACCCTGCTCAGCGTGCATGCGTCATGACGTCCGATCATTTGCTCAGCCCAATGCGTTTAGCCGTTTGTTCTGACGGATGCGTTTGACGTCATCAGGGGACAGGAACACATGATTAGACAAGACCAAGGCCAGTTATAAACACCCAGACAGGGCCCTTTAGGAAGCAGGCCACTCCCCTTGCTGGCTCGACAAAAATAAACACTGCTCTTATTAATCAGGAGTGGGAATAGCTCAAAGAAAAGATCTATAACACTAAAAAATAAGTGTCATATTTAGTAAGAGCCCCTATCCCTGTTAGAGCTCCCTCTAGTGGCCAAATAAGAATTAGTCCGCACCACATTTTAAGCTAAACAAAAATGCAAAAAATGTATTAAAAATGAATGAAAAATTGGATATAAATAACAAGAAGTAGAAAATCGTGTGGGGGGGAAAGAATTTAAAAAAAAAGAGGGGGTCCCAAAAGGACCATCTCAATCCCTGTACATATACAAGTTCATTAAAATTGATTAAAAGAACTAGAAAATTATAGTGAATCAATTGCACCTTTAGAAACAGTTAATACCTTTAGCTATTGTTAACTAATCATTTTATGTCCCATTCTATATTTAATCCAAAAGGACTGTGTAGGCTACATTCACACCAACATTAAAGCAAGTGCGAATTGTAGCGGCAGTTCCTGCTGTGGCTCTCCGCTTCTAACTGCGGCCGCCGGCCCTGTTCACTATAATGACCGGTTGCAGCTATTCGCTGCTCTCTGCATAGTCAGTGATTACATGTGGTGATTGCTGCTGGTTGCACTTTGTGTGTCTGGCTGTGCAGAGAGCTCCAAATAGGTGCGACCATTGGTAACCAGTCATGTCATGTCATTATAGTAAACAGGCTGGTGGCTGCACCTAGCCGTTGTAAACTGCAGCAGGAATCTTTATTTTCCTGCTGCTACTATTCAAACTGGCCCTATTCGCTGGTGTGAATTTAGCGAATTTAGCCTAAGTCTTCAAATATATCCGCTTTGTCTCCATCTTTGAAATCTCCCTCCGAACATTACCCTCCTCCAATGGGGGGGAGGGGGGGGGTGAATTTATCAATCCCCAACACCATAAGACTTGCGAGGTCTTTATTATACACAGGGCATAATTGCTAGAACCCCTTGTTAATATTTGCAATGTACTCATTGACCATAGTCTGCAGTGCTCTTTGGGTCCTTCCAATGTACTACAGGCCACAAGGGCACTGCAGTAAAAAAACAAAGTTTTGTGTTGAGCAAGTTAAAAATCCACAAATAATATAAGAATGTACAGTGACTCAGGGTAAAAAAGAAGAGGCCCTAGATGTTTTATAACTAGCGCATTTACATACCCCTAATCTTCTACAAGGGAAGAAGTCCCACAGCCCCTTTAAACAGTCTGTGCTGTTTAGGTTTCTCCACCTGGGTTGGGGCTACTCTATCCCTAAGGAAGAGCACTTTTTTGAAGAAGCCGGGCTCAAAGTTTTGTCATTTTTCAGAATGTGCCGAAGCTTATTAATGAATCTCTTGGCCCCATATTGCTGAGTGGAAAAACCTAGTAGTTATCGCCCACATAGAATTATAGGTCCTCTGTTGCAGTCTACCATCACCCAACAAATCTTAATTATTTATTAAAATCTGCCTTTTTTGATTATTTATTGAAATCTGTATTTGCTCATCCAGTTGACTTTGTTCATAGCCCTTTTCTAGTAATTACTGTTGGCTATGTTGTTTTTTTACACTGGTACCCTTATTGGTCTTATTTATATACACAGATTGGAGATCTTGTGGATCTTTTAGATGTTTTCTCGAGGGGTGACCCTTTTGTAACCCAATACCCTATTACCTTTGAGGATATGAAACAGGTAAGGTCTATATTTCTGCTGTGTATATATAATAAATAATCTTAACTGAACTAAACTAATTTTGTTCTCTGTCCTGTCTCAGGTTTTTGGATTTGTATGGTATAGGACCAGCCTACCCACAGACATCCCGATCCTCACTCCTCTCTCATCACAAGATAATAGCGTCCATGACCGAGCGTACATTTCAGTTGGCGGGGTACGAAGAAGTTACCGTGTTAATATCTCCTATACATGCATTTATAGATCAATGCTACACAACATTTTAAGTGGAACAACAGCTATTTCTTATCAGTACTGGGGCTTTCATTTTAAAGTGGGACTCCAGGTATGACATTTATTGCATATTTGCATTGATCCAGCTTGGCACAGTGTAAGTATGCATATTTCATAACCGAGAGCTGCTGGGGAAGCTGACAACCTTTTTAGTAGTTGGCACTACTACAATGATGGCTGAACACCTTTCTATCTGCACAATGACTACAGGGGGGTCACTCGCTTGGCACTGCCACCATTCACAGAACGCCCTGTATTTTTTTTTTTTTTTTTTTATGAATATAAGGCATTCTCTGATTGGACAAGGTGGAAAGGATGGGCAGTGATCTCATGCACATCACATCCCTCAATCAGAAAACACATTGTATTTATTGAAAAAAAAAAATTATAAAGTATTTCATATTTAGTATGGGATGGGCCAATGTTTCATACTTAAAAAGCTATCATAGTCCATGCCAGACTTCACTTAAATCATATGTACAATTATACCTACTTGATGATCTTCCTTCCCATCAGGTATAGTCAGTTGCCTCCAATGGCCCATTGTTCGAGGCTCCAATAAGGAAAGGGAGTGAATGAGGAGATCAGATTGCCACAGCCGTTTCACAACTCTGAATGTCCAGTTCCTCCTCTTTTATCGGCCAGCACATCCAATCTAAATTGGTGTTAAATTGGCTGCATACAATTGTCCACTGATATCCTCCTAAAACTGAATGATGTTCATGAGATGGTCCCACAAAACCAAAGTCAGTCATATTTTGGTGTTGGGTTCTCAGAGTTAATGGAATTTGGGGATGATGCTATGGATATTAAAATATTTATATATATATATATATATATATATATATATATATATATATATATATATATATATATATATATATATATATATAGCCCCTAAAGCCCTGAAGGGCAGTAAATTAGCCCTTTGTAAAGTTTAGAGAACCATGCACAAGAGGGCACCGCAACGCTGTAGTGGAAAAAAAAAAGGTCCTGTTTCTAATCCGTTGTGCACTACCCTCACCAGCTCTACGACATGGGCTGCTGTCCCAGCTGTTAAGGATAGCAGTGACATCTAGGGCTGCCACCTCTGAGCTTGCCACCCTATCTTCAACCAACTTGGCAAATCTTTTAGGGTGCTGAAACCCAGTGCTGGCCTTCCTTTTCTGTGAGCCCCTACCACTTCCTCTGACTGTATTAACTCCTCTTCCTACCTGATAAACCTGACTTACCCATCCACCCTCCCCATTAACTCCACTAGCCACCTGCTCAACGAGCAGAGGTCCCCTTTCAAGGTTGTCAGTTCTGCCCAGTGTTGCAACTTGCTCCTCCAGATCTCTAATATGAGCTTCAAGAAGGATAACCCGCTCACATCTGTCGCAGCAGTATCAATCCTGGAGCGGTTGCTCCATTATTGTATACATGCGGCACACTGTGCACTGCACAAAACCTTCAATCCTGCTAGCACACATTTTTTCAGTTACAGCAATACTACTAACAGAAAATTTGAGATGTTACTTACAGTCTTGAGGACTTCTGTTATAAATTCAGGTTTTTAACTCATCACTTAGTCAAGGTCCACTTGGTCAGAGTTTCAGCAAGCAAAAAGGTGGCAAGCCCAAGAATAAGCAAGCTCAGAAATGAGTCCTACAGAAAGTTATATAGGACCTGAAGCACCTGTGACCAGTTACCTACTCCCCTTAATTAGTAGTCTGAAGGAAGGAAAGAAAGTAAAAGGGGGAAGAAAAAAAGGCTTTTTAAAAAGTAACCCCCTAAAAAACACCTAAAAATGCAAAAAACGCAATCACCAGAAGTCAAAAGCAAAACTGTTTATCACTCTCCACTTAAATCTCCTACTCTTCAGCCTCCAACTAGCAAATCTGAAAAGCAAATGTGTGCCTAGCCAGTGTTTTTTTGTGTACTGTGTGTGGGGCTTGTACTATGAGAAGTAATAGATTTTGTTCCCTGCTTTGCGGAGAAAGTAATGCCCCATACACACGTGCAGATTATCTGCAGACTTTTGTCTGCAGACTTACCAAAACCATATAATATGAGGTCAAACCTAAATACTTTAAATTTGTATGCAATCCGGCAGGCCCTTGCACTACATAGAAAAGGTAAGTCTGCAGACAAAAGTCTGCAGATAATCTGCACATGTGTATGGGGCATAAGTCCATTACTTTCCGCTGACAGGACAGAGCTCTGCCTTGTTTACATAGGCAGAGCCCTGTCCTGTGTGTGTTCCGGACGATCGGCAAGTGCCGGCGGTAATCTATTGACCCGCACCCGCTGATTGGCATCTGCTGTGTAAAATCACAGCAGAGGTTGGTCGCTGACGCCGCCTACCCAGAAGTGCCAGATCACGTACTAGGTATGTGATCTGGCGCAGCAGAGCCGTCGTATATCTGTTATACAGTCAGCAAGCAATTAGAGCTTGATTGAACAAGCTGAAGTTAGAAGCTGATTGGCTACCATGCACAGTTTCACCAGATTTTGCACTCTCCAGTTTTAGTAAATCAACCCCACAGTGCCACCAGCAGGTGATTCAGGTCCTAAAAAACTTAAAGTAGACAACAAATATAACTTATATTGTGACAGAAAAGGAAAAAGGATTATCACAATCTATGCCCTGTTGGGCAGATATTTGTCATGTCCTTTAAATTGCGTAAACTACCCAATTAGACCTCTTGCACACTGCAGCTTGAAAAAGCTCAGTACAGCTTTTTTTTTTTTTTTACGGAGCTAAAATACAGCCCATTAATTGTAATGTGCCTATGCACACAGGCAGTGTAAACAAGTGCTGTGCATTCTACAGTTAAAAAAAAAAAAAAGAAAAAAAATTGGAAAAATCAGCTTTTCTGGTCAGTAATTTATGCACTATTTACATATTGTGCAGAACAAGAACGCGAAATATAAGTTTTCACGCAAGCGCATATACGTGAAAATACACGTAAATATGCGCAAAAACATACAAAAAAAAGACCTCTGAAAAAGTAGAGGCTCAAACATGAGTATCATGTGCAAGAGACCTTATGGTATGTTAAAGCGGAGTTCCGGACGTTTTTTAAATAAAAATACCCCCGGGACAGTCAGGGCTAGTGCATTTCAGAATGGAAAGCCTCTGAACTGTCCCAGGTTGCACTTACCTTTTAGAAGAAATACTTACCTTGAAAATTTCTTCTCCAGCGCTGCCATCTCAGGTGTGGGCAGCTGAAGCCAGGGCGTCCTCTTTGGTGTCCTCTTCGGTCCTAGAATGCCCTGCAATGGCCCCGCTCGTCAGTTTTGGTGCAGGCGCGTCATCCCTGCACAGCTTCTGGGCATGCCCAGAAACTGTTTAGCAGGGAATGAAGCATCTGCACCGGAACTGACGAGCAGGGCCGGTGCAGGCGCGTTGACTCCTGGGAGCGATGACATTCATCTCCCAGGAGTCAATGCAAGGAGGAAGTGACGGTGCGGAGGGAGGAAGTGGAAGTAAGGTAAGTATATTTTCTTTAACTTTTTCCCATCCGCGCTACAGCCTATATACGGCTGCAGCGCGGACTTGAATTTTCGGGAGGCCGTTTTTAAATGGCCTCCTAGTGACACGCTCCCCGCGCGCTCCCGCGAGCGCGCATCGGGGAGAATCTGTGTCGGCCGTGTCCCTTGGACACAGCCGATCACAGATCGTGGTGAATGGCCAATCACAGCGGCCATTCACCACGTGATCAAGCCGTCCAATGAGAGATGATCTCATATGTAAACATATGAGATCACCTCTCATCGCCGGCGCTCCTTCCTCACACGGAGCCTGCAGTGTGAGGAAGGAGGGGGAGCCGTTAGCCGCCGGGGACACACAGCAATGTAATCAGGGCACTGATCACCAGTGCCCTGATTACTAAAGGTAAAAAGCATACATAAATTGCCCCCCATCAGTGCCCACAGTGCCCGCCATCAGTGCCCCCCATCAATGCCCACAATCAGTGCCCATAGTGCTGTCAGTCAGTGCCCATCAGTGCCTGCTCATCTAGGCACTGATGAGCACTGACTGGCAGCACTATGGGCACTGAGTGTGGGCACTGATGGTGCTGCCCATCAAAGCTCATCAGTGCCGCCCATCAGTGCTCATCAGTGCCACCCGCCAGTGTCCATCAGTGCCATCCGCCAGTGCCCATCAGTGCTGCCTATCAGTGCCCATCAGTGCCGCCCGTCAGTGCCGCCTCTCAGTGCCCAGGAGTGCCACCTCTCAGTGCCCAGCAGTGCCGCCTATCAGTGCTCATCAGTGCCGCTTATCAGTGCTCATCAGTGCGGCATATTAGTACCTCCTCATCAGTGCCCATAAGTGCCACCTCATCAGTGCCCATAAGTGCCACCTCATCAGTGCCCATCAGTGCAGCCTATCAGTGCCCATCAGTGCAGCCTCATCAGCGCCCTTCAGTGAAGGAGAAAAATTTATTTTCAAAATTTACTCGCAGAAAATAAGAAAAACTTTTTTTTTTTTTCAAAATTTTCTGTCTTTTTTCTTTTTTTTTGTAAAAAAATAAAAAACCCAGAGGTGATTAAATACCACCAAAAGAAAGCTCTATTTGTTTGAAAAAAATGATAAAAATTTCATATGGGTACAGTGTAGCATGACCGCGCAATTGTCATTCAAAGTGTGAGAGCGCTGAAAGCTGAAAATTGGTCTGGATGGGAAGGGTGTTTAAGTGCACAGAAGGCAAGTAGTTAAAAACAAGGTAAGTGAATAAAAAAAAAAATATTTAATTATCCAATTGTTTTTCAGGTAATTTAGAGCAAGCGGAAGGGGAAAAGTGCATTTTGAGGGTGGAACTCCGCTTTAAGCAGTTAAACTAGAACTAATAAGTGTAATTCGTCATCAATGTAAACCAGATTAGGGTTAGAGCCAATAAGGGAGAAGCAACTGTCCCATAGATAAGGTTTGCTGTGTGGACCAATGAGCAATAAGAAAACACAACAAAACGTATTTCCACCAGCAAGATGGAAAATAGGTTTAGTATTGCCCATGTAAGTTTGTATCCACTTTTCTTTACACAGCGATTCTGTGGTGTGCTGGAGAGAGACAGCCTCAGGGATGTTAATGTGACGGGCATCGCAGGAGAATGGCTGGATGTTCTGGTGGAAAATATGGGAAGGATCAATTTTGGGGTAGATTTGAATGACTTCAAGGTAAAGAGTATGACATCATTTTTCTTCTACTATATGAACACTCAATTGGCAAGGAAGCACATTTTGTCCTTTAATAGCAGTATGTGGACAGTTGTCTATGTATTTTTTGGAACATTGGTGTTTTTCTTGTTCTAGGGTTTGGTGGGAAATCTGACTCTGGGGGGAAACATCCTCAAAGATTGGGTGGTGTACTCACTCGATATAGATGGCCCAATCGCAGCAGGCTGGCCGCACGTTTCAGATAATCACATTTGGATGAATGCAAATTTGCAGAACAGAACTGGTCCGACCTTCTACAGCGGAACATTTCAAATCGGTGCAGTGGGAGACACGTTCCTAAAACTTCCCAAATGGACAAAGGTAAAAAAAAAAAAATCTGAGCTATGATTTTATTACTAAATATGCTGTAGATCAGGCTTGCAGTTTAGGGAAAGACAACTGTGCAACATAGAAAATTCTATTAATTTTCCGTATTAAAGATGGAACATAGAACATAGTGCAACAAAAACTAAAAATGTTGTAAGGGTGCAGCTTACAGTCCACCCTCAGCAGAGAATTGGTATGCAGATGATGGTCCGATAGATTTTTCAAACCTGCTACAACAGGCTGGATTCACACAGTTGCTTTGCTGTAATTTGCTTGTTATGGCAAAGAACATTCTACACGTTTGTGCGCTGTGGTGTCATTTATTCCAAATGACACCCCAATGCGCACATTGATGCACAGTATCGCACTTCTGTACATATTGAGGAGCTGCATTGATTAAATTGGTGCAAGAATTTCTTTTTCTTGGCATATTTTAACCACTTTACCACCGGAGGATTTTGCTGTCTTACGTCCAGGCCACTTTTTGCGATTCGGCACTGTGCAACTTTAACGGACAATTGCGCGGTCATGCAACACCGTACCCAAACGAAATTTACGTCCTTTTTTGCCCACAAACAGAGCTTTCTTTTGGTGGTATTTGATCACCTGTGCGATTTTTTTTTTCATTTTTTGCGATATGAATTAAAAAAGCGACAATTTTGAAAAAATAACAATATTTTTCTACTTTGACAGCTAAAAAATATCCAATATATTAAATTTTTGTCATATATGTAGGCCAAAATGTATTTCTCTAGCGCTCATTGACAGATGTAGTCCTCGGTGATACACCACCTTCGGGTTATGTTGCCTCCACAGGAGCAGGACTAGACAGGAAATTAAAAAGCTCTAGCCACACCCTAGGGGCAGTCCCAGAGGGTATATCCTCTCTCTCTCTGCCTCAGCAAATCAGTTATTTTCTGTCTAGTTAGGAGTAAGGACCTAGATACCTTGCTGGGATCTTCGGTCCTGGCAAGATTTTTTTCTTAAAAGATTTTTTAGACAGCTTTTTTTTCTCCAGTGTTCCTGTGAGATCTTCAAGCAAGAAAGCTGAACTGGGCGACGGGCTGGATGTTGAGATCCAGTGGTCACCCCAGTTCAGCCTACGAGCGTGTGCAGGCCATAGCTCCGCGCTGGGTCGGCCGCGACAAAGTCCCATTAAGGGACTGACCCCGCGAGTTAAACGTCTCGCTGAAACGCCAAAGACCATGAGTCACGGCGTCCATATCGGTCGACAGCCCTCCCGCCCCGGTGGAGAGGGGTACTGTCAGGAGTTGGTGCCCGCCTGGTTCCGGTATGGTGAGTAGTATGTTCCCCCTTTCCCCTGACGGGTCTTGTGGTGAACGCGGGCCCCTCTCTGTATGGTAAGATAGAGTCCCCCTCTATCCTATAACATGACACAGATCCTCCTACTTTGAGTGTGATTTTATGTGCAAAAAGCCAGGAGGCTTGGTTTGGGAGCTAACAATCTAATTGTATACATGTTTAAAAGATTGTAATCAGTGGCATTCTGGGAATCTTACTATGATAAATATAAGCTACCTACCAGTCAGAAGCCACGGACATGTAGACTGCCTTCCTAAATCAGATCTCCAGCTATAAGCAGGCCTCCCGAACGACCATGCGGTCCGCCAGGGCCGGTACCGCCAACCACGCCAAATCCCCATGCAGAGAGAGTGTTGTGTGCCCTGCAGCACACCGCTATTCAGTACAGGCCGCCGCCATTTTTTTTGCTGGATCGCACGAGCCGCCATCTTGGCGTAGCCTCGTGTCTCCAGCATGGGGGCGGCCATGTTTGAGGTGATCCAAACACCTCATGGAGCTAGGGGAGGCGCCGGAAGGCGTGCAGAGGGGCGGAGCCGCCTCCTTTCTTCCTGGGCAGCCAGCCAAAAGACTTCCTGTTTGTCAAGACAGCGCTGTAACCTGTTGCAGTTAAACTCTGAGCATCAAGTGGTGAGCCTGGGGGTCTATCTCTCTCTCTCTCGATCGATAGGGATCCCTAGCAGGTAACACTAAGGGGTTTTTTGTGGCGCTGGGGGTCTGAAAAAAAAAAAAAAAAAAAAAAAAAGTTTTTTATTTTTGAATCATATTATCCAGGAAGTGACTGGAATTATCATGGACCCTGCCACACATATTCCCCCATCTGTTTCCCTCGAGGGGGCCACGGGACCCGCTGGTGCACAGAGTGTAGAGTCATTTACAGCAATTCTGGAGTCTATGGTGGCTCGGGTGGAGGCGGCCTGTCAGGGACGGGGGTCAAGGAAGCGACCCCCGCCTACCCCTATATTATCTGACACCTCTGACTCAGATTCAGAGATGGTCACTGCAGTTGCAGGTTCCTCTGCAAGGGCTGTTATCCCAGGTAAAGCCCCCTCAGACAGTGAGGAGGACGTTTCTTCTCCCGCTATAATTCAGGAAGAAGCATTGGTGGACGCACTAGTTGTGGCAGTGCAGGAAACCTTAAAACTTGAGGTTTTACCAGCAGAGGCAACTGAAACAGAGATTCCTTTTGGTACTAATAAGCCCATCAAAACGGTGAAGGTTTTTCCTGTACCCAAGTGTTTCGGTAATAAGATTAAAGGAGAATGGGAGCATTCTAAACGTACCTTTACTATTTCCAAGCGTATTGCTAGACGCTATCCGTTTGAGGAATCCATCATTAAGAAATGGACGGTACCACCAGTGGTGGATCCACCTATTTCCAGGCTGAATAAAGCCACGGTTATCCCAGTGGAGGACACTTCATCCTTTAAGGATCCGGTGGATCGAAAGATGGAAGCAGAGTCCCGCACCATCTTCTCTCTGATAGGGTCAGCATTTAGACCAGTAATTGTTATTGGTCTAGTTTCCCAGACACTTACGGAATGGGCGAGAATGGTACGCCAAGACCTTAGGGGAAAAGATATTCCCCAGGAGACATCTGATTTGATGGAACAGATTATACAAGGGCTACAGTTTATCTGTGACGCAGCCTTGGACACTACTCCCCTATTAGGGCATGCATCTATGTCAGCAGTCATCCTCAGACGTGTGCTGTGGTTAAAATGCTGGTCAGCTGACCTAGGTTCCAAAAAGACCTTGACAAATCTCCCCTTTCAGGGGAATCGTCTATTTGGGGCCAACCTAGATGAAATTATTAAGGATGCCACTGGGGGCAAGAGCACTTTTTTGCCACAGGCTGCTAAAGCTAAGGGACCTCGCAACAAGCGAGGACCTTTCTTTACCACCCATAAAAGGCGCCCGGCTGGAACAAGCGGGAAAGGCAAGACTCCTCCAGGAGGGTTCAAGAAGGGCTGGTCGGACAAACAGAGGACCAACCCAGCCAAACCCGAAGCAAAGGAGTACACAGCCTGAAGGTGCGCCCCCACCCGGTTTCAGGGTGGGGGGACGTTTTCACCGGTATTCAGGACATTAGATCGAGCATCAACCACTATTACCGGTGCGATTCTTCCCTTCCAACATTTAAGTACTACAGGAAGCGGTAGTGACCGTTCCCTGAATAGATCTTATCCTTTACCTTTTCCTAAGATTAGTCCCTATACCTCACAGGAATCGGATCTGGTTGACCAGATAGGCCAAGTAGCCTCTAGTCGGGTGACTTCGGTCCCTGAGGTTCAACCAGAAAAGATCACCCTTCCTGATAACAATCAGGTATCTGATAAATGTGTGGGAACAGAAAACGACCAGACTTTCTCGGATGGTCGGGGCCAGATACCTCTAGGGACGCCTGGTTCAGATCCAATCAGCGCCAATGGTCCTAGAAATTCTAGGCTGGCCTCGTCAAGCCGGCCTGGCCGACTTGGACATGCTAGTCGCAGACGTTCCATGGGAACTTCGTCTCAGGGAGTGTCTGTGGTCTCAAGGACCAATTTACCATCGTGCTTTACAGTCGCTGGTTTTAATGGCCTGGCCATTGAGACCCAAGTACTGAAGGACAGAGGTTTGTCTACTTCAGTCATTCCTACCCTTATTAAAGCAAGGAAAGCGACTTCCAGCAAGGTCTATTATCACACATGGAAGACTTATATTGCATGGTGCGAATCTTTAGGATTTCCTCCACGTACCTATTCGGTGACTCGAATATTGGCCTTTTTGCAACAAGGGGTTGAGCAGAAGCTAGCCTTGAGCACCATCAAGGGTCAAGTTTCAGCATTAGCAATCTTCTTTCAGAAGCCTTTAGCTACCAAGTCCTTGGTGCGGAATTTCATCCAGGGGGTGCGGCACCTGGCTCCACCAGTCCGCGCGCCCTTACCGCCCTGGGATCTTAATTTGGTTTTGTCGGTTCTACAGAAACCTCCCTTTGAAAACATCAGGGAGATTCCCTTGCTTACTTTATCCCAGAAGGTGGCCTTCTTGGTGGCTATTACTTCTGCTCGCAGGGTGTCAGAACTGGCTGCATTATCATGCCAGTCCCCATACCTAGTGATTCATAGGGATAAGGTAGTACTTCATCCTAAGCCATCTTTTCTTCCTAAGGTGGTTTCAGATTTTCATCTGAATGAAGATATTGTACTACCTTCCTTGTGTCCTCAGCCCAATCATCATCGGGAACATGCGTTGCATTCCTTAGATGTGGTTCGGGCAATCAGGGTATACCTGAAAGCTACGGAATCATTCCGTAAGACGGATTCACTTTTTGTGATCACGGATGGCCCCAGAAAGGGTTTGCCTGCATCTGCCGCGACCATTGCCAAATGGATTAGACAAACGGTGGTACAGGCTTATTCTATTAAGGGTCAGAGTCCTCCGTTCCCTGTTAGGGCGCACTCCACTCGAGCGCTCAGTACTTCCTGGGCCTTTCGCCATCAGGCGTCAGTGGTCCAGGTATGTAAGGCGGCCACCTGGTCGTCGGTACATACCTTTACAAAATTCTATAAAATTGATGTGACGGCATCGGCGGATGCCTCATTTGGCCGCAAGGTTTTGCAGGCCGCAATTTGAGGAGACCGGTGGTCTACCTCGAGGGTTTTTTCTGTTTGAAAAAAAAAAAAAAAATTTTCTCTTTTTTGTTGAGTCTCATCATTAAGGATGAGCATTGTAAACTTCTAGTTGGCACCGGTTGGGCCTTCTAGATTGGGATTTGATTTTCATTTTCCCACCCCTCATTTGTGATACTGCTCTGGGACTTCCCGAAGGTGGTGTATCACCGAGGACTACGTCTGTCAATGAGCGCTAGAGAAAAATGGATTTTTGTAAAATCTTACCGTAAAATCCTTTTCTCTTAGCTCATTGACAGACGTAGTCCCCGCCCCTCTGTTTTTTGAGTTGGGTTGGGTTAAAATCTCTAAAGACTGCTTTTTCACATAACTGATTTGCTGAGGCAGAGAGAGAGAGGATATACCCTCTGGGACTGCCCCTAGGGTGTGGCCAGAGCTTTTTAATTTCCTGTCTAGTCCTGCTCCTGTGGAGGCAACATAACCCGAAGGTGCTGTATCACCGAGGACTACGTCTGTCAATGAGCTAAGAGAAAAGGATTTTACGGTAAGATTTTACAAAAATCCATTTTTAGCTACATGTCTTTGACAAAAAAATTCTCAATGAGCGTATTTTTAACCGCTTTATGACCGGAAGGTTTTACCCCATTCCTGACCATGCCATATTTTGCGATTCGGCACTGCGTTACTTTAACGGACAATTGCGCGGTCGTGCGACGCTGTACCCAAATTAAATTTATGTCCTTTTTTTCCCCACAAATAGAGCTTTCTTTTGGTGGTATTTGATCACCTGTGTGATTTTTTTACTTTTTGCGCTATAAACAAAAAAAGAGCGACAATTTTGAAAAAATAACAATATTTTTCACATTTTTTTACATGAAATTCCCCCCAAAAAAATGTAAAAATCTAAATTTTTTTATCATTTTAGGCCAATTTGTTTTCTGCTACATATTTTTGGTAAAAAAAATCGCAATAAGCGTATTTTGATTGGTTTGCGCAAAAGTTATTGCGTTTACTAATTAAGGGAAAGATTTCTGTCATTTTTGGTGTAATGGCGGCGATCTGCTTTTTTTTTTTTGCGGGACTGCGACATTGCGGCGGACAGATTGGACCCTTGACTGACATTTTTGAGACATTTGGGGTTACCAGTGACATTACTACAGTAATCAGTGCTATACATATGCACTGTTACTGTAAAAATGACACTGGCAGGAAAGGGGTTAATTTTTATTGGAGAGGGAGGGGTTAATGTATGCCTGGTGCTTACTAACGTGTGTGGGGGGAGGTGACTGAGTGACACAGGGACAGATCGCAGGTTTAGCTATGCTGAACCCTGCAATCTGACCCTGCCTGTCACTTAGGAGATCCGCCCGCTTTGCTTACTCAAGCGGGCGGATTTCCACACTAGATCCGACTCCTGCTGTAACTGAATACAGCGGGAGCGAGCCTCCGGCGGCGCGCACGCGCCGCCGAGAGAGGGCAATGTCTGGTGACGTAGGTCTACGTCGCCAGACGATAATGAGCCACTGTGCCGCAGTACAGTCAACGTGACTGGTCGGCAAGTGGTTAAAAATCAATAGATGATTGTTTTCGTACACGGCGCATGCCCCAAGATGCAGAGCATGTCATGTGGTTCATCCTACGAATGCATTGTGAGCCAATATAATACTCTGTTAAAAAACAAGAGTCTTGTTCCTAAAGACTTGTAAGATCTCACGGTTTAGGAATGAGAGCTCCCTGGAAGGTACTTCACCGGTGCCTAAGAAGAACCAGAAAGTTGGAACACACCAAAGGTAAACAGCAAAATTATTTTGTTAAACGAAAAGGACAGTTTGATGATTTCACATCGGCATGCAGATGTCAAATTTAGTAAAAGGTCCACTTTGTTTATTGGGTTGCCAAATGTACCGCAATGCAAAAAAAGGGACCATAACGCAGTATGCAGTCAAGGGGGTTTAAGTTTGTTTTATACTCTATATTACCAAAAGAATTGGGACGCCGGCCTTTACACCAGCCTTTTTCAACCAGAGTGCCTTGAGGTCACTCGGCGATCGTCGGTGGAGAGGGAGAAAGGCAGGCGGCTGATGTATACAAGCCGCCTGTCATTCTCCCAGGTGTAGGAATCGTGATTATACGGTTCTACTATGTAGGACCGTTAATCACTGTTCCTACCCCTGAAGCCACAGCCAATCACAGTTAGAATCATGCCCCTAGGGACACACACAACCCCTCCCTCTCAAAAAAAGTTAACCCCTTCACTGCCAGTGTATTTTTACAGTAACAGTGCATATGTATAGCACTGATTACTGTAGTAATGTCACTGGTAACCCCAAAAGTGTCAAAAATGTCAGTCAAGGGTCCGATCTGTCCGCCGCAATGTCGCAATACCGCAAAAAAAAAAAAAAAAAAAAAAAAAATCGCAGATCGCCGCCATTACACGTTAAAAAAAAAAAACAACAAAAATCTTTCCCTTTGTTAGTAAACACGATAACTTTTGCGCAAACCAATCAAATTACGCTTTTTGCGTTTTTTTTTTTTTTAATTTTTTTACCAAACATATGTAGCATAAAACAAATTGGCCGAAAATGTTAAATTTTGATTTTTAAATTTTTTTGGGGGGGGAATTTCATATAAAAAAAATGTGAAAAATATTGTTATTTTTGCAAAATTGTCGCTCTTTTTTTGTTTATAGCGCATGATCAAATCGCACAGGTGATCAAATACCACCAAAAGAAAGCTCTGTTTGTGGGGGAAAAAAAAGGACGTCAAATTCGTTTAGGTACAGCGTCGCACGACCGCGCAATGGTCCGTTAAAGTCACGCAGTGCCGAATCGCAAAATAGGCCCTGGTCGGAATGGGGGTAAAATCTTCCGGGGCTTAAGTGGTTAAAGTTCATGTGCGTGTAAAGGCAGACGTCACAATACTTTTGACAGTGTAGTGTGTGTCCCATTTACTGAAAGGCCAATAAAAGTAACATTATGTATTGTGTGTATGTTGTATTCTCTCTATTATTCTCCTGCAGGGCCAGGTTTGGATAAACGGCTTCAACATTGGGAGATACTGGCCTGCTCGAGGGCCACAGATCACCCTGTACGTACCCAGCAATATTCTGAGCTTGTCACAACCAAATCGTATCACTATACTGGAACTGGAACATGCTCCAGATTGGCCCACCGCCATCTTTCTGGACCGACCCATCCTGAACGGCACTTTACGAGGAAGATGAGATTCTACTGTTTCCATCGTCAATCTTTAACGGCATAAAATACAATTGTATGATAATGTCACATCACCGAACCCGTGCTTCAGAATGTTATTGTTCATAGCTGGACAGCCGAAATCTGTGGCCATGGAAATAAATATCCTGGGATGGTCAATACTGTTCGGCCATGAGATAAAAAAGTTTCTGGTTTAAAATCAAAAAGTCTGCAGCCTGGTAGAACCATAAATGGCAATCCGTGGTCCTCTGGGATCAGGAGAACTACAATTCCAAGCAGGCTGCAGTTATGGAATGCTGGGACTTGTTTGCCAAGAGTTGGAAGGCCACAGGTTGGTCAGATTTGACCTAGAGATGCACAGTGCCAGAAATTACCTCCGCTATTGGTGTGGATTCAATATGTTAATAAAAAAAATGCACTATACTCTAAGACTCTGTGTAAGGTAGATATTGTTTTCTTAAAAAAACTCGTAGATCTTGTGAGCAACAGCTTTAAATGAATTTCTATGTGCACCATTGTTAGACTTGTTTTTCCACCAATGACCAGACATGTTTTCCTGGCTGCTGCTTGCCATTGCTTCCACAAGATTATTTATGCACTACATATACAGTACATGGCATGGCAACATGCTGGTTAGTCACTGGGGTCTTGATTTCGATTCCCCCCCATTCATTATACAGTACATGGAGTCTGTATGCTCTGCCTTTATGTGGGTGTCACACACTGGTAGGTTAACTGGTGTCTGAATAAGCTTTCGCTGGTCTGACATTTCATAGTTCCCAACATTTGAAAAAAATTTCCAGGGACACTTTGCAGCACAGCTATCATTTACTTACCACACCCATTTCCCTGAAGCTCCACCCACTCTGCATAATTAACCACTTTACCACCGGAGGATTTTGCTGTCTTACGTCCAGGCCACTTTTTGCGATTCGGCACTGTGCGACCTTAACTGACAATTGCGCGGTCATGCAACGCCGTACTCAAACGAAATTTACGTCCTTTTTTTTTTTACCACAAACAGAGCTTTCTTTTGGTGGTATTTGATCACCTCAGCGCTTTTCATTTTTTGCGATATTAATAAAAAAAGCGTCAATTTTGAAAAAATAACAATATTTTTCTACTTTGACAGTTAAAATTATATCCAATATATTCCATTTTTGTCATATATTTAGGCCAAAATGTATTTAGCTACATGTCTTTGACAAAAAGATTCTCAATGAGCGTATTTCTAACCACTTTAACCACTTGCTGACTGCGCACAGTATATTTACTGCGGCGGTCAGCCCCGGCCAGGCAGAGTGACGTAGGTCTACGTCGCTGCTTCCCGCTGGTCCTGTGCGCGTCCCCGCCGACACCGATGGCTCGATTGGGTTCAGAACCGATCAGTCATCAGGTCCAGGCCAATGATTTTTGGCCTGGACCTGTAGATCCGTCCTGCCCAATCAGATCCTGTTCTGAGCCTGTGAAATGTAAACACAGGCTCAGAAAAGACGTGCCCTCCTCTCCCATGATCCTTTTTGGATTCATCTAGAGAGGACAGCACATCTAACTGTAATTACTGCACCAAACACAGTCACATACACTTAAATAGGCACATTTACCCCCCGATCGCCCCCCCCCCCCCCCCCCCCCCCGATTAACCCCTACAGCCCCTGACACAACACACACTGTATACAGCATTTAGCATTTTCCTATATACCTGTATAAGTGTGATTTGTGGTCAGGTGTAGCGCTTGCGACCCCCCCTTTTCCACTTGAATTACCCGCCACCCCCCCCCTAATAAAGATGATAGTGTGATTGTGATCAGAATTAGCACAGGCGACTAAGTTTCTGTCCCAAGAAGGTTTAGGGTCCCCACCACCCCCTCAATAAAGATTTAACCCCCTGATCCCCCCCTGATCACCCCTAGACCCCCTGCCACAACACTCACCGTATACAGTATATAGCATTTTCCTATATACCCGTATAAGTGTGATTTGTGGTCAGGTGTAGCGCATGCGACCCCACCCTTTTCCACTTGAATTACCCACCACCCCCCCACCTAATAAAGATTTAACCCCCTGATCACCACTAATACAAACGTAATATACAGTGTTTTTGTATTAGTGTGATTGTGATCAGAATTAGTGCAGGCGACTAAGTTTCTGTCCCAAGAAGGTTTAGGGACCCCGCCACCCACCCAATAAAGATTTAACCCCCTGACCCCCCCCCCCCGATCACCCCTACACCCCCTGCCACAACACACACTGTATACAGTATATAGCATTTTCTATATACCCGTATAAGTGTGACTTGTGACCAGGTTTAGCGCTTGCCACCGTTCCTTTTATCCTTCGGATACCCGCCAGCCCCTTCCAATAAAGATTTAACCCCCCTGATCACATCCAGTTAACCCCTTCCCCCCTGTCACATTGCACACTAATACACACATAATATACTGTTTTTACTGTATTTTGTATTAGTGCGATTGTCACTTGAGGTTGCGCTAGCGAGTTAGTTTCTATCCCAAAGGAGGTTTAGGGTCCCCACCACCCCCCCCCCCCAGATCCCCGGCGCATAGTTAGAAATAACCCCTTGATTGCCACACACACACGCACATACACTTCCATTACTAGTATAGTGTTTGAACAGATCAATATCTGATCTGATCAGAACTATACTAGCGCCCCCATAGTTTAGGGTTCCCAAAACGCGGTGTTTGCACGATCAGCACTGATTCCGGCCAGCACCTGCATTTAACCCTTTCACCCAGGCAAGTGTAGTAATCAATAGATTACTGTCACAAAAAAACACAAGACACAAAACCGCTGTGTTAGCAGAGTCAGGCCTGATCCCTGCTAGCATTAGCAGTTTTTTTGGTAGTGCTTGAAATATTCCTTGACAACCAGGTGCTTTTATTACCTGTGAGTCGCACCACTGTACCGGTAAATTTAGTTACCAAAATGACCAAACGTTGGTACAGTGGTGAAGAGGTATATAATATACTGTCCGTGTCATCTGATAGCGATGGGGAAGCTACAATGACCGAATTAGTGTCAGTATATGAACCTGATGACAGCAGCGGCTCCCTGACAGATAGCTCCGACGACAGATGGGTCCCTGTTAGACCCAGGCGTACCCGACCCCATTCTGAAGTTGTTGAGATGCAGGAATCGCAGGGTGCTCGTATGGAGCAGAGTGTGGTTACTAGTGCCGCTCATTTTTCTGGCGACCTGGCAAGTGCCAGCGGCCTAGTACACCCTGGACCTAGTGCAACCAGCACTGCAGTATCACCTGGTGACGTGGCGAGTCCCCTAAGTGCAGTTGAAGCTGGTGCGGTGGCTAGCACAAGTAGTGGCCCACAGCCACCGCGTATTCGTAGACAGGCCCGTAGAGCCCATAGTGCCCTCCCTGATGCGCTGGCATATCCCAATTGGCAACCCACTGATTCTACAGCGCCAGTACTTCCCCCATTCACTGCCCAACATGGAATCCACGTGGAGACAGCTGGTTTTACGCCCCTGAACTTTTATGAGCTGTTCTTCACGGAAGATCTTTACAGATCAATTGTGGATCAATCAAATTTATACGCACAACAGTTCATTGCCGCCAACCCAAATTCGCCCCTTGCCAGACAATTCGGCTGGAAACCTATAACGGTTTCTGATTTTAAAATCTTTCTGGGCCTTTCCCTCCACATGGGCATAACTAAACAGAGTGAATTGCGGCTATATTGGTCCACTAGCCCAGTTCACCATATGCGCATGTACTCTGCCTCCATGTCCAGGGGGAGATACGAGCAAATTCTGCGATTTATGCATTTCAGCGACAATGAAATCTGTCGTCCTCGGGGAGACCCTGAATATGATCGGCTCCACAAAATTCGGCCCCTCATAGACCACTTCAATCAGCGGTTTGCAGCCTTGTTTACCCCCGAACAAGTTGTCTGCGTTGACGAGTCCCTGATTAAATTTACTGGCCGCCTTGCTATGAAACAGTACCTCCCCAGCAAGCGTGCCAAGTACGGGGTCAAGCTGTATAAATTGTGTGACAGGGCCACAGGTTATACAGTTAGTTTCCGGGTCTATGAGGGAAAAGATAGCTGTGTGGAGCCCCCGAACTGCCCAGACTACATAGGGAGCAGCGGTAAGATTGTTTGGGACTTGGTGTCACCCTTATCCGGAAAGGGGTACCATTTGTACGTGGACAACTTTTACCCAAGCGTGCCACTATTTAGTCACCTTCTCGATTTACAAATTGGCGCATGTGGCACCGTGCGACCTAATCGCCAGGGCTTCCCCCAACGGCTTGTAAATTCCTGTCTTAGTCGGGGGGCGAGAGCCTGCTTGAAAACGGACAAATTGCTTGCAGTGAAGTGGAAGGATACACGGGATGTTTATGTTCTGTCCTCCCTTCACGCAGACACGACAATCCAAATCCCTACGGCAACTGGCGTTATGGAGAAACCCCTCTGTGTCCACGAATATAACCTTAATATGGGAGGGGTGGACCTTAACGACCAGCTTTTGGCACCGTATTTAGTTGCCCGTAAAGCCAGACGCTGGTACAAAAAAGTGTCTGTTTACCTTTACCAATTGGCTATGCTGAACGCCTTTGTCCTATACAGGGTGTCAGGACGAACTGGATGCTTCCGGGAATTCCAGGAAGAGATCATCCTTGCCTACCTGTACCCAGGAGGCATGCCTGCCCAACTTCCCCTTCCAGATGCAGTGAGCCGGCTGCATGAGAGACATTTTTCTTATGTCCTCCCGAGTACCCCTACCCAAAGATACCCCCAAAAAAGATGTCGTGTCTGTAGCAGGCGCGGATGTAGGCGTGACACCCGTTATTATTGTCCCAAATGTCCTGACCAACCTGGTCTCTGCATCGGGGAATGGCAAATTGTGGGTGTGGCCAATTGCTTAGAAGTGGGAGGGGCTTAAGGGATAGGGTAAACAAAACCCAGACTTCCTAGTACTCCTAAAATATGCTTTGATTGCTCAGCCTACCTTAAAGAAGAACTTCATTAAAATAGTCAGAGACTGCATAGCAACCAGCAACTGTTGAGACAATGAAGACTTTGGTGAGAAGTATATAATGTACAGTATTGTGTATATAGTGCAGGAGAGTGTAATGTACAAAATGCAGGAGACAGGAGTATGTAATGTACAGAATGCAGGAAAAATTGCGTGACTTTGAGGTCACAAAAGTGTGAAAGGGGCCTTCAGTAATCAAGGTAGAGTGTGCCCCCTTCAATGCAGAGTGACCAGCAAGCCGTGCCCCCCTTCAATGCAGAGAGACCAGCGTGCCCCCTTTCAATGCAGAATGACCAGTGTGCCCCCTTTCAATGCAGAATGACCAGCGTGCCCCCTTTAATGCAGAATGACCAGCGTGACCCCTTTAATGCAGAATGACCAGCGTGCAGTGCCCCCCCACCTGAGACCGGTGCACTTACCTGCAGTGGCTTCTCCTCCGTCCCCCGGCGTCTCCTCGAGTCCTTCTGCCTCCTTCTCGGCCAATGGCATGGTTTTGCCTTTCGGCCAATCAGGAAGACCCGCTTCCTGATTGGCCAGGAGGAGGATCTGTGTGACAATAGTGAATTTTCATTCGCTATTGTCACACAATGGGTGGACTCGGGGCGCTCTGCACCGCGGGTCCACCCTTCTGATCGGGAGCCGAAGACTAGGGCGGAGCTGGGAGGAGGAGGGGGCGGGCAGCAGAGATGGACGGGAGACATTATCTGACAGGACACTGGCAGCCAGAAAGTGCATGTCCCATTTCTGGCAGAGCATCGAATCGCATATCTGTAGACAAGGCGTGTTATACAGAATGATGCGTGTGTCCCTACACTTTACGCTAAACTATAATGTGAATGGGCCCTCAGTGAGCAAATACACTAAAGTGCCAAGTCCTATCTTATAATCACTCCTTTACATAAGTATGAGCTAACATAGCAATGAATGAGACAACTACAAACGGTACAATACAGGAACCTGACAGTGACTTATCTGTGTATGGCCATCATATGGGTGCCCATACATGATACAATCTGATTGTACAATCTGCTGTATATCTACCATCAGCTATATACTACAAGTTCCTATCTGATTGGATGCATGGTTTAGGTCCATGTATAGGAGATTGGATAATGTGTGGTCAGTAGGCTATGAGATTGGATAGAATCCATACAGTGAGCGGTCATGTGACCTCCCTATCACACATACGGGTTACACACACACACAGCCCCCCAGGTAGCACACAGGAGGGATGCACATCACCCTTCCAGAGAGAGAAACTCCACATTCCTCCACACATCACATGGAGGTCTCACCATTGAAGTCTCCGGTATCAGCCACCAGATCATGTCACTGTCCGTGTCCCCGGAAAAAACAGACGTCACGGTTAGCACTGACAGTCACCGGATAACAAACGGGTGTGTTTGCCCCGCCCCCTCCCCTCCGGGACACGTTACTTACCGGTTCGAATCCGCTCTCCCCGTACCTGTCTGCTGTGCAGGCTAAGTTTCCTTCCGTCTCCTAGTACAAGGGGCGGGTCTGTAGCGCTGTACGTTCCGTCACGTGTTGTCCTGCTTCATTTTACTCGCATGTGGTTGGTGCAGGTTTGTGTGGAGTCGAGTGTGCTGCGGATAGGTCAGCAAAGTGATGCTTGCAGCGATCCCGGCGCTGAGAGGCAGGAGCCGAAGACAGGGGCGGAGCTGGGAGGAGGGATGGCCGGCCACCAGATGATTTTGCGGGACTTCAGACCGGCTCCACAGGACTAACTCCAAATTGCGGGACAGTCCCGCGGAATCCGGGACGGTTGGGAGGTATGGAGTAATACTACGCATTATTCCTGTGCTGATTTCTGATAGATTCTCTTTTTTTCCGTTCAGCCCATAGGCTGCATGAAAAAAAAAAAAACCTATATGCCAAACAAGGACCATTGAAGATTTAGGCATCATCTTGGTATCGTTTTTTTAAAGCCAGCGGTCGGCTTACATGTAAAAGCAATCCTAGCAGGTAATTGGCCGCTAGACTGCTTTTACATGCAGTGGGAGGGGCTGAGTCCATGGAATAGTTTATATTTTGCCACAAGTTTCGGGAAAATTTTTTTTTTTTTTTTTTTTTTTTACACAAAGTTGTCAATAAATGATATAATGCTCACACATGCCATGGGTATATTTGAAATAACACCCCAAAATACATTCTGCTGCTTCTCCTGAGTACAGGGATACTCCATGTGTGAGACTTTTTGCCAGTCTAGCCGCGTACAGGACCCGGAAAACCAATCCGCACCTTCTGGCTTTCTAAGGGCGTAAATTGTTGATCTCACTCCTTACTACCTATCACACTTTTGAAGTCCATAAAAAGCCAAGATGGCACAAAACCCCCCCAAATGACCCCATTTTGCTAAGTAGACACTCCAATCTATTTGCTGAGAGGCATGGTGAGTATTTTGCAGCTCTCATTTTTTTGGGAAAATGAAGAAATAACAGGAAAATGCATTTTTTTTCCCTCTTTTTTCAATTTCCAAAACTTTGTGACAAAAAGTGAGATCTGCAAAACACTCAACATGCCTCTCTGCAAATAGCTTAGGGTGTCTACTTTCCGAAAAGGGGTCATTTGGGGGGGGGGTTGTGCTGTCTTGGCATTTCATGGCCTCCGAAACTGTGATAGGTAGTCAGGAGTGAAATCAACAATTTCTTTCAAAATTTTTTTTTTTTTTTTTTTTGGGAACTTGTGGCAAAATATAAAATATTCCATGGACTCACCATGCCTCTCAGCAAACATCTTTGGGTGTCTACTTTCCAAAATGGGGTCAATTGGGGGGGGGGGGGTGCTATCTTTGAATTTTAGGGCCTCAGAAACTTACAGGTAGTGCAGAGGTGACATGCACAATTTACGCCATTAGAAAACCTGAGAGTGTGGATTGGTTTTCGCGGTCCTGTACACAGCTAGGCTCCCAAAAAGTCTCACACATGGGCCATCCCCATACTCAGGAGGAGCGGCAGAATGTATTTTGGGGTGTCATTCCACATATACCCATGTCATGTGTGAGAAATTTATCTTTTAGTGACAACGTTGTGTAAAAAAAAATAAAAAAAAAATAAAAAAAAAAATTGTAATTTTCCCAAAACTTGTGGCAAAATATAAAATATTCGATGGACTCACCATGCCTCTCAGCAAACAGCTTGGGGTGTCTACTTTCCTAAACCATTATAAGTAGTGAGAAAATGCAATGAAAAATGTAGGCCCTTTGAAATTCTGATGGTGGTGATTTGTTTTCGGGCTCCCGTACACTGCTAGGCTCCCAAAAAGTCTCACATATGTGGTATCCCTGTACTCAGGAGAAGCAGCAGAATATATTTTGGGGTGTAATTACACATATACCTATGGCATGTGTGAGCAATATATCATTTCCATGACCACTTTGTGTAAAAAAAAAAAAAAAAAAAAAAAAAAAAAATTTTTTTTTTTTTCAGTCATTTTTCAAACACCTGTGACAAAAAAATGAAATATTCAATGAGCTCAGCATGCCTCTCAGGACATTCCTTAGGATGTCTACTTTCCAAAAAGTGGTAGTTTGGGGGGGGGGGTTTGTACTGCCCTGCCATTTTAGCACTTCATGAAATGAGATAGGCAGTCAGAAATTAAAGCTGCGTAAATTTCAGTATTTACACCATAGTTTGTAGACTCTATAACTTTTGCGCAAACCAATAAAAATACGCTCATTGAATTTTTTTTTTTTGTCAAAGACATGTAGCTAAATATATTTTGGCCAAAAAAAAATTACATAAATTGAGTATATTGGATATTTTTTAAAAGACAAAGTTGAAAATGTAATTTTTTTGCAAAATTTTCGCTTTTTTTTTATTAATATCGTAAAAAATAAAAAAGCGCAGAGGTGATCAAATACTTGGCCAAACATCTATCTATGCACTTTATGGATCCTCTGGGACTTTCTGGACTATTCCCTTATTAGATTTATTTTGCGCTGCACTTTATATGAAATTTTTACATTACAGTATGCCAGGCCAGGGAGACTTCTATTTCTGAAGTGAAATGCACACAGATGGTGGAGGCCGAGTCGCGGCCAGAAGAAGGACCAGCAATTCCTGCACAGGCAGAACCCGTCACTCTCACCAGGGTAGAGGGGAATCAATGGGCTCCTGGGAGAGGCGCCTCCAGTGTGTCTAATGAAGGGGAGGCTGGAGCCACTGATATAGGGTTGCCCCGTTTCCAGCATTGATTTGGGTCCTTGGAAGAAGGAATAGATGTGTGGAAGTCTGAAGAGGAACTCTTTCATATGTATGTTCACAGGGTCCTTATGAAGAGTTTTTCTTTTCTATTGGAAAGAGTTCCAGTTTTTTTTTTTTTTAAGAACAAGCAGTGCCTAGAGTATTTTTTTATTTTTTAACAGGGTTTCTTCCTAGAATTCACAAGCTGTTTTTTTGATCGATCTGAGCTCTAAAATCTCCTACAGTTATTGGGCAATATATAATTATTGAACTGTATGAAGACTTTGGGTCCTGTCCTGTCCATGGTCTTGACAAGATCCATCTTTAGGAATGAGGTAAGTACTGGCAGCAGCAGCGATCCGGTGTTGCATCTCACAGTTCATGGACACACCATGCTTTCTCCTCTAGGTAGGGGACAAGCAGCTACTTCTGAGATTTGCTAGACTGGCTCCGGCGATGTTCCTGTAAACAGCGGGTAGAACAGAAGGAAAACTCGAGGTATTCAAAAGGCACTTTTCCTAAAAGAGACTCTCCACATAGCCAGCATCGCCTGCAAAAAAAAAAAAGAAAAAAAAAAGTCAAAAAAGGTCAGGTGCATGCTGGAAGCTAGAATGTATAGCCTAGGCCAATGATGGTGAACCTTGGACCCCAGAGGTTTTGGAGCTACATTTCCCATGATGCTCATGCAGCGTAGTTGAGCATCATGGGAAATATAGTTCAAAAACATCTGGGGTGCCAAGGTTCACCATCACTGGCCTAGGCCCTAGTGTGATACCATAGAAACATTATAACAACAAAATGTGTACAGCGCCAAACCAATATATGGAAGCATGTCAATAAGAACTTAATAGAAAACAAAATCCATAAAGTCCATAGATAAGTGCATGAAAACCAGTTGTTAGTGAAAATCCTTGCAGAAACTACGTGCTCTAATGGAGATGTCTCCTTACCGGAACATTTGACCCCCAATTAAGAGAGGTCAAACGGGCATAGGTCAAACTGGAAGCTCAGGGTATGCAATATCTCCAATAGTAACTGGCATCAGGACAGACGCACTCGGTCCAAGGATAATGATATTTCCAAATATTTCCACACCGCCTAAGTTCCTACGCAAGGATAGTGGAGGATGCACCTCCTCATTAGAACCCTACAAGTGCAACAGCTTTTAATTTTTGGTGACCGCACACTTCCAGCAGTGTAAATCAGTGGTCCTCAACTCCGGTCCTCAGGGCCCACTAACAGGCCAGATTTGAGGTATTACCTTGGGGAGATGCAGACTAGAATACTGCAATCACTGAGCAGCAAATTATATCACCTGTGATGCATTTCAGTTATCTTGCAAATCTGGCCTGTTAGTGGGTCCTGTAGGCCAGGGTTGAGGACCACTGGTGTAAATGACTGAAGACAGGATCTCAGAGAGAGGTCAGTGTCTAGGCTCCATGCTGCCAGTCCTGTCACATACTGATGTCTCCTCACAGGTGACCTGACTGAACCTGATCACCTCACCTCAATAGAAACATTATAGAACTGAATTCTCATAGACAAGTGCAAGGGTGAAGGTAATAATGAAATTCAGCTAATCTGTTAATGAACTGCAGATAACTATTTCTGACACACTTCATATTTCTGCGTTTGCTCAGCAGTTATAGTGGTAGTAAATTCTGCTGGAAGAAAAAAAAAAAAGAAAAAAAATGGTCCCCCTGCAGGTTAATGTCATAGAATGCGAATATGCACTGCATGCTAACACATTAACCTTCCTAGCGGTATTCCCGAGTGTGGCTCTGGGTTAAATTTCAGAGCCAAAAGCGGTAACCCCGAGCCACACTCGGGGTACCGCCAGAAGCATCGCTGGATCCTGTAAAAGAGGTTACTTACCTTGTGACCGGGATCCAGCGATGTATGCGAGCGGTATGCGGCGGCGGATCTTCCTCCCGATCCTCTCCGTACACCAAACACACTGATACCATTCAAAAATAAAATAAGTTCACATTACATTGCCCCCCCAGTGCCCTTTCCTGCAGTTTTACTGTACTTTAACTTATTTATAGTTTTTTATTATATTATAATTTATGATTTTGTGTTTCAAACTTTATCACACCCAAGATGGTATAAAGAAGAACGCACAGTAAAAAAAAATATGTAAATAGTTGGTTTGGGCTGCTCAAATAATGGTACCGCTTTCAGCACCTAATATCCGAAAGAATCATACCGCCAGGGAGGTTAAGGCAAACATACCGGTCATACAAAGTCCTTCAGCAGTGCGTAGGCTACGTTGTCAGCACTTCCATCTTCACCCGTTGATCCTTACAGGTTCACACTTCCGGCCGTTTAAATGGCCGGGCAGCGATGACGTCACTCCTTCGCATGCGCACAGGAGTCACAGTTTGAGGCACAGCACTCTGCACTGACATCAGACTGAGTGTGCCGTTCATTCAGAGTGTAGCGCACATGTGACGGTGACATTCACAGTTAAAGCAGCCAGGGATATCTCCTAAACGATGGAAGTTTAGGAGATATTCACTGTACCTACAGATAAACCTTATTATAGGCTTAACTAAACACTACAGTAGAGACACCAAGAGGAATGAGAAGTTGACAGACAAAAACCCTACTAGCCACTGCGGCAGTGACAAGCGGTGAGATGCTTCTGAAAGATGCAGCTCACTACTCATCTAATGGCCATTTTCCACTGCAAGTACCGGCTCGGCTCCACTCGGCACTGCTTGGCCCAACTCGGCTCAGTTTGCTTTTCCACTGCGTGGTACAAGTCGACACCTTTCAGCACTGTATAGGCTCTACTCGGCTCGGTTTGTTTTTCCACTAAAGTAGTAAGTGGGTGGGATTACAACAATTCTCTGACCAAACAATCAAGACTGCATGCAAAGGATTGTGGGATATGGTATAGGTACGCTTGGAACCCCAACCGCGGTGGTACTATTTCAGCGATCCGTACTGAGCCGTACCATGCAGTGGAAAAGCGCCGCTGTACCAAAGCATTCTAACACGTACCATGCGGTACCATGCAGTGGAAAAGCGTAGAACCGAGCCAAACCGAGCCCTACCATGCAGTGGAAAAGCGCCGAACCGAGCCGTACCATGCAGTGGAAAAGCGCCATAAATGACCCAACAAGTCACCCTTCACGCAGGAGGAGGCTCTGACATGAATAAAGTGACCAGAAAAATATATCGGCGCATGCATAAATAGGTAAAATCAAAGCTGCTGAACACCTTGGTACAATAAACAACACCAAAATGGAAACAATAGAGAATATGGTGCAGCGCTAGATATGCAATAAGGATCAACAATAAATAAATTAAAATTGAATACAATCAATAGAACTATTAAAAAAATTAATGGAAATGAGATAAAATATGCACAGAAAGTCCCAATATGTAAGAGTTGATAAGTTCATTCATGTAAAAACAGCCCATAGAAAGTGCACGGTGCAATGTCCTAATCCAAAGAGTGCTCACACACTGTGAAAATCCTCCACCGGTATTGCTAGCCTCTCACCTGAAAGCTGCAATACAAACAGCATAGGTTGTAACCACACACTGGCATCTGAAGACATGCACTCGGACCAGGTACAGCCACCAAGACTCCACTAAGCAATGGATGGATTCCTTATCCCCTCGATACTCAGCAGTATATGATCCACCATATAAAGTAAAAAGAAGGCAGCACCATAGCGTAATAAAGTCTCAAAACTTTATTTATAACAGGTAAAAAGCCTCTTACTTGATGTCAGCAGACCAGGAGCATAAAACAATCGGTAATCTTTCTGGATAATGAGTGCAGGTGATTGCAGCACGGCTGGAAGCGAGCACGGCTCCGTCCTCCGACCGGACTGCTGGTGACGTCACAAACTCCTCCTTCCCTCCGTACGCGTTACATCCCTGGGGGCAGGACTTCTTCAGCAACTTCAGGACTACTTCAGGACTTCTTCATCCCCCCAGGGATGTAACGGGAAGGAGGAGTTTGTGACGTCACCAGCAGTCCGGTCGGAGGACGGAGCCGTGCTCGCTTCCAGCCGTGCTGCAATCACCTGCACTCATTATCCAGAAAGATTACCGATTGTTTTATGCTCCTGGTCTGCTGACATCAAGTAAGAGGCTTTTTACCTGTTATAAATAAAGTTTTGAGACTTTATTACGCTATGGTGCTGCCTTCTTTTTACTTTATATGGTGGATCATATACTGCTGAGTATCGAGAGGATAAGGAATCCATCCATTGCTTAGTGGAGTCTTGGTGGCTGTACCTGGTCCGAGTGCATGTCTTCAGATGCCAGTGTGTGGTTACAACCTATGCTGTTTGTATTGCAGCTTTCAGGTGAGAGGCTAGCAATACCGGTGGAGGATTTTCACAGTGTGTGAGCACTCTTTGGATTAGGACATTGCACCGTGCACTTTCTATGGGCTGTTTTTACATGAATGAACTTATCAACTCTTACATATTGGGACTTTCTGTGCATATTTTATCTCATTTCCATTAATTTTTTTAATAGTTCTATTGATTGTATTCAATTGTAATTTATTTATTGTTGATCCTTATTGCATATCTAGCGCTGCACCATATTCTCTATTGGCTCTGACATGAAGGCAGAAATTAGCAAGAACAAGGGTAACATTAGAAAGTAATATCTCACCAAAAGAGTAGTGGATGCTTGGAATAGACTTCCAGCAGAGGTAGTGGGTAGTGAGTCGATCAATAGTAAGTGAATTTAACCCCTTCAGGACAAAAAAGGTACAAAAAAACTTTGAACACCTGAACCAGGCCCGGACTGGGACAAAAAATAGGCCCGGGCATTTTAGACTGAGCAGCCCATTTTTATTTTAACCACTTTAGCTCCGGAAGATTTACACCCTTCATTACCAGACCATTTTTTGCGAAACAGCACTGCGTTACTTTAACTGACAATTGCGCGGACATGCGACACGTAAAAAACTTTTGTCCTTTTTTTCCCCCACAAATTGAGCTTTTTTTGGTGGTATTTGATCACCTCTGCAGGGTTTTTTTTTTTTTGCGCTATAAACAAAAAATGACTGACAAATTTGAAAAAAAAAAAAAAAAATTATTTTTACTTTCTGCTATAAAATACATTCGATAAAAAAAAAAAAAAAAAAATGTAAAAAAATCTAATTTCTTCATCAATTTAGGCAAATATGTATTCTGCTACATATTTTTCGTAAAAAAAATCCCATTGAGCATACATTGATTGGTTTGCGCAAAAGTTATAGCATCTACTAACTATGGGACATAATTATAGAATTTTTATTTATTCATTTTTTTTTTTACTAGTAATGGCGGTGATCAGCGGCTTATAGCAGGACTGTGATATTGCGGCGGACTAATTGGACTCTGACAGTTTTGACACTTTTTTGGGGACCAGTGACACTAATACAGTGATCAGTGCTAAAAATATGCACTGTCATTCTACTGATGACAGTGGCTGGGAAGGGGTAAACATCAGGGGCGATCAAAGGGTTCACCGTGTGCCTAGCTAGTGATTTTGTGTACTGTGTGGGAGGTGCTTTTACTAAGGGAAGGCATAGATCTGTGTCCCTGTTATGCTCAGGGGCATGCTGATGGGCATATTTATGCTGTGGCACACGCTGATGGGCATATTTATGCTGTGGCACACACTGATGGGCATATTTATGCTGTGGGACACAGTGATGGGCATATTTTATGTTAAGGGGCACTCTACAAACTGAGTCATAGCACAGACTTGAGATTCGGACCTCAGCCCAAAGGAAATTTTAGCGACCTTGAATTTTAATTCAATACCCCTGCCCTAGAGCATAAAATGGTGGGCATATTTTTATGTCACACGATATTTGTGCAGCTGTTTTTCAAACGCAGTTCTTTTGGGGAAAAAACATTAAATTAAATGAATTGTAATGCAGAAAAACACAATATAATACCCAATTGTTTCGGAAAAAAATGGATTTTTGTCTTACCGTAAAATCCTTTTCTCTAAAGTGCATTGACAGACACAGATTCATATCTTCTTTAGCCATTGGATTATGCTCCTCCCATCAGGAATAGGAAACTAGGTAGGAAAAAGCTTTCACCACGCCCATGGGGCTGTCCCTGCAGGCATAACCCCACAACACTCTGCTACAGCCCTTAGTTTCGTTGCAAGCATAATAATTAGAGGGGCGGGTGTTGCGTCTGTCAATGAACTTCAGAGAAAAGGATTTTACGGTAAGACAAAAATCCAATTTTTCTCTATCATTCATTGACAGACGTAGCTTCATATATCTTCTTTAGCCATTGGGACATCCTAAAGCAGTATTTTCATGAGGGGTGGGAAAAAACGCAAAGAAGAACACAATTGCCCAAAGGCTAAACGTAGCCAACCAGGTAACAAGGAGCTCAACCAGGAACAACTGGAGCTGACCTAGAAAAAAAACATACACCCTCAAAGAGAAAAAAGATCTATTTTAAACATCAGCCTGCAAAACCTTGCAACCAAACTTGCATAACTGACGCCTGATGGCAAAAATCCCAAGAGGCACTCAGTGCTCTAGTAGAATGCGCCTTCACCAGGAAAGGAGGAACCTGACCCTTTAGTGAATAAGCCTGAACCACCGACTGCCTGATCCATCTGGATCTGGTCGCAGCAGACACAGCCAATCCTTTTCGAGGTCCTTCGGTAAGGATTTCCGGAAAGATTCAGTAGCCGCCAGGTAAACTCTACATTGCCCGAACCACATCCAAACAATGCAAAGCAATTTCTTTGGGATGCTTGGGCTTAGGACAGAGTGAAGGCAGCACAATGTCTTCATTCAAATGGAAATCAGAAACCACCTTAGGAAGAAACGACTGATTAGGTCGAAGTACCACTTTATCTCTGTGGACCACCAGATAAGGTGAACGGCAAGACAACGCCGCCAGTTCAGACACCCTGCGAGCAGAAGTGATAGTCACCAAAAAGGCAACCTTCTGAGATAATGTAAGCAGGGGTATCTCCCTAATGTTCTCAAAAGGAGGTTTTTGAAGAACCGATCACACCAAATTCAGATCCCACGGAGGTAGCCGGGGTCGTCTCGGAGGCACCATATGACGCACCCCCCGAATAAAAGTGCGAATCAGGGAATGCGTAGCTAAAGTACACTGGAAAAACCCAGCCAAAAGCAGACACTTGGCCTTTGATAGTGCTCAAAGCCAAACGCTGGTTCAACCCCATTTTGAAGAAAAGTCAAAAGCCCTAGCTACCGAAAACAAGCGAGGGTGCACTACTCGCATACTAGCACATTATGAAATACTTCCCTTACAACGAAGCCCCTGCAGCCCGGTCATCGCTGAGGGAGCCGACATGTCCCCTCGACGCCTCTTCCGGGTTTGCGGACTCCGGCGCTGTGAGTGGCCGGAGCCGTGATGACGTCATTCCCTCGCATGAGCGTGGGAGCCCTCCGCTAAGGAGCTCTGAAGTTCCGGCACGATACGCCAGACCTACAGAGCGCATGCGTCGATGTCAGCAGCTGCATGCATGGTGAATATCTCCTAAACCATGTAGGTTTAGGAGACCTTCATTTTACCAACAGGTAAGCCTTATTATAGGCTTACCTGTAGGTAAAAATGACCAGGCGGGGTTTACAACCGCTTTAAGTTTTGACAATAAAACTTGAAAGCTTATTGTTTTTTTATGCAGAGCCAAGTCTCAGTAAATAACCCCCAGAGAGTACTTTATTTCCAGTGAGACTTGATAGATTTGCATTGTGAGAATGAGCAATAAAGAGAAACAATTGTGTAGTACTACATGGCTGGAAGGAGATCCAGGGTTATAAGAAGAGCCAACATGGCTTCCTCCGTAAACATATAATTACAAACTATACATAGAAAAAAATAAGTTAAGAAAAATGATAGCATGCATCAATAAATGATATTCGAATCAAGCTAGAGCCCTACCCTTATAATCCCAGCTATTCATCAACAATCCTTACCTCACATTACTCCCAGCGGTCTCTTTGCTGAGGCTGAGCTGAGCAGCCAGTCTACGTTCCGCAGCCAGAGCTCTCTGCAGAGAAAATGGAGGATGTCAAAGACTGATACAATTCCAAAAAGACATATCCAAGAGGTTCTGGACCTTTAATACCCATTATTTCTTTCAATTCGTTTTTATTAATTTCAAACAAGGTAAGTAAAAGCTTACAAACATTCAAAGCGTCCAACAAGCGAACAATGTTAAAGCAAGATAACATAGGAGTGTGAGACATCCGTACAATGCAGGTAATATACAGAACACAAAATCTATACGGCAACAGCTCGATATATATGCCGCCTCTTGGGACATCATGGTACACATGTGCTACATGACTTCCCCTGAGTTTCGTACAAGGTGAGGCTCGGACTCGGACACCCCCAATGGGAACAATACCTGTGTCCTCGTCCCGGCCCCACCTGGTTGTCAGGGGGCATCAATACTCATTATTTCAACAGAACAGACAAAACAAAACAATCACTCATTCAATGAACACAGCGGCTCTGGTAAAGCTGCTCACATGAAGCAAGGATCCCCTTCAGTGGGCAGTCATAATGTGTTTCAAAAACACAACCAAAGCATCAAAGTAAATAATGAAAGAGTTCAAGTCACTAACAATTCTTGATACAATCACAAAGCATCCAACACGTTTTGGGGGCCAACATGTTTTCCCTTCATCAGGGCTAGGAATCACCAGACTGATTTCTATTAGATTTCTTAACTTGTAGGATATCCATGAAAGTCTTCCCCCAATACTTGTAGCTGCATTTAACACAATATCAGTCTGGTTAAATTATTCACAGAGTTCATTTAAAGTGGTTATAAAAAGGAAAGTTTTTTCCCGAGAAGATAAAAAAGAAAAGGTTCTCACCTGCTCTGTGTAATGGTATTGCACAGAGCGGCCCCTTAGTAGATCTTCTGGGTGCCCCTGTTGATGCGGTCTGCTCCTCCTCTTCTGCAAGTGCCACCATAGCAAGCTGGATGTAAAAATGTCCCAGTAATTGCCTTAAAAGGAGAAGTCCAGGCAAAGCCTAACTAACGCTAAACCTGCTCTGTGCCACATTCTAAACCTAATCTATCTAACCCTGTAATGCAAAAATCACTGTACTTACCTATTCTGCACCCGGTCCGGTCCCAGTATCAGCTGCCAGCGGCGGCTTCAGCGTGGAGGCGGGTGCAGGAAAGGCATTCGACAACAGAAGCCCCATAGTAAGTCTATGGGTGACCTCACTTCCCATTCATTTTACAGCCGTTGTCGGTCCTCTCATGCACACAGCTTCCGCCACTGGAGACCGGACCGGATCAGCTGCAGAATAGGTAACTACAGCGATTTTTGCTTTACAGGGTTAGACAGATTCGGTTTAGAATGTGGCACAGAGCAGGTTTAGCAATAGACTACTAGCAATGCTACTTAATGCAGGGAATTAAAAAAATAAAATAAAAAAGAAAATCTACAATTTAGGACCTCTTTAAGCTTTGATAAGGATTCCAAGCCCTGATGAATCTGGGAGTGTGTTGACCCCGAAAAACATTGGCCGTTTAATATTATAAATCATTTGGGCAACCTAGAATCTTTCACCATTTGGTCTGATGCTCTGGTTATGTTTTTTTATCCATAAAGTGATATTAAAAAAAGGCAGGTTTTTTTTTTTTTTTTTTTATCAAACATGTTATACTTACCTGTCCTGTGCAATGATTTTGCACAGAGCAGTACCAATCCTCCTCTTCTTGGGCCCCTCGCCAGCGCTCCTGGCTCCTCCTCCTTGAACAGTGCCCCCAAAAGCAAGCCACTTGCTCTGGGGGCACTGGTGCATGCTTACTCCTGAGCACCGCTCCAACTGTACATAGAACACACAGAATCGAGCTCAGCTCTGCCTCCCGCTTCCTTCACACTGGCTGTGATTGGCAGCTGAGGGAGCCAATGGCTCCTGCTGCTGTGTCTCAGCCAATGAGGAGGCAGAGACCAGAGACAGCAGTTGCTCTCGCGCACACCGCTGGCTCAGGATTGGGCTCGGGTAAGTATGGGGGTGGGGGCTGCATACTGAAGTTTTTTTACCCTCATGCATAGAATGATGCTCTCTAAAACTCTGAAATGTCTCACCTTGTCCCGGTCACTCAATGCTGCAAATCTTTTCTTCTCAGCCTCCTCGGCCTCCCTCCTCAGCCTCTCTTCCTTCTCCTCCTTCTCTTTCTGCTTTCTCTGGGATTTCTGAGCTTTCTTTTTTTCAGCCCGGCGAGCCTCAGCCTCCTCCGATATGGGTCCTGGGATCTGAGTCCACCAAATAATGGTTAGCATGTTCAAGGACATTGTATCATTGAAGGGCTAAAGCTCAAAATAACATGGAGGAAAAAACTTTCTGCCTGCTACTGAAAGCTATGAGTGTCAGGAGACCATCTGGGTCACAATGTACAGCCAACACCTATTTTATTTTTCAATTTTTTTAAGTTTTGGATAGAATACAGAAGGTTAGATCCTCTGTCAGGTTTTATTCCAGTCTGTGTACCAACCAGGTAGTGTCACCCTCTCTATTGGTTCTGGTGACCCCTGTCTCCAGGACAGGAAGTGATGGGAAATCTGAAATGTGTAAGATGTCACAAGAACAGGAGGTGAAGAGAAGTTATCCAATGCATACTTTGGAGAGATCTCTTCTTATTTCTTGCTGTGTCTCTGGGACAGGAAGTAAAGGGAATTCCTTTTCCTTCCTCTTAAATTCACTGATGCTGCTAATCTATCCTAATTAGGCTCTGTAATTATAACCTACTAAAATAACCCAATCATTAGAGAAACAGAGGCTGCCACTGTAGACCTCGCCTTCTGGAAAACTGCCTGGATGACCTGCTCCATTTTCTG
The DNA here is from genome assembly GCF_965119305.1 of Pelophylax lessonae. Taxonomy (NCBI): domain Eukaryota; kingdom Metazoa; phylum Chordata; class Amphibia; order Anura; family Ranidae; genus Pelophylax; species Pelophylax lessonae. Next base: position 300,096,655 of record NC_138773.1, on the reverse strand, counting down.
ATCCACATATACACTATATTGTCAAAATTATCGGACACCTGCTTTTACACGCACATAAACTTTAATGGTATCTTAGACTTTAGGGTTCAATACTGAGTTGGCCCACCCTTTGCAGCTATAACAGCTTCACCTCTTGATGAACTCATGATGAATTAGAGTGGAGACTGCGAGCCAGGTCTTCTTGTCCAACATCAGTGCCTGACCACACAAATGCGCTTCTGGAAGAATGGTTAAAAACATTCCCATAGACACTCCTAAACCTTGTGGACAGCCTTCCCAGAGGAGTTGAAGCGGTTATAGCTGCAAAGGGTGGGCCAACTCAATATTGAACTTTACAGACTAATATTGGGATGCCATAAAACTTCATGTGCATGTAAAGGCAGGCGTCCCAATACTTTAGTAATATAGTGTATTTAGAGCACATATATGCGCCCCCAACGCATGTGTTTATATTTGTATGGGTGTGTATGTGGGGATGGGATCAAAAGGTTATGGTGGGAGGTTATTTTTTTACTGGTGTCCATTAGACCCCTGATGTCTCACCTGCCTTCCACTGAAGCTACTGGAGAACAGATTATGCTCCATTAGCTTAACTTCCAGCCATAGAGGCTGGGGAAAGTGACAGCCAAACTCAGAAATCATGTAGTGTGGGTCACTTTCATGTTCAATCTAGCTAGGAAAAAAAAAAAAAAAAATCGCAAATGCATGTTCGCTGGTCTCTTTGCTCTTTACCCAGCGACACCTACCATGGGGTCTTTGGCCCACAGGTGGGAGGGCTGAACCCAAGAATCATGATGAGGGCACACTACTGGAAGTCCACTGACCACCTGACAGCCAACAGTCAACTTGTAAGATTTACACAGCAGCCAGGAGTGGATTAACTGCCCGTTGCCTGCTATGTATAGATCAGTGGCAGCAAAACAGTTCAACTACCTTTAGTTCAGTGCATATATAAAGATAAACACAAAAAAATTGTTATAATACCTTATTGTGTCAAAATTATACTTATGATGTCAACTCAAAAAATTATCACAGGAAAATGTGAAAAAATTGTGACTTTTAGTGATAACTATAATAATACGAATGTGTGACACTTGTGATTATTTGTTAAAACTGGATTATCATAAAAAACGCATATAATTGGCAATAAAATCTGTGATTCATAAAATTATTCGTGCAACTGGTGAAATAGTCCGTGCATAATAGATAAATTACATTTTCAAAGTGCCTTGTGCTCCAATTTATGCTCTTGAGAAAGTAAGCAATGTTTGCTTCTTACCAAATGGCCTTAGGTCACAAGGACCTAAATCGCTTTTGAGCCCTTTAAAGAATGGATCAATCCTCCACCGAACTCCTCCACTCCAGATATGAGGCAGGTTTTCCAAAAGGGTTGGATAAATGGTGGCTTAGGATGGTTATTCCCTTCTTTCCTTTAATCAGGACCTTAAGATGTGGGTCTCAAGCGGGTGTATATAGAAGAAAATATAGTGGGGAAGCCAAAATATAGTGTGATACCGTTTTATATTAGCGTAAAAATCATAAAGGTGAAAAAAAATGGCTGCTTACAATGGATAGTGCCTATCCTGGCACTTGGTGAAAACGCTGTTTGTTTTGGGGGTCTGTGAAGGTATGACTCCAGGTGCTCTGTGTTAAACAGAGTCTCCTATACAGCCCTACTAGCGTGGCAGCAGCGGCGTGCGTTCCAGACAGGGCGGAAGTGACGTCGCTGGCTCTCTCGGTTTCCGGGTTACAGAAGACCACAATGCATTTCGCATCAATATCGCGTCATCAGGAAGTCTATAGAGTAGCGCCATCACCCTATATACACATGACCAACTGTGACCCCCAAGCATGCTGACAGACAAATACTAAAACCACTCTTTGCACCTTTGGTACACACCTGAGATTTGCTGTAGTTGTATTTGTCTGGGTTATCCTCCCGATATTTCCGGAAAGCGTTCCTGGTGCGTTTATCAGCGCACAAGGAATATGGTGTCTGTGCCGCAGAGTCCCTAGAAGACACAATTACAAATGATTACTGGAAACGAAAACAAAAACTATTGCAACATTGAAAATAGTCAGTATAGTCTTTGTAAGTTAGGCTACATTCACACCTGAGCGTAGCGTTTTCACTGTGATTTTACCACGATTTTTACCGCGATTTACAGGCGTTTTTTGTGCAGGCGTTTTTAGATTGAATAGAAACCAATGGAAAACGCCTGTAATCTGCCCAAAAAGAAGCTCATGTACTTTTTTGAGCGTTGGGCGTTTTGCTTACAGCGTCAAAACGTTCAGATGTGAACAGGGGCCATTGAAATGAATAGGATTTGTATTGTTGGGAGTTTTGAGAGCTAATCCTAGAGCAGAAAACTCCCCAAAAACGCCCCAAAACGCCTACATGTGAACGGAGCCTTAACAAAAACCCACAAAGCCTTCCACAACTCTGCCCTGAGCGCCATCACTAACCTTGCCTCAAAATACCAAGCAAGCTGTCCTCTCTGTTCCTCCAAAAGGTGAATGATGTTATGCGCTTCACCTTTAGCATGCGCAGTATGACAATACTGAGAGATTTTGCCTTCCAAAGAAGCTACTGTGCACCTGGGGCTACATCACCATTTACTTCCGGTAAACTAGGAAGTAAAAAGGAAAAAAAAATAAAAAAAATGATCCCTTGCACTGTATCCACACCACAAGGGCTAATTTCTCTTTTATGTCTATTGGATAATATAAGGAGCTTTACTTACTTGATCCTCCACTTCTACTTGCAGCTAGACTGATCCCTGCAGCTTCTGCACCCCTGCACTCTAGCGGTATAGGATCCTGACATCAAGACCCAGAGCATGGTCCATAGTAGAGGATGCTGGGGGACAGTCTACCACTGGACTGGGGGATCACCGCTTGCCGGGGGAGCGGAGGATCAGGAAAGTAAAATGGTTTCTCTACTCCCTTAACGCGGAGCTGCACCCAAAACCTGATTGTTTGCTTCCTCCCCCAGTCCGCTGCCACATTTGGCACCTTTCGGGGGTGCGGATACCTGTCAAAAGCAGGTACCCGCTTCCACTTCTGGGTAGGATCGCCACAAACATTGTGCAGCCATTTATGAAATTTCTGGCCCCTCCTCCTTCCGCCCCGCTGCCTTCTGGGAGCCACACAGGTCCCAGAAGACAGTGGGATCATTTAGAAAGCACAGCACGACTTGCACATGCGCAGTAGGAAACAGGCTGGGAAGCCGCAAGGCTTCACTTCCTCTTTCCCTTAGTGAAGATGGTGGCACCTGTACTCGGAGCAGATGGACGCACAGTCAGTGTGGACTGGAGAATCCCTCCCACTGAGACATTGTGTTCTCCAAGAGGGTCGCTGGTTCGTATCCCAACCACCACAATACCTGCCTGGAGTTTGCATGTTCTCCCTGTGCCTGCGTGGGGTTTCCTCCGGGTACTCCGGTTTCCTCCCACACTCCAAAGACATGCTGGTAGGTTAATTGAATCCTGTATAAAAAAATTGGCTCTACTGTGTATGTATGTGAGTTAGGGACCTTAGATTGTAAGCTCCTTGAGGGCAGGGACTGATATGAATGTACAATGTATATGTAAAGCGCTGCGTAAATTGACAACGCTATATAAGTACCTGAAATAACAATAAGAATAATAATAGCTGCTGCCAATAATCACATGAAAGACCTGACATGTTGGTTGTACCCAAGTTGATCGATCAACTTGGGTACAATCAGCCTGCCCATACATGGTTCCAATTTCGGGCAGTCCCTGCTGAACCGGCCGAGATTGGAACCGTCTATGGCCAGCTTTAGACAAATCAAGCACAGCCTCACTTGTAAGGAATCATTTTTTTATCTGCCCGGAGTTGGGATTTAATAACGAGTGTTCGATGATTTCACATCAGCATTCAGAGATTCATGCTGATGTGAATTTTATGGAAAGGTCCACTTTAAGTTAAACCATTAAAAGATGGGTGTAGTTTTTTGTAGGTTCTTACGTTTTGCACTAGTTTACTGCATACACCCAACAGATTTAAACAGAGATATAATTCTGGGGGTGGCCCCCGAGATATTACCTGAGGGCCGGGTCCCAGCCAGCATTCATAAGCAGACAAGCCACTTCTCCGTGTCCTGCTGCCGCAGCTACGTGTAGGAGTGTGCGCTGCTCCAATGGAAGACGCTCATTCACCAGTCTGCTCACCACCTCACTGGCTGGAGATCTGGTCAGAGGGGGCGAGGAAGAGGAAAAGTCAGGGATATGATCTTGCAGGATCTGTTTAGTGGTCTCAGAATCTCCGGTCTTGCAGCAGGTGAACAAGGCATTCCGCACCCTGCTCAGCTCATCACCTTGTGTAAACACAACAGCATGCATATAGAAACCAATTAGTCTCGGCTACGGACAGCTGTAAAGGCTGCTGTAATGAGAATGCAAAGTCCTTTTAAGGTTTTGTTACAGGATATGTACAGGTGCTCAGTTTATTGTGCATGTCTATCCAAAAGAGTTGGATGCAGCGGGAAAGGCTTAGCTCCTTTGTAGGGTTTTTACTGCAATTTGGAGCTTTATTAGAGATATGTCTCCTCACTTCCTGCCCCTCTAACAAAGATTTTACCAGACAGGGAGGTGGGGGAAACATTTAGGCTGGACATACACTTTAATATTATTAAAAATCTTATCGATGTGTTTTAAATCTGAATTCCAGGTTCAGCCACTTTGTATGAAGTGAAGGCACACTATGAGTTAAGTCCAAGGAGCTGCATGACATCTCCTGGGCTTATCTCCATTTACATCCAACAGGTTTATTACACGAGAGACACTCTGCCGATCTGAGAGGAGAGAAACTCACAGGAGCAGCTACGCCCACCCCTCCCCTCTGATGCCCATTCAGAGAAGCCTTTGCATAATACCAAAGGCTTCTGTGATTGGGGAGGAGGAAGGGAGGGGGCGGAGCAGCTGCAGTGACTCTCCTGTTTAAGATGCAGAACTCAGAAGGATCAGCAATAGCGGTCTTCTGGGAGTACTAAAAAGCTGTCAGATATGAACAGAGCTAAGCCCAAGAGGTGTCATGCACCTCACTGGACTTAAAGTGTTACTAAAACCACAACAGTAAAATCAGTCTGTATATGCAGTAAAGCATGCTTGTTATGCTCACTGTGGAAGATCAGGGGTTAATCGACTACATGTATATAAAGGCTGCGTGATCCTGTCTCTCTGATCCTCCCCTTCTTCCACAGACTCCAATCCATCTCCTGATAGAACAGAACATTAGGAGGCAAGCTGCACATGCTCAGTTTGGTGTGTATTGCTAGAGTTTTATTTATTTTTTCTTAGGGGGGGGGGGTGCATGTGATCAACACAGGGCCAATTAGCACTGTCCAGACAGAAGGTCAGGGGTCCTGAAGGCTCATAGGACAATCAGGGAAAAATTAAAACTCCTCCTACAAGCTTTAACCAGACACTGATAGAAGTCACAAGACTGCTATATACTGCTGATGAGAAAAGATGTTTAGCAGTTTATATTTGCTAAAATAATTGCATTTCCGTGTTCTGTGTATTGTGGGAAACCAGATATAGTGAATGCAGGCTTTAACTCATAGTGTGCAATTATTATTTTTTTTACAAAAAGGAGCTGAATTCCTGGAATTCAGCTTTAAGATCTGTTCACACCAGCGCAGGAATGCATGTTTTACAGTATATCACTACAACCCAGGAGACACAGTGATACGTTGTGCAGTGCCATCAATTTTGACAACCATGTTGTAGTTGCCATCAACTCTTTTTAAATGGCACCTCAACACCATAAGCATGCAAAATGTATACCATATATGGTGCAGTGTGTTAGAAAACATGGAACGTGTTTGGTCTTATGTGCTTTGGCAGCCCATTCAAAATCATTGACTTGCTAAGTGCAACACATGATAAAGGCCAACTGCACTTTAAAGATTGTGTTTCACTCATATTAGGGTGTGACATGTAACATTGTGCCAATTGCCTGCAACTCCCCCGTACAGCACGCAGTGTTCCCCCCCCCCAAAAAAAAAAAAAAAAAAAAAAGAAGAAGATATGGAGGAAAGACTTACAAGCACTGAACCTATTCTCTCTGGAGAAGAGACGATTGAGGGGGGATATGATATCAATGTACAAATACTGTACTGGCGACCCTAGCATAGGGAACAAACTATTCAGAGAAAGGGAATACAATAAGACACGTGGCCACGCACTAAAACTAGAGGAAAGGCGGTTTAACCTTAAAGTGCGTAAGGGGTTCTTCATTGTAAGAGCGGTAAGGATGTGGAATTCTCTTCCACAAGCAGTCGTATCAGCAGGGAGCATTGATAGTTTCAAAAAACTATTAGATGGACACCTTAAAGACCACAACATACAGGGGTATACAATGTACGGTTAAAAGCAAAACACACACACATCATAGGTTGAACTGGATGGACTGATGTCTTTTTTCAACCTCACTAACTATGTAACTATGTCAGATTTGAATTGGCACAGCTGTGTGGGGCTCCGCCTGCATGTATGACCAACATGTAGTGATCTTTTAATTTTTGGTTCTTAGTACATTAGGAGATTTTATGTTCTTACCTTCCAGTGCCAATATTGGTGGCTCCTGATTGGACAACTCTTCGCCTTCATGAACATCAGTGGAATTTTCTGTTTGCCTCTGAGATATAGAAGCCAATTCACCGCCATCCTGATCAGCAACAGATTCTATGAGAGAAAGCACATTAGATTTTGTGAACACATCTTTTGTATACTACAATTTACACTGAGGATGCCACGTGTCTGTGACGTAACGCGTAGGATGAGCTAGTGACGCAAAGCATTCCTACACATCATCGCCCACAAGCTGTCTCTCCGGTGAGGGGAGAGATCAGAAGCGTCGGCTGCATCTTGTGAGTAGTAGCCGCGATGAGAGTACTGGCTGTTTTTGGAAACTTGAAATGCAATTTACCTACCGACCTGTCAGGGGAACAATGCACCAGAAGGTTAACCCTTACCTAGATGTAAGTGAGAAGTGTTTTTAAAGGAAATAAATTCTTTGATGGGTCTTAATTTGGACCTTTCTTATATACATTGAGCTGATTGCTATATGAAGACAGCCCAAGGGGATTTCATAGGATATTTAAAGGCTTTGGCTTTTTATACTGAAGGCATTTTAGCCACACTTGGTGGAAGATAATTCACCCATTTTTTGTTTTTTGTTATGTGGGACACTGCACAATGTTTTTTTTACAGAAGTGGATTGGTTTTTTCCACCTGAGATCACTTCACTTGCACAATTGCACATGTCACAGAATGTTGGTTCATTTGCACTGCACTGATTGATGAACCTTCTATGTCACTTATCATAAAGATAATTTACTTTTCTTGACAATATTACACTATACGCTGTTTATTTTTTATTTATATATTTGGGAAAAATACATCGAGAGGAATCTCATCACAGTTTGACTCTAACTGTTAGAGGTGAAGGCACCAGATCATGCAATCAATGAGTGGATGAACTTTTCACAGACTTTTTTCTTGCACTTTCCTTTTTGGACTTTCAATATTATATATATATATTTTATCTTTGGACCTACATTTTTCAATTATTTTTTTTTTTTTTTGTACTTTTTGGCATCGTTTGCACGTTTAGAATTTCACTGTAATTGGGAAGATTTTATATATTTGTGCTTTATAAATTATTCAGCATTTGAATTTCACTTGCTTTTCATATATATATATATATATATATATATATATATATATATATATATATATATATATATATATATATATATATCTATATCTATATATCTCTATCTATCTATCTATATCTATATATCTCTATCTATCTATCTATATCTATATATCTCTATCTCTATCTCTATCTCTATCTCTATCTCTATCTCTATCTCTATCTCTATCTCTATCTCTATCTATATCTATATCTATATCTATATCTATATCTATATCTATATCTATATCTATCTATCTATCTATATATATATATATATATATTTTGGGGTTTATCATATTTTTTTATCTATTACACTTCTTGGTTTATCATATCATTACTTTAGCTTAATCACACATCTGAATAACGCACTACCCTTTGCTTTTATATTTCTCTTTGCAAGCTCTTGAGTACTTGTGTTGGTGATTGCTGCAGTTCATTTATAGGTGGTGATATTAGCCATCCCAGCAGTGCACCTGTTCTCATACTTTTTTACAAAGTGTGAACAAGGCCAACTTAACATGTAAGTTGGCCTTGTTCACAACATGCGTGCAACAAAAAAAAAAAAAGGGTTTTCTATATGCCTGGTTTACACTCCAATGCGGATATCAGGTGAGTTTTGTTTCTGCCCAGAAAACTGCATACATGTTGCAAATTTCTGTACAAAAAACATCCTCACATGATACCAGTGTTGTGGTGTGAATAGGGCACATGGAAAAAAAAATGGGCTTTTTTTGTGCCCTTACAGAGACAGGTGCAGAAAAACTCGCATCTCTGCACATGGTGTGAGCGAGGCTTAACAAAAATGCTTTAAAACATTTTTTTTGCAATAAAAAATATAAATAAAGAGATAGACACACACACAATGTGCTTCTTGTAGGGTTATACATGTTATTGTGCATTGCTCTTTTAACCCATTGGAATTCTACCAGACAGGTTCTGTTTTTTTTTTTTTTTAAACTACAGAATGCTTTTTAGTCTCCAATAAAATATCAAAACACCAACAATGCACAGGGTTGCCCAAAACCATCATCTGTGCCAATGTTTTAGGTGACCCGATAGAGCACTGAACAGTATTATATATTTATGGCATAAAGCCGGTACTTCTGCATTTAAAAAAATAAAAATCCGAACATGATTTGATTCATGTGAATATTTTGGGGTCTTCATTATTACCTATTTATCCATTTTTGCTTTTCAATATAACAGGGAATTATAATTATGTTCTATTAAAATGTACATATTGTAACACTGTAAAACTCTGACAACAGAAAGGAAGTTATAGATCTAGTTAGCAATTGCAGCAAATGCGTTACAAATTCACATCTATATAGTTGCTGCTAATTGAACCCCTGGTAGAAATACACACAGTTTTATGCAGCACATCAAGGATTTCCAGTACAGGTCCAAAGCTTTATGTATCATAGCTACAAGAGCGATGTTTCGGAGCCTCACAGGACCCCTTCATCAGGCATGTGACCCTGTGACTACTGGAGCTCATGTACCTAAATATTCATCTCCTGCATTTATAGGGGTGGAGATGCAAGGCGGCACATTATGGAGTATTTACTAGAGGAAAATAACAGAGGGTTTGTGGCGATCAGTCACCTGAGACATCTTTTTTCTTCTTCTTTTTCCTTTTTCTTTTCGGCTGCACTTCGTATTCCCTGAGATCCAGCGTGCTGATGGTCAGCTCTTCTACCACATATTCTTCCAGCACTGGATCATCATCTTCTGACTCCTCTGGGGGATCTAATATTAACATATATCACAGAGCATCAAAATGGATATGAATAAAAAGTAGGACTACATGTTAAAGGAGGACTATATATTATTACAGATACATTATGTTAACAATCCAACTGTGAGTAGCCCGCTATGCTGTCATGCGATTCTTTAGTGAAGAGAGGGCCAACACCACCAAACATGAATCCTTCATCAAAAAACAGATGGCTCCTTACCAAAAAGACGTGACCATCAAGGTCATCAACGCTTATGGTTTAACCCGACCAGGGCCTCTGGACTGGGAAGTAAACTGTATGGTCCGGAGCCGTATTCAAACCCTACGTCCACCTCCACTAGCTACAGTTGATGTTGCTCGCCATGAAAGAGACAACAATCCTCCATAGTGTAAAATCATTACTAACTTTATTAAAAAGATCTAGAGTTACACTTACAAACATCCAATGGCAGAACGCATAAAAGTAAAGCCGGCCGGCTGCCTCAACATCGTCTGTCCTTCTGGGATAGCATGCGGTGACGTCAGCACATCACGACCCGATGCGTTTCGTCACAGATGACGACGCCCCGGCTGATTAACTGTCTCAGCTCTATTTCTGTGTGGAGGGAGGCGTGTCCTTTCCCTCCAATCACCTCTCAGAGCTCTCCTCACTGAGTTCTGTAAAGTGTAACCTTAGCTCTCTGCCCCTTTTTTTTTTCAGAACTCTCAAAAAAGCGGTACACTCAGCACTTTCAACAGAGGTAGAGATGAGAAGTCTGCAGATAATCAGGTACAACTTATGTAAGAAGATTGATTTAATCTCTGAACCACCAGAGGCCAGTCACTTTACTGGGTATATGCAAGAGAGTTTACAACCACTTTGATTAAAGAGTTTATTTAATGTGTGTTTTAGGTCTGCAAAGAGTTCAGCTTTAAAATTGTTTCTAAAGTTTGTTTACAACAGCAATTTTTTTTGAATAGTGGGAAAAATCTTCAAAAAAAAAAAAAAAAAAAAAAAAAAAGCTGGAAACCCTTTTAGCACCAAAGTTTTCGGATCCTTTCTTCAGCCTGTTGGGTTGTCCCGGGATCCTCTCATCAGCCTATGTAATCTTCTGGTGTCTCTATAGATACTCATGGCCTCTGTTCCCCACCCCTTAATTTTATTATCAATTACAACCCCCCCCCTTCTCTTTTTCCATCACCCCCACCCCCCTCCTTTTTTTTCCTGCTCCTAGATATACTCATTTTGTGGATCTGTCACAATACTTCGTTTTAGAGGTGCTCTTTCTATAGGATTATATGTGTTAACACCACACCCCTAATACATAGCTATAGGTTTCTGATCTCCCTCCTACTATTAGGATCCATGTCTTTGTATCTTATTTGATCTTAGCTGTATTATGAAAACGAAGGATGTTTTCCTATTCCAAGTGTATGTGGCCTGATTATTCTTCACACTTGTATTCTTATTATGCATTATTGCTTTTGTCTATATGTGTGTTTTATTGTAACTGCAAAACCAAAAAAAAAAAAATTAAAAAACACAGTTTTTGGATTTGTTTTTTTAGATGTAATGTAATAAATGTATTTTTAGAATGTAAGGTAATCTTTTATTTTACTGTATAAAACAAGAGTTGTAATATACCATGCCGTTAAAATGTACATCACTTTGCAGTTATTACCGGTTGTCTCCTCCTGGTTCTCCGTCCTTCTCGGTCTTCTGGATTTGAAAGGTTTCTCCCGTATTCCAGTGACTGGTACTTCCCGATCTGTGCACAGAGAGTGTAAGTGACCAAAGGCGTGCGATAAGATACAAAAGCACACAAATATTTTGGGACTAGATGACATAGTAAAACCTTATTTAATCTTGCATTAAAAAAATAAAAAAGAGAAAGGTTAAAGGGACTACCACCAGATTACCCCTCCTCGCTTGCAATCTGTTTAACGTTCCCCAGCAAGGATGTCCTGTGTTAGATTAGTAAATGTCTCCCCTATGGGAGACCACAGTCAACACTTTGCACGGCTGCTGGCTCTCAATCAGAGTTGTTACTGATAGCCAGGATGTCCGATCCTGCTGATGTCTGGGAACCAATCAAAACGGTTCCTGATCATGTCAGCTATGAAACCAGTGGTTAAATGCACGCTGGAGGCTTCTTAGACAAAATAAGCCTGCGGATAAACACTACCTACTTAAAATGTAGAGTGGTCAAATACAGTTGTATTATTTAAACAATTAGAAAAATTAATCTGAAAAAAAAGTAATTTTTAAAAAAAACGGTTGGGCATCGGTCAGCCTATATTAAAAAGGAGTATTTTTAAGAAATTAAAAAAGTCCTAAGAAAAAAATAAACAAACAAAAAATCAAGTAGATGCTGCTAAATTTGGCTTAGGCAACTAGACACCATTGTAAGTAATTCCTAAGAAGATTGCATAATCAGATTGTAGCTAGGAGTTGCACCGAATGGAAATGCAGAAAGCACCTGGCTGAAATCCGAAAATTGACAGTTAAAAAAAAAAAAAAAAAAAAAAAAGTATATGTATATATATATATATATATATATATGTATATATATATATATATATATATATATATATATATATATATATATATATATATATATATATATATATATATATATATATATATATATATATATATATATATAAAATATTTGACTTTTTAATATAATTAATTTAAATGAATATAAAATTTGTCATTTGCCATTATTGGCACATTTGGTGCAAGAAAGGCTCAAGAAAAAAAATGTATCCCTTTAAATTCTGTGTCTTCACTAGTCCAGTGCGCTTCCATTGTGGTGTTAAAAATCCTGTTTGCTCCATTTTCGGTCATTTAGAAATAAGATAAAAAAAAAAACAGCACCAAAAACACACCTCCCATTGAAACACATTGAAACTGTAGCATGAACGCATCAATAATGCACTCGTGTTACCTTTTTGATGCGGTTTTATTAGTCATATGACTTATGAAAAACAAACCATAAGCACAGTAAAATTGCGTTTTTGGCACCTTTTGCTCTCGGCAAAATGCAGATAACACCATTTTCGGCCAATACGTTTGGGCCGCATCTCTAGTGTAGCAATTGTATCATCATTAAAAAAAAACATACCTAATAGTAATTGAAAAAGTGCCAGGCATATCTGCCACGGCAGAATAATCAGAAACACAGATTTTATATATACCAGTTTCTCACAAATGTGAGTACACCCCTCACATTTTTGTAAATATATTTTTTTAGATCTTTTCATGTGACAACACTGAAGAAATGACACTTTGCTACAATGTAAAATAGTGAGTGTACAGCTTGTATAACAGTGTAAATTTGCTGTCCCCTCAAAATAACTCAACACACAGCCATTAATGTCTAAACCGCTGGCAACAAAAGTGAGTACACCCCTAAGTGACAATCTCCAAATTGGGCCCAATTAGCCATTTTCAGTCACTAAGTTGACTCCTTAGTGTTACAAGGTCACAGGTGTGAATGTGGAGTAGATGTGTTAAATTTGGTGTTATCGCTCTCACTCTCTCATACTGGTCACTGGAAGTTCAACATGGCACCTCATGGCAAAGAAGTCTCTGAGGATCTGAAAAAAATAAAATGTTGCTCTACATTAAGATGGCCTAGGCTATAAGAAGATTGCCAAGACTCTGAAACTGAGCTGCAGCACGGTGACCAAGACCATACAGAGGTTTAACAGGACAGGTTCCACTCAGAGTGGACATGGTCACCATGGTTAACCAAAGACGCGCTCAGCGTCATATCCAGAGGTTGTTTTTGGGAAATGGATGTAAAAGTGCTGCCAGCATTGCTGAAGAGGTTGAAGGGGTGGGGGTCAGCCTGTCAGTGCTCAGACCATACACCGCTCACTGCATCAAATTGGTCTGCATGGCTGTCGTCCCAGAAGGAAGCCTCTTCTAAAGATGATGCACAAGAAAGCAAACAGGTTGCTGAAGACAAGCAGACTAAGGACATGGATTAATGGAACCATGTCCTGTGGTCTGATGAGACCAAGATAAACTTATTTGGTTCAGATGGTGTCAAGCGTGTGTCACAGCAACCAGATGAGGAGTACAAAGACAAGTGTGTCTTGCCTACAGTCAAGCATGGTGGTGGGAGTGTCATGGTCCTGGGCACCATGAATGCCAACATGTACTGTGACATACTGAAGCAGAGCATGATCCCCTCCCTTCAGAGACTGGACCGCAGGGCAGTATTCCAACATGATAACGACCCCAAAAACACCTCCAAGATGACCACTGCCTTGCTAAGGAAGCGGGTAAAGGTGATGGACTGGCCAAGCATGTCTCCAGACCTAAACCCTATTGAGCTTCTGTGGGGCATCCAAAAATGGAAGGTGAAGGAGCGAAAGGTCTCTAACATTCACCAGCTCTGTGATGTCGTCACGGAGGAGTGGAAGAGGACTCCAGTGGAAACCTGTGAAGCTCTGGTGAACTCCATTACAAGAGCGTTAAGACAGTGCTTGAAAATAATGGTGGCCACACAAAATATTGACACTTTGGGCCCAATTTGGACATATTCACTTAGGGGTGTACTCACTTTTGTTGCCAGTGGTTTAGACATTAATTACTGTGTGTTGAGTTATTTGGAGGGGACAGCAAATTTACACTGTTATACAAGCTGTACACTCACTACTTTTACATTGTAGCAAAGTGTCATTTCTTCAGTGTTGTTACATGAAAAGATATAATAAAATATTTACAAAAATGTGAGGGGTGTACTTATTTTTGTGAGATACTCTACTAAAGACCTCTCATGCTTCCTCACCCTAGACTCTATTCAGTAGACAATCTCTGCATAGTAAATGATGCTACAGTTAGCTCTTACCGTGTACCTGCAGAGTAAAGAGCTGTGTGTGCACACGCTGGACCTCTCGGAAGGTGGCTCTCCTACTGCTAAAGGGAATGCCATGAACACGTGGGTCCTTCTTCTGGATTGGGGAGTTCCGGCCCAAGAAAAGAGTCTTATCAGAGCGAGGAGCACGCAGGAATATTCCACGAGCCTCAGTGATGTGTTCCGTCCAACTTTGCAACAACTGGTTTATGTCCTGGTGAAAAACACAAAATGATCTGCTGAACAACCTTCAGAACATTGCTGACATAAACAATCACTGAATTATGAGAAATCCCGCTATGGACCTCCATATTACAGTACGAGGTAAGAAAAGAATGGCAATTGTGATAACTGGGCAAAACAAAAGAATTTTACTACTTTTTTCGTACTGTAAATCTTTTGACAAATAGTTTATTAGGGGACATAGCAAATCTGGGGCCAATACCTCGGAGCTCTGCAGGGTTTAAAAAAAAAAAAAAAAAAAAAAGCATTAAGAGAAAAAAAAAAAGCAATTTTTTTATTTTATTTTAAATTCTCCAGATACATACAGTACCTTAAAGCGGTAGGAAAGTCCGCTATAGTTTCTTCTTTTTTGGGGTCCCTAGGTGGGTTATGCTATAATGTATTAGTATGCACAGCATACTAGCATATTATGGCACACTTACCTGTCAAGCCGAGCCCTCCAGCGCTGCACTGTGATTGATCCGGCAGGTTCCAGGCACTTTCATCTTCAACGAGCTTTCCTTCCGAGTTCTGTGCCTTCGGTCGCATAAATGGCCAGATCGCGATGACGTCCCTCCTGCGCAGTCTTATCACAATGGCACAGATCGGGGGCAGTAAATGTTCACTGAGCTGTGCATTTGGCAGGAGGAAGCATTGTTCACAGAAGAGACTGATAGGGTCACTTCTGTCATACATACCCTGCCTTTCAGAAACTTTTTACCATGCTGACTTTACAACCATCTTATAGTTTAACTCCAGGAATTATACAAGAAGATACTCTTGCAACCCCAAGACTACAAGGGTAAAATGCTCATTAAGTCTATGGGTGGTAGAAGAAGATGTAATACTTACGGTATCTTATTCCTTGCTCAAACAGGCTTGAACACCTTCCTCTTCTCTATGACACACATGTAGCACCCTCCTTGGTAGGTGCTAGGAAAATGCATTAAGTGGCTCTTTCTGCTTCTCATGAGAGCCTTATCTGTTAGTTTGGTCTGTCACATGTTTCCATGTGTGATTTATTGGGTCTAAGGGAGTCTCCCCACTGTATCCAATAAGGGAGCTTGTTGGACAGTGGAGGAAACCTAACCAGCAGCACACCGGTGTTTATGCCTCTCTCAGTGGGCGGGCATTCTCGCAATGCTGCCTGGCATTGGTTATGAATCCTGGAGGGGGCATGTGACAGGGCATCTTTTGGCAGGAGCAAAGTCCCAGGAGGAGGTGGACTGCTGTCTCTCCTTCTGCAGGTGTGAGGAAGGAGGTTCAGGCGGTCGGCCTATTGAACCAGGTGTGGAGCTGGGCTACAGGGGATCCAGAGAGCTGACCAGTGGAGTTGCTGGCAGAATCTTTTGGGAAAAACAGTATCTGGAGTACCAAGGGGTCTGCCTAAGAGAGGGGACCACTCCAGAGAAGTCAGGGGATCAAGGAGCTAGCTCACGCAGGAAGTTAACAGTAAAGGGGGTACCGTATAGTTGACCCTGAAGATTAGGAACAAAGGGGGTCCCAGGAAGGACCCTGAAGTTGTCCTGCAGTACAGTCTAGATAACCTCAGGATACAGTTTACCCCAGAGAGCTCAAGCAATTTCACTTCACAGCCAAGGGCAGAGTGAAGAAGTGGCCTAGCCGCTGACTAGCATTACTCAGCATCTTAAGTTGTCCGAGCCAATTGTGCATAGTGTATAAAGTTGGAGTATCCCACTCATTCCCATCTCCTATCCAAGTTCCAAATAAAAACACAAAAACCAAAGCTACTGGACTGTTTCCTGACTGAGCCAAAATCACTCTGGAAATGGGCAAGCCTTGGCATGTTCATGTAAAGCACTGGGCAATTGGTCCTGCATTGTATGTGATGAGGTCAGCGAGCAACTGCCAGCCGTAACAGTAGTTTCAGGGGACTGAACGCACAGCACAAAAGAAGCAGTGAGGCCTGAGACAAGTGTTACAGCATATTCCTCGATCCCTAGGCTTGACGAGTACTGTATTTTCCGGCGTATAAGACGACCTTTGAACCTCAAAAAAATCCCCAAAAAATGGGGGGGTCGTCTTATACGCCGAGTATAATATCTCCAAGGTACCCTAAGTATAAGTATTACCAGTAGAAGTAATCTCAAGGCACTGGCTGTGCAGGAATCCTGTACCGGTATACCATATCCACTTTAAGACCGGGCCTACTTTTGACAGTTTTGTTTAAAAGTTAAAATCAGTATTTTTTTGCTAAAAAAACTACTTCAAACCCCCAAACATTTTTATATATATATATATATATATATATATATATATATATATATATCTCAAAATAATGGTCTTAGAAAAGGCCGAATACAGCGCTTGCTAATTAGATAGCATTATCCATGCCAATCTTTGAAATAAGATGAATAAAAATATGTATGTAGAGATTCCCAATATTTGATTAGGCCTGTGTTATAAAGTGCATATGAGACTCAATATATGACATGTAAATATCCGATATAAAATTCACAATAAAAGGTGAACAGTGATTGTGTGCTCAAATTATAGTCCTTTGTGCATAAGTGACTGTGACATAAAAAAATCCAGGTATAAATATCAAACAGTAAAACAGTTTTGCAATCAGCAATATAAAATTCAGTAATAAAATTCAGCAATAAAAAGACAGTCCAATAGTAAACGGTGACTTTGTGCTCAAGATAATGTCCTTAGTGAAAGTGCTCTGGCTTGGTTGGCTAAGAGATTGATTCCTTGTCCCGAGTGAATGAGTAAATTGGGTCACTTACCAGATATCGTGGGTCTTATATGTCATATGACATTAAGACCATTCAAGCTTTAATGGCCCCCTGGGCCAAATAGGTTCCCCTTTTGGTGGTCCTATGGGCTGGTAATGGTTCCTCTGGACTCCGGGGTGTGACGACCCAATGTAGTAGGGAAGGAGAAAAGAAGGCTCCAAATAGCTTAATATAGTCAAGTTTAAAGAGTTTATTCCCCACACAGGGTTCAGAGTAATAAAAGCAGAGTAAACACCATCCCTGGTGGTCAGCGGTGCGGGCTGCGCGTCCTCCTCGGACTAGCTTCCGGCTTGCGTTCCACCTAAGGTAACGTGATGGCACTATGCGGTCCAAACTCAAAGATTATCACCGGAAAGTCGACCGCCGGCTCTATAAAAAAAAAAAAAAAAAAACAGTACCAGGATGATGTCTCTAGCTAGAGGCATCATTCCGGTACAACCACTTAACCACTTGCCGACCGCCGCACGACTATCTACGTGGGCGGTCAGCCCCTCACAGGCAAAGTGACGTAGGTCTACGTCGCTCGCCTGTGAGGGTTTAGGGAGCGAGCGCGCGCCGCCGGAGGCGCGCTCCCGCTCCCGCGTGGTCACGGACCCCCCCACGCGTGTGACCGGCGGACCCGATCGCCGCCGGCCACTCTGCGATCGGCGGGGGAGAGGGAGAAAGTCAGGCAGCTTGTGTAAACAAGCTGCCTGTCATTCTCCTCTCTGTATGAGAGATGATCACATGGATCTACTATGTAGATCCATTGATCACTCTGCATACAGTTGAAGCCCCAGCCAATCACAGTTAGAAGCACGCCCCTAGGGACACACACAGCCCCTCCCTCTCAAATAAAGTTAACCCCTTCACTACCAGTGTATTTTTACAGTAACAGTGCATATATATAGCACTGATTACTGTAGAAATGTCACTGGTAACCCCAAAAGTGTCAAAAATGTCAGTCAAGGGTCCGATCTGTCCGCCGCATTGTCGCAGTACCGCAAAAAAAAAAAAATCGCAGATCGCCGCCATTACGCGTTAAAAAAAAAAAAACAACAAAAATGACAAAAATCTTTCCCTTTGTTAGTAAACGCAATAACTTTTGCGCAAACCAATCAAAATACGCTTTTTGCGATTTTTTTTACCAAACTTAGGTAGCATAAAACAAATTGGCTGAAAATATTAAAAAATTTTGATTTTTACATTTATTTTTGGGGGAATTTCATATAAAAAAAAAAGGGAAAAATATTGCTATTTTTGCAAAATTTACGCTCTTTTTTTGTTTATAGCGCGTGATCAAAAAATCGCACAGGTGATCAAATACCGCCAAAAGAAAGCTCTGTTTGTGGGAAAAAAAGGACGCCAAATTCGTTTAGGTACAGCGTCGCACGACCGCGCAATTGTCCGTTAAAGTCACGCAGTGCCGAATCGCAAAATACCCCCTGGTCAGGAAGGGGGTAAAATCTTCCGGGGCTTAAGCGGTTAAAGTCAGCAGACGTAGGTCTACGTGGCTGGTCGTTAAGTGGATATGTACCGTAGCTTCGGCTACATACAGTATACCCAATGAGCCAATCACGGCGAACAATGTATTCTATTATTGAATGCAAAGCCTGCTCGGATTGGCGGAGTAACATCAGCCCAGCTTTCTGACTCCGCCAATCCAAGCAGGCTTTGCATTCAAAGGTATTTAGCAGTATAGATTTACTAAAACTATTGCATTTCCATGTTCTGTGTACTGTGGGAGACCAGATATAGTGAATGCAGGCTCCTGGGTTTAGTAACACTTTAATTGAACAAGCTGACGTTAGAAGCTGATTGTTTACCATGCCCAACGGCACCAGATTCTGAGTGCACCGGTTTAGTAAATCTCACCCATAGGAAGCCAGGGACTGTTTTAGGTGGACTTCCCTATTAACAGAACCTTGTAAATTGTATCACACCTGCACAAAATATACTCTTACCGCCATTAGTGCAGCCTGATTGTATCGTCTTAGAGTTGCTCCGGCAGACTTGGCCATGTGACTGCGGTTCTGGGCATCATGAAGGGATTGAGAAGTTCCCCTCTTTGCTCGCACTGTATACCGATGGAAGGTCTTGTGCTTGAACACCTCTTTCCTGTATAAGCAAGACAAAAAGGAACCCAATGGGATTGATCAAGAAAAAGAAGAATATGGGCACCTCTAACTAAAGCTGTCCTCACGTTCCACACTGATAGTAAAGCAATGTACTATGAGGACCTAGCTGAAAGGATTGCTTAGGTATGCCTACCTGCTTACTACATCATTACTGGCAAATATGAAATAGATTGTACGGAGAGTATAAGGTGCGTTTCTTGCTTAAAGTGCAACTGTGCCATGGTGCAATTACACTTTTATCGTAGCCCTCTCCCTACCACAGCACCTTTCCCAGTGTTAGGTCCGGGTTCACATATGTGCGAATTGGAGGTGGGTTTCTCCTGCATCCAATTCACATCACATGATGCGAGTGTAACCGGCTCTCAATGGGCCGGTTCACACATGTCCGGGTGGCCGCGGTCCAGATTTCAAAAGGGTCCTGTGCGTTTTTGGGTCCGGTTCAGGTGCCAATTCAGGCAAAAATTCGGACCGGATTCACAGCTGAACCGGTGAATAGGAACGCACCAGACCCAAGGCTGGAAACAGCGGGCGCACTTATGTGAACCCAGCCTTATACTCAACTCTCCCTTATCCAGTTAGATATTGCTCACTAAATCACAGAACAGCTTGCCAGTCAGTCTAGAATACGACTTTATACTCAGAAGCTCCATAGCAAATAATGGCAGTACACAACAATTTCAGTGGGCCCCATCTAGGAAGATTTTAAAAGTGGATGTACTAACTAGTAAAATATTATCCTGTTGGATTAGGCCCCTTTCACACTATCCGTCCGTCGGCGGACTCCGTTTATCTCAGCGGGGGATCGATCCGCCGATCCCCCACTGAGCAGGAGAATGACAGCTGTTCTCCGCGCTGTGTGCGGATATACAGCTGTCAGTTCCCCATACATCTCTATGGGGGAATCGGATGGGATGTACAGGCGGATCTGAACGGTCCGCCTGCGTGAAAGAGCCCTTAGGGAAAAAAAGGAGTATAAAAGTACAAAACCAAATAATAAATAATGGGCACCTGAGCTTGGTCCCAGACTATACACCGGTAACCCTTTGATTGCTAACTGATGCACACAATACAAACCCTTTATGAGAGTGACGGGTTTTGATTAAATACAGACTAATACCTCACAATTTACATTTTTGGGATAGTATGACTATACCGGTTATGGTGAAAGGAGAATAAAGCAATCAAAAAGCCTTTCAAATGAAAAAGGTGTGTAGCACAGTAAAGACTTCTTTAAAACAGAAGGTATTCACAGGTCTCATTCCATCACTTATCCCAAAACAAGGAGTATTCCTCATTCCAGGACAGCGAGTGGAGCCTTGCAAATCATTGCTTTATACCCGATTGGCCAGATGCACATACAGAACCGCTGCTGTATAATGCAAGACTGCTATGATGGGATGAAAGTGAAAAGATGTTAAGAAATGCATACTGGCCCACCTGGTAAATTAATGGTATAGGGGACATCAAAAAAGGATGTTTACAAGCATTATGCATCCACAAATAAATTCCTTGTTTTTTTGTATTTTAGTAATAATGCGTTACCTGGGTGTGCTCTGAGCTCAAGTAACCCGTTAACTACATTAAAATTTTATTTTATTTTTTTTACTTTGTAAAGTGGAAGGTTACGTTCACATTGCCGATTTAGGGCTCTTTAACACGGCCGCTCCGATTTCTTCTTCCGCTGCGGCACTTTTTTTTTTTTTTTTCACGGACACGGATGACGCTCCGTATGCCCGCATATCATCCCATCCGTTTGCGGATGATATACGGACATAATGTATGTCTAAGGGGATTGCGGATGTAAGCGGATGACACTGCTGACATCCAATTTTGCATCCGTTCCGTTTTTTTAACGGAAGAAAAATAGGGTTCTCTTACGTTTCAAAAAACGGAACAGAACTGAAAGGACACAAATCGGATGTCAGAGGATGGTCATCCGCTGACATCCGCAATCCCACTGACATGCATTATGTCCGTATATCACCCGCAAATGGATGGGGTGATATACAGACATACGGAACGTCCGTGTGAAAGAGGCCTTACAGTGGCCAGCAGCAGCCACCATCAGAATTGGTAGATTTTGCCGCCGCTTGTAAACACTGCATGCGAACAGCTGCAGCTGTCAGATTTGTACAAATCAATGGTAGGCACTGCGGCTGTTTGCATGTAACCACTCATCCAACTGGAATATCGAACCTGGGGACACAACTAGTGTGCATCCAAGATCTGCATTTTCGCTGAGTTTTGGCGGCACACTAACTGGCTGCAAGCGATGATCCAAATTGTATGACAGTGTTATGGTGTCCAGAGATGGCATTTATCCACCTCTGAATGCAGTGAACTGAAGCCGGCCATAGATGGTGCAATTTCCTTTCTTGCAACCTAGGTTTGCGGGAGAAAAAAAAAAAAAAAAAAAAAAAAAATCGCTTAATTCCCCCATCAACACAGTCAGTGTTGATGGGGGAATCCCTCCTGCGAAGCTACTGTGTTCTCACTGGAAGGGAAGGGGGGGGCATCCTGGCTGGGAGAACACACAGTGATTATTGCTAGCAACTGTTGCCACTGGCAATAATCACATAAAATATTGAACAGGCTGGTTGTACCCAAGTTGCTCGATCAGCCTGCCCTTACATTGTTTGAATCTCAGCTGGTCCCTGCTAAACTGCCCGAAATTTGAACGGTCTATGGCCGGCTTAACTGCACATATTCGGCCATGTAAATGTAGCCCTAGGACTCACCAGACATGAGGACCCTTGGCGTGGGTGGTGAGCTTACATATTTATGCAAAAATACAATAAAATGATACTGTATGCCACTTCAAAAGACAATACAATAAGGGGAAAGCGTATAGATATCCTCACCCCTTAAACACTGCGCCAGCAAAATGTCCTCCTCCAGCCATAAGAATCACCACTGTTGGTTGGTCCTGCTGACTCTTTACACAGCTCAGTAGCTGTTCTGGGCTCACTTCCATGTCCTGAAATACACAGATTGCCTTTAATACCGGATTTGTGTTCAGCTGTCCATGTGCGGCAGTCACTGTGAATTTACCTTTGTTACCCCCAGCACACAGCGGTACACAGACAGCAGTTTCCCCTGACCATTCCTAAACAGGACCCTTTGGGAGCGGTTTGGATGACCCAAGTCCAGAGAAGTCTCGAAACTGGACTCAAGGGAGGTTCCTGAATTCTCTTCATCTGAGCTGTCTGAATCAGAGCCAGAAATACTGGACAAGTCCCCTGCAAGAGAGCAAAATCAGATTTCAGAATCCTTGTTACCTTTCACCCGTATCCTTCCCTGTCCACCTGCCCCGTGTCATGTCCATCAATACTCTCACCGTCCTGTGTCTTGTTCTGGAAGTCTTCCTCGCTCAGAGGACCTGATCCCTTGATTCTCCGTTTCAGGTTAAAGCGATGCCAGTCCAAAGTGTAATGTTCTTTCTTTAAAGGAAATATACAGAGGGGAATTTATTAAATGGGAGCAGCTGTGCATGGAAACCAGTTTCCTTCTATTATTTTCAAAGTTTAACTGAATAAGCCGAGATAGAATCTGATTGTTTGCCATGGACAGCTGCTTGACTGTCTGCATTTTTGATAAATTTCCCCCATATTCTTTTAAGCATGCATGAGAAAGAAGAAGGAAGAAGAAGAAGAAGGAAGAAGAAGAAGGAAGAAGAAGGAGGAAGAAGAAGGAAGAAGAAGAGAAATCGCTGGTCTCCTGCATATCTGACAGTTTATCTGTGTACCCTTACAAGCAGATATACTGACAGGAAGAGCCAATGAACTACCAGCACTCAGGCAGTGGCTGCAGCATTGGAAACATGTTGCATATTTCACCCTTAAAACAGGGGGAACATGTTACATATTCCCAAAGGTGAACTTATCCTTTCAGCTTGTTCAATTAGGGCTCTTTAACACACTGAGTCGGGCTCTGTTGTTCTCAGCGGGGGATCGATCCGCCGATCCCCTGCTGAGCAGGCAGATGACAGCTGTGTCTCCGTGCTGTGTGCGGAGACACAGCTGTCAGTTCCCCATGCATCTCTATGGGGGAAATCAGATGGGAACGAACCTTCGTTCCGTTCTAGTCCAATCGACGGATGGAAAATAGGGTTTCCATCTGTCCAGAAATGACAGGTCGGATCGGATGTCAACGGACATGTCTCCGCTGACATCTGATGCCCCATAGACATGCATGGGGGGGACCGTTCAGATCTGCCAAAAAAACTGACAGGCGGATCTGAACGGTCCGCCTGTGTGAAAGTGGCCTTAAGCTTTGCCAATAAAACCTGGAAGTTGATAGATTACAATGCACAGCTGCACCGGATTCTGTGTGCACAAGTAAATCTCCCTCTGTGAGTCAGCTTATTTAGGCCCCTTTCACACATGAGGACCATTCAGATCTGCCTGTCCATTTTTTGGCGGATCTGAACGGATGCCTCATGTATCTCTATGGGGCATTGGAGGTCAGCGGAGACATGTCCACTGACATCCGATTCGTCAAATCTGGACGGATGGAAACCCTATTTTCCATCCGTCCAGCGGATCGGATAAGAATGGACAGGCGGTCTGTTCCCAATCCGATTCCCCCATAGAGAAGAATGGGGACCTGACAGCTGTGTCTCCGCACACAGTGTGGAGACACAGCTGTCATCCTCCTGCTCAGCGGGGGATCGGCGGATCGATCCCCCGCTGTGAAAAAGGAGTCCACCTGACGGACTCCGTGTGTGAAAGAGGCCTAAGGCCCCTTTCAAGCGAACGATCCGATCAGATCCGCCTGTCAGTTTTTTTGACGGACCTGATCGGATCCTCCATGCATCCCTATGGGGCAGCAGATCTCAGCTGAGACCCGCTGCTAGCCGATTCCGATCCTGTCCGTCAAATCCAGACGGATGGAAACCCCATTTTCCATCTGTCCAGAGCATCTGATCTGATGGGAATCGGATGAGAATGGACAGGCGGTCCGTTCTCATCCGATTCCCCCATAGAGAGCAGTGGGGCCTTGTGAAAGGACCCTAAGGGTCCTTTCACACGGGCTTTCCGCACGTCGGACTCAGTTTTGCTCAGCAGAGATCGATACGCCGATCCCCGCTGAGCAGGAGGGTGACAGGTCTGTCTCTGCTTACTTTGCTGAGATGGCGCTGTCAGATCCCTGCTCTCCTCTATGGGAGATCGGATGAAAACGGACCACCTGTCCGTTTTCATCCGATCCTCCGGACGAATGGAAAATAGGGTTTCCATCCATCTGGATTTCACGGACAGGATCGGATCGGAGAGCAGCGGGTGTCAGCAGAGATGTTCCCACTGACATCCGCTGCTCCATAGAGGTGCATGAAGGATCTGATCAGGTCCGCCTGAAAAAACTGACAGGCGGACCTGATCGGAAAGCCCGTGTGAAAGGGGCCTTAGGGCTCATTCACACTACCTGCACTGGGCTGCACTACTCAATGCAAGGTCAAACCAAATACCATTGATTTCACTGGTGCCCATTTTAACCAATGCCCTGCATTGAAGAAAGCTGAAAAATGAAAATTGGACAAGATGCCCAATATCAGATCAGGTATTACCAGTGGACATTGGCTCTACATATCTGTTCTGAGTCAGCTAGGCAGGAGCCTAGCATTCTTCGGACACCTATGGCTGAAGAACCGTCTCTGGAAGCCTATACTGCCCATACCAAACAATCAGAGAATCATCCAGTGCAGTATGAAGAGGGAAAGAAAAATCTCATTGGATAGGCAATAGTGTATGCCCCTTGTAGTCTGATAGTTGAGCTCAACAATATCAAATTGCTCCCAAACTTAGAGCAAGGAATTAAAACACAGACAGCCACTGTCACATGTCTTCAGAAAGGAATCCAAATATCAGTTACCTGTTCCTCTCTGCTGTCAAACGTGGACTGACAAGTGGTGCAGCTCAACCGATTGGAAATTTCCAGGATGCTGGACCCTCTACTTTCACAATTTTCTACATGAAAATGATAATTATATGTAAAAAAGTCAGATATGCAAGGCATTACTCCATTTTGCCGCAGCCGGCGTGTGGGTGTCTCGGTCCTTGTCTTCATCCCGCACTCAGTAGGTCAGAAGTGGAGCCTTTTTACTTCTCTTCACCAGGAATCCTTCAGGCATGTCTGTGGCAGAAGCAGTGAAACCCCCCTGGCCCAGTCCTCCCCTGCTGACTGTCCCACCCATCCCTTTTGATCACTGACATTGTTTCTTTCATTAATGGTGACTTGGACTCTTATGTGGGCTTTACCTTCGGTGGTCTCCATCAATGCAGCCTGCCTGGGAACTCCCACCCAACAAGGCATTTTGCCATTTACATAACTCCTCGCAAGGTCCAGTCCACTGCTTGCATCGGTTCTGAGAGGAGTACTGAGGCACGGTGGTGGGATAGAGGGGTATAGGTTTGTTGGTAAAATGGCGCTACCACTATATTCCAGGTTAAAGGACATAAAACTCATAAAAGGTGAAAACACAAGCTGTGCCAATTAAGAGAACCTAAAATCACATAAGAGTCAATATGGTAGTGTTGGGTCTTATAATATATAATAATTATTATATATTTTATAAGACCCAACACTACCATATTGGCTCTTATGTGATTTTAGCTTCTCTTAACCACTTGCCGAGCGCCCACAGTATATTTACTGCGGCAGTCAGCCCCTCACAGGCAAAGCGACGTAGTACTACGTTGCTAGCCTGTGAGGCTCTAGGGAGCGAGCGCGCGCCACCCGAGGCGCGCTCCCGTCCCTGCTCATTCACGGACCCCCCCGCGCGTGTGACTGGCGGACCCGATGTCCGCCGGTCACTCGTGATCGTCTGCTGTAAAGGGAGAAAGGCAGGCGGCTAATGTAAACAAAGCCGCCTGTCATTCTCCCCTGTGTAAGAACAGAGATCATACGGTCCTGCTATGCAGGATCGTATATCTCTGTTGTTACACAACCAACCACATCCCTTCACAGTTAGAAACACGCCCCTAGGGACACACTTAACCCCTCCTTCTCCAATAAAGTTAACCCCTTCCCTGCCAGTGTCATTTTTACAGTAACAGTGCATATGTATAGCACTGATTACTGTAGTAATGTCACTGGTACCCCCAAAAGTGTCAAAAATGTCAGTCAAGGGTCCGATCTGTCCGCCGCAATGTCGCAGTCCCGCAAACAAAAATAAATAAAAATCGCAGATCGCCGCCATCACATGTTGGAAAAAAAAAAAAAACAACAAAAATGACAAAAATCTTTCCTTTCCCTTGGTTAGTAAACGCAATAACTTTTGCCCAAACCAATCAAAATATGCTTTTTGCGATTTTTTTTTACCAAACATATGTAGCAGAAAACAAATTGGCCTAAAATGGTAAAAAAATTTTGATTTTTACATTTTTTTTGGGGGAATTTCATAAAAAAAAAAAAAAAAAAAAAAAGTGAAAAATATTGTTATTTTTGCAAAATTGTCGCTCTTTTTTTGTTTATAGCGCATGATAAAAAAAAAAAAAAAAAAAAAAAAAAAAAAAAAAAAAAAAAAAATCGCACAGGTGATCAAATACCACCAAAAGAAAGCTCTGTTTGTGGGAAAAAAAGGACGTCAAATTCGTTTAGGTACAGCGTCGTACGACCGCGCAATTGTCCGTTAAAATAATAGGGCCTGGTCAGGAAGGGGGGTAAAATCTTCCGGGGCTTAAGTGGTTAATATTTGGCACAGCTTGCGTTTTCACCTTTTATGGTTTTATGTCCTTTAACCTGGAATATAGTGGTAGCGCCGTTTTACCAACAAGCCTATACCCCTTTATTCACACACTACCTCAGTGGTAGGTTGGTGGCAGCTTTAACCTCAGAAAAACCCCCAACTCCATGGCGCCGGTACAATCTAATCTTTTTCACGGTGGTGGGATATTTTCAGGAAGCTCTGTACAGCACCCTGCCTGCTCCTCCCATCAGCCATGAGCTGCCTGCTTTGCATAGAGAAGCACAGAAACCAGTGTTGGGGGGGTAACGAGTTACAAAGTAACTGATTACAGTAACTACATTACTTTTTTTGGTAACGAAGTAAAGTAACTAGTTACAATACTAATATTGGTAACTACACTACTTTACTAGGCTATAGGAAGTAACTACACTACTTTACTAGGCTATAGGAAGTAACTACACTACTTTACTAGGCTATAGGAACGCGCTTTCCTGCGTTACCCAAGCTGTGCGATACAATCGTTATTTCGAAGAATAGAGAGGGATGAAGTTTATGACTTTTTGTTGCACTTTATGTTTTATTCTGTTTTTTCAGGTTTTGTTCTCATGTTTCCCAAAGCCTGTGTTTATACAATAAACTCTATGCAGAAAGAGGAAAGTAAAGTAATAAGTAGTGAAGTTACTTTTCAAATGCAGTAACTAGTAAAGTAATCTCATTACAATTTACAGAAGTAACTAATTACAATTTTTGAGTAACTACCCCAACACTGACAGAAACCCAGTGAGAACATCACTGGGTCCAAAATATGGCATGTATTGAAAAGTGAAAGGTTTCATATTAAAATTTCATTAGCATATTGGGGGAATTAGGATGCAGAGAAGACAAAATAGAAGCAGATTTAACCTCTTCTTTAAAACTAAAGTCTAGTTCTGTAATTTTACTACTTTGAAGTCCAATGCTGCTCCTCTTCTGGTCTGAATGGCAGCCAGCATCATCCAACCCACTTCCTGTGGGTCCAGGTTGTCACAATCACACCCCATGGAGGCACATGATACACAGCCTGGGCTCACCGTACTATGGACAGAGCTATTCTCATTGGACCGACATAAGCGCTGCCCAGTCTGGGAGGGAGGAGCTTCCCTCCGCAAGAGACGAAAAGGAAGGACCTGCAATTTCCCCAGACTGTCCTGAAGACTGCAAGAATTGTTTTTTCTGCTATTAATTCTATTGCATGCAAGAAACAGATAGAAAGTTTAATAATAAAAAAAAAAAAAAAAAATTACGCTGAGCAGTAACTTTCTTCTTCTTTTTTTTTTTTTTTAAAAAAAGAAGAAAGTTACTGCTCAGCGTAAATTTATTTTTTTCCCCCCAGGTACCTTCATATACAGATCTCTCCATGGTTTTCAGCCACCTGTCTCCTTGTTGAGATGCAGAGAATTATAAAAGCAGAGTGCAGATTCTTACCTGGGAGTTTCTCTTTATCTTCTGCAAATCCCGCTTTTGCATTATTATTATTATCCAGGGAAAGGTCTGAGAACAAATCGCTTTCTGGGTTCAGGTCAAATAGGCACAATGTCTGTAATCCGGGAGACCTGCCAACATTGTTTAGAGAAGAGCATAAGAAGAAAGCATGGAATCGATTATTAAAGTAGAATTAAAAGCAAAACTTTTTTATGTGGATAGAGTAGGGAAGTGTTAGAACCCCTGTCAGATTTTTATTGCAGTCTGTGTCCCTATACTGTTCTGGTCACCAATGTCATCGGGAATTAAAACAATTTTGAGTTGTCACCAGAAAAGGAAGAGAGGTAAAATCTTCTAATGGGGACACCAGTTCCTGGAGACCACTAAGAAAGGATTTCCCTTATGTAGCACTGCCCCCTAGGGAGCTGCTGAGTGTGGATTCCCCTGGGTTACCCATAGCAACAGTCTGTAAAACTTATCACTTTAACCACTTTAAGACCGGAGGATTTGGCTGCTCAATGACCAGGCCCTATTTTGCGATTCGGCACTGCGTGACTTTAACGGACAATTGCGCGGTCGTGAGACGCTGTACCCAAATGAAATTGACGTCCTTTTTTTTTCCATAAACAGAGCTTTCTTTTGGTGGTATTTGATCACCTGTGCGATTTTTATTTTTTGCGCTATAAACAAAAAAAGAGCGTCAATTTTGAAAAAATATTTTCACATTCTTTTATATGAAATTCTCAAAAAAAAAAAAAAAAAAAAAAAAAATGTGAAAATCAAATTTTTTTTAACCACTTAAGCCCCGGAAGATTTTACCCCCTTCCTGACCAGGGGGTATTTTGCGATTCGGCACTGCGTGACTTTAACGGACAATTGCGCGGTCGTGCGACGCTGTACCTAAACGAATTTGGCGTCCTTTTTTTCCCACAAACAGAGCTTTCTTTTGGTGGTATTTGATCACCTGTGCGATTTTTTGATCACGCGCTATAAACAAAAAAAGAGCGTACATTTTGCAAAAATAACAATATTTTTCACATTTTTTTTTATATGAAATTCCCCCCAAAAAAAATGTAAAAATCAAAATTTTTTAACATTTTCGGCCAATTTGTTTTATGCTACCTATGTTTGGTAAAAAAAAAAAAAAAAAAAAAAAAATCGCAAAAAGCGTAATTTGATTGGTTTGCGTAAAAGGTATCGCGTTTACTAACAAAGGGAAAGATTTTTGTCATTTTTGTTGTTTTTTTTTTTAACGCGTAATGGCGGCGATCTGCGATTTTTTTGAGGTACTGCGACATTGCGGCGGACAGATCGGACCCTTGACTGACATTTTTGACACTTTTGGGGTTACCAGTGACATTACTACAGTAATCAGTGCTATAAATATGCACTGTTACTGTAAAAATACACTGGTAGTGAAGGGGTTAACTTTATTTGAGAGGGAGGGGCTGTGTGTGTCCCTAGGGGCGTGCTTTCTACTGTGATTGGCTGTGGCTTGAGCTGTAAGGACACTGATCAACGGATCTACATAGTAGATCCATGTGATCAGTGTTTTTACAGCGAGGAGAATGACAGGTGGCTTGTTTACACAAGCCGCCTGACTTTCTCCCTCTCCCCCGCCGATCGCAGAGTGGCCGGCGGACATCGGGTCCGCCGGTCACACGCGCGCGGGGGGGGGGGGGGGGGGGGGGGGTTGTAGGGTCCGTGACCACGCGGGAGCGCGCCTCCCTAGACCCTCACAAGCAAGCGACGTAGCCCTACGTCACTTGGCCTGTGAGGGGCTGACCGCAGACGTAGATAGTCGTGCGGCGGTCGGCAAGTGATTAACATTTTAGGCCAATTTGTTTTCTGCTACATATTTTTGTTAAAAAAAATAAAATCGCAATAGGCATATTTTGATTGGTTTGCGCGAAAGTTATTGCGTTTACTAGCTACGGGAAAGATGTCAGTTTATTGTTTTTTTTTTATATACTAGTAATGGCAGCGATCTGTGATTTTTTGCAGGACTGCAACATTGCGATGGACAGATCGGACCCCTAACTGACATTTTTGACACTTTTGGGGTTACCAGTGACATTACTACAGTAATCAGTGCTATATATATGCACTGTTACTGTAAATATGGCATTGGCAGGGAAGGGGTTAACAGTATCGGTGATCAAGGGGTTAAATGTGACCCTAGGGGTGTGATTCTATCTGTGGGGGGGGCGTGGCTTGTGAAGTCATCACAGAGACATGTGATCCTATATAGCAGGATCACATGACATCTGTGATCACTTCAGGGTTCATCATCATCATCGTACATCAGCCGTCCGTCCTTCTCTCTCAGCTGCGGGAGATCCCAAGTGGCTGGTGGCCATCGGAGCCGCCTGTCACACGCACTAGCTTCCCAGCTGATGAGCGGGTGTGGGAGCGCATCACTGGCGGTGCGTGATCGCCCCCTAGCTCCTCCCAGGTGAGGGCCATACATGTACGGGACTTTGCCTGGGAGAGCCAGACTGCCGCCGTACAACTGCGGCGTGTGGTCGGCAAGTGGTTAAGACTTGGCTCAGACAATGAACAGTCCAGGGGATTTGGTTTTTGTGTTTTATTTTAGAACTTGGATGGGAGAAGGGATGAGTGGGATACTCCAACCTGAACTATGCACAATTTCTGAGGACAACTGACTAGTGTGTGCAGCAAGGCCGCTACTTCACCTTGCCACTGAAGTGAAGTAGAAGATATGTTCCTGACTGAATTGGGTCCTGACATGGCACCCCCTTTCTTACTTCCCATGTATGCTAGCCTCTTGTCCACTAACTCTCCACTGGAGTGGTCCCCTTCCTGGGCTGACCCCTGGCAAGCTCCCTGGTACTCACAGACACTGTTTTTCCCTGGGTTGCTCTGCCACTTGCTCCACTGTCAGTATCCGGACCTCCTGGCTCAGCAGCACACTCTGGCTCACTAGGTTGACTGCCTGTGACCACCTTCCTTGCTGACAGGAGGAGAGACAGCTGTCACCCTCCTCCTGGGACCTGGCTTCCCACCCAAAGACACCCTGTCACATGTGCCCTTGGCTTTTATGACCTATCCCAGGAGATACCGCTGTTGTGCCCTCCCACTAGACCAGCCACAAAAGCCTGTGTGTCACTGGCTGGGTTTCCTCCACTGTCCAACAAGCCCCTCCATTGGATACAGTGGGGACACTCCCTCAGACCAAGTGAATTGCACCTGGACACATGTAACAGGCAAAACTACTGATCAGGCTCCCCTGATTAGCAGATGGAGCAAACAATGATTTTATCTAGCACCTAACTAGGAGGGTGCTACACTTATATTAGAAAAATATTCTCTCACTTCCTGTTCAGTCAATAGAGAGTGAAAAAAAATCTCCTTAATTAGACACAGATGACAGAAAAAAAAAAAAATGAACACTCCCTTACTCTATCCAAAGAAAAGAAAAAAAAATTTGCCTTTTCACCCTTTTCTTCAGCTTCCCCAAAAAAAAAAAAAAAATTAATCGCAAAATTTGAGGTTTTTAATATTTTAAAGGGGGGTATACCTTTCTTGGGGGGGGGCATTCCCTGGCTTCTTGCATTGCCTGAACCTTTCTGGGATACCCAGGTCATGGATCCCAGGAGGCTGCAACAATCTACAGCGCATGTGTGTCATCCTGGGGTGGCTGCATAACCCAGAAGAGACAGTTGGTACCCCCAATAACATGAGAGGAACAGCTGCGTGAGATTTGGACCCCTCAAGGCCATTGCTGGATCTCCAGGGATACCAGAATTGGTGCAAACCCCGACTATAGAGATAAGAAGGGGTTGGTGAAGTTTCCGCTTTATGAATGTTCTAAGTTGGATATGATCAGTACATTTCCCTGATAGGGATGAGTTCAGGGGAGTCCAAACCCACCTGAGCTCTCTCACCAAGAAGCTGTCAAAGCCGTCAGCCAATCATAGATGACTGAGGCATTCCCCACCCCACAGTCCTGGTGTGCATACACTCACCGGCCACTTAATTATTAGGTACACCTTGCTAGTACCGAGGTTGGAACCACTTTTGCCTTCAGAACTGCCCTAATTCTTGGTGGCATAAATTTAACAAGGTGTTGGAAACATTCTTCAGAGATTTTGCTCCATAGTGACATGATAGCATCACGCAATTGCTGCAGATTTGTCGGCTGCACATCCATGATGGGAATCTCCCGTTCCACCACATCCCAAAGGTTCTCTATTGGATGAGATGTGGTGAGTGTGGAGACCATTGGAGGACGGTGACCTCATTGTCATGGTGAAGAAACCAGTGGTGAGATGATCTGAGCTTTGTGACATGGTGCATTATCCTGCTGGAAGGAGCCATCAGAAGATGGGGACACTGTAGTCATAAAGGGATGGACATGGTCAGCAACAATACTCAGGTAGGCCGTGGGGTTTAACCGATGCTCTATTGGTACGAAGGGGCCCAAAGTGTGCCAAGAAAATATCCCCCACACCATTACACCACCAGCCTGAACCATTGCCCTTCCCCCACACCATTACACCAGCAGCCTGAACCATTGCCCTTCCCCCGCACCATTACACCACCACCACCAGCCTGAACCGGTGATACAAGGAAGGATGGATCCATGCTTTCATGTTGTTTACACCAAATTCTGACCCTACCATCTGAATGTCACAGCTGAAATCCAGACTCATCAGACCAGGCAACATTTTATTCCAATCTTCTATTGTCCAATTTTGGTGATCCTGTGTGAATTGTAGCCTCAGTTTCCTGTTCTTAGCTGACAGGAGTGGCACCCAGGGTGGTCTTCTGCTGCTGTAGCTAATCTGCTTCAAAGTTCGATGTGTTGTGTGTTCAGAGATAGTATTCAACATATCTTGTTTCGAACGAGTGATTATTTGAGTTACTATTGCCTTTCTATCATCTGGAACCAGTCTGCCCATTCTCCTCTGACCTCAACAAGGCATTTTCCTCCACACAACTGCCACTCACTGGATATTTTCTCTTTTTCGGACCATTCTCTGTAAATCCGAGAGATGGTTGTGTGTGAAAATCCCAGTAGATCGGCAATTTTTGAAATACTCAGACCAGCCTGTCTGACACCAACAACCATGCCATGTTCAAAGTCACTTAAATCCCCTTTCTGATGCTCGGTTTGAACTTCAGCAAGTCGTCTTCACCACATCTAGATGCCTAAATGCATTGAGTTGCTGACATGCGATTGACCGATTATCAATTTGTGTTACCAAGCAATTGAATGGGAGTAGCTAATAAAGTGGCCGGTGAGTGTATGTATAGCTGTGGGGTGGGAATGCCTCTGGCCCCTATGATTGGCTGTCGACTTTGACAGATTCTTGGTGGGATAGTTCAGGTGGGTTTGGACTGCTCCCTGGCTGTGGCACCGATCCAATGAATACAATGATTTCTGCATAGCTCCCAACTATCCCTGATTTTGAAGGACTGTCCCTGATTTGGAACAATTTCCCTCTGTCCCTCTTTCATCCTCATTTGTCCCTCATTTTGTTCTGATCTACAGTATATAGTACAGAATGCACCGTTTATCTGTTACCCAGTGCCACATTTCTAAGACATGTATAGGGAGTTCTGATCCCATCTGTCATAACTGTTCCAGGTAAAAGAGCACTGAGGATCAGCAGGATCACCAACCAGCCAACTACTGATCTTAGGAGAGCAGCTGAGCTGACCAGGAGGAGGTGTGATGTCAGCTATACTTCAATAAAAGAACATTCTCCCTCTCAGTGCAGCATATGGCAGGACTCATCTCACTGACAGTCCCACAGAAGACCCCGCCCCTCCCAATCCTCCTGTATTGTAAACAATATATAAATAACATAATACAGTAATCAGGGGGACATCCCAGACATTCTCACCCCTCCATGCTGCTCACGTGGGACCCAGCTGTCACTTTACTTCCGGGTTTAACCTCACTTCCGCCCGATCCAGCCTTTCTGCTTCAACTCTGACCCAAAACAAACCATGAGCCCCGCCCGGCGGAACATCATTGGTCAAACCACTGACAGCCCCTCCTGTGGTTGGTGGGGAGGACGCCACTGCCCTCAGATCGTCTGCCGATCGGTTAGTTGGGCTGTTGATGCTGCTGAGAGTCAGTCTGGGCTGAAGGGAGAGGCGAGGAGCGGCCGTGTGGTGAGGAGGTGAGGAGGGAAATACTGACACCCCGAGGAGGGATCTACTGACACCCTGAGGAGGGATCTACTGACACCCTGATATTTACTGACACTGAACTCTGACTGACACCCTGATATTTACTGACACCCTGATATTTACTGACACTGGGGTGTCCATGTACTGACATTGCTATGACTGCTTACTGACACACTGATATTTACTGACATTGGTATATGACTGCTTACTGACAGGAGGTGTCCATATACTAGAAGTGTGACCACTTACTGACACACTGCTATTTACTAACATTGGCGCAATGACTTACTGACATGTTGCTTTTTACTGACAGTTGGATGTGTATATGCTGAAAGTATAGGACCGCTTACTGATACAGTAATATTTACTGACGGGTATCCATATACTCACATTAGCATGAGTGTTTACTGGCATACTGCTATTTACTGACAGTGGGATGTCCATATACTTTACTAACACTAGTATGAGTGCTTACTGACACACTGATATTTACTGCCATTGGTATATGACTTTTTACTGACAGGAGGTGTCCATATACTAGAAGTGTGACCACTTACTGACACACTGATATTTACTGACGGGGTATCCATATACTCACATTAGCATGAGTGCTTACTGACACACTGATATTTACTGCCATTGGTATATGATTGCTTACTGACACACTGCTGTTTACTGACAGGAGGTGGGTGTCCATATACTAGAAGTGTGACCCCTTACTGACACACTGCTATTTATTAACATTGGTACAATTACTGACACGTTGCTTTTTACTGACAGTTGGTTGTGTATATGCTGAAAGTATAGGACCGCTTACTGATACACTGATATTTACTGACGGGGTATCCATATACTCACATTAGCATGAGTGCTTACTGACATA
This sequence comes from Pelophylax lessonae, assembly GCF_965119305.1. NCBI lineage: Eukaryota > Metazoa > Chordata > Amphibia > Anura > Ranidae > Pelophylax > Pelophylax lessonae. The sequence goes on along the minus strand of NC_138773.1, from coordinate 300,061,045 downwards.
CTGCTATTTACTGACAGTGGGATGTCCATATACTTTACTAACACTAGTATGACTGCTTACTGACACACTGCTGTTTACTGACAGGAGGTGGGTGTCCATATACTAGAAGTGTGACCACTTACTGTGTGACACACTGCTATTTACTAACATTGGTGCAATTACTTACTGACATGTTGCTTTTTACTGACAGTTGGGTGTGTATATGCTGAAAGTATAGGACCGCTTACTGATACACTGATATTTACTGACGGGTTATCCATATACTCACATTAGCATGAGTGCTTACTGACGTACTGCTATTTACTGACAGTGGGTTGTCCATATACTTTACTAACACTAGTATGAGTGCTTACTGACACACTGATATTTACTGCAATTGGTATATGACCACTTACTGACACACTGCTATTAACATTGGTACAATTACTGACACTTTGCTTTTTACTGACAGCTGGGTGTTTATATGCTGAAAGTATAGGACCGCTTACTGATACAGTCATATTTACTGACGGGGTATCCATATACTCACATTAGCATGAGTGTTTACTAACATACTGCTATTTACTGACAGTGGGATGTCCATATACTTTACTAACACTAGTATGAGTGCTTACTGACACACTGATATTTACTGCCAATATTATATGACTGCTTACTGACACACTGCTGTTTACTGACAGGAGGTGTCCATATACTAGAAGTGTGACCACTTACTGACACACTATTTACTAACATTGGTACAATTACTGACACGTTGCTTTTTACTGACAGTTGGGTGTGTATATGCTGAAAGTATAGGACCGCTTACTGATACAGTAATATTTACTGACGGGGTATCCATATACTCACATTAGCATGAGTGCTTACTGACATACTGCTATTTACTGACAGTGGGATGTCCATATACTTTACTAACACTAGTATGAGTGCTTACTGACACACTGATATTTACTGCCATTGGTGTATGACTGCTTACTGACACACTGCTGTTTACTGACAGGAGGTGTACATATACTGGAAGTGTGACCACTTACTGACACACTGCTATTAACTAACATTGGTACAATTACTGACACATTGATTTTTACTGACAGTTGGGTGTGTATATGCTGAAAGTATAGGGCCGCTTACTGACGTACTGCTATTTACTGACAGTGGGATGTCTATATACTTTACTAACACTAGTATATGTGCTTACTGACACACTGATATTTACTGGCAATAGGGTGTTTATATTCTGACATTTGTAAATGGATCCTGAAGAAGCCCCTGAATAGGGCGAAACGCGTTGATCCATAGGCACTTATAGGTTATCTTCTGGATTTCATCAATGTTGGGATACTTATATGGATAACTGATCAGAATTTTGTTGTACTGATCACATGGAATGTGTGTTTAATCTTCTATGTAATAATACATTGTTGATGTTTTATATTTAAGTCTTTTTTAATACATTTTTTTTTCTACACGGTATATTTATTGCTGGGCATCCTAAAATCCCCGCACTGCCCCCCGGCCAATCTCTGTAGTTGGAGAACGGACGGGGGATGGGAGCCTTCTTTGTATTTACTGACATTAGTATATGATTGCTTACTGACATGTCCATATACTTATATTAGCCGGTTCCCGACCGCCCGACGCCTATTTACTGCGGCAGGGCGGCCCTCCTGCGTGAATGTCGGTCGCGCGCCAGCAGCTAGGTGGCGAGCGCACGCTCCCGCCCCCACTTGGCATCGGGGACTCCGATGCACGGGGACGGTGGTTCCAATCTCCGCCTGACACCCGCGATCGCTCACCGCTGAGAGAGAAGAACAGTCAGCTGATGTAAACACAGCCGACCGTCCTTCTCCCTGCAATGATCACAGAGCTCCTGTGATCCTTCTATATAGGATCACAAGTCTCTATGATCATTTCACAAGCCACGCCCCCCCCCCCCCCCCACAGTTAGAATCACTCCCCTAGGCTCACATTTAACCCTTTGATCACCCACAGTGTTAACCCCTTCCCTGCCAGTGTCATTATTACAGTAACAGTGCATATGTATAGCACTGATTACTGTAGTAATGTCAGTGGTACCCCCAAAAGTGTCAAAAATGTCAGTTAGGGGTCCGATCTGTCCGCCGCAATGTCGTAGTCCTGCAAAAAAAATCACAGATCGCCGCCATTACTAGTAAGAAAACAATAAAAATGACATAAATCTTTCCCGTAGTTAGTAGATGTGATAACTTTTGCGCAAACCAATCAAAATACGCTTATTGTGATTTTATTTACCAAAAATATGTAGCAGAAAACAAATTGGCCTAAAATGTTAAAAAAATTTGGATTTTTACATTTTTTTTGGGGGAGGGGGGGATGTTATATAGCAGAATGTGAAAAATATATATTTTTTTTTGTCGCTCTTTTTTTGTTTATAGCGCAAAAAGTAAAAATCGCACAGGTGATCAAATACCACCAAAAGAAATCTCTGTTTGTGGGAAAAAAAGGACGTCAATTTTATTTGGGTACAGCGTCGCACGACCGCGCAATTGTCCGTTAAAGTAACGCAGTGCTGAATCGCAAAATAGGGCCTGGTCATTAGGGGGGAAAATCCTTCCGGGGCTAAAGTGGTTAAAATCCCTGCATTTGCCCCGGCCAGTCTCTGTAGTTGGAGAACGGACGGGGGGATGGGGGTCTTCTTTGTATATACTGACAGTATATGACTACTTACTGACAGTGGGGTGTCTATATACTGACAGTATGACCATTTACTGGCACAATCCTACTTACTGACAGTGAGAAGTCCATATATTGACATTAGTGTGACCGTTTACTGACACACAGTTGTTTATTTTTTACATCATTATCATCATTTACTGACTACTGCTTGTTGCCATTAGTGATAACTATTTACTGACAGGCAGCTATGTGTTGCGTTTTATATACACTACATTGTCAAAAGTATTGGGACGCCTGCCTTTACACACACATGAAATTTAATGGCATCCCAGTCTTAGTCCGTAGGGTTCAATATTGAGTTGGCCCTCCCTTTGCAGCTATAACAGCTTCAACTCTTCTGGGAAGGCCGTCCACAAGGTTTAGGAGTGTGTCTATGGGAATGTCTGACCATTCTTCCAGAAGCGCATTTGTGAGGTCAGGCACTGATGTTGGAAAGAAAGCCTGGCTCACAGCGTCCGCTCTAATTCATCCCAAAGGTGTTCTATCGGGTTGAGGTCAGGACTCTGTGCAGGCCAGTCAAGTTCCTCCATTCCAAACTCGCTCATCCATGTCTTTATGGACCTTGCTTTGTGCACTGGTGTGCAGTCATGTTGGAACAGGAAGGGACCATCCCCAAACTGTTCCACAAAGTTGGGAGCATGAAATTGTCCAAAATGTCTTGGTATGCTGACGCCTTAAGAATTCCTTTCACTGAACTAAGGGGCCAAGCCCAACCTCTGAAAAACAACCCCACACCATAATCCCCCCTCCCCCCCCTCCCCCTCCACCAAGCTGTCTTCTCATACAATGGTAACATAGATACTATTGTTGTATTTTGGGGTAAGGTCAGTTGGCAGTTTTATCCTTCAAATATTATTCTATGTTTGTGGGAAAAAAAGGACGTAAATTTCGTTTGGGTACGGCGTCAGTTAACCGCTTGCCAACTGCTCACAGTATATTTACTGCGGCGGTCAGCCCCTCACAGGCAGAGCGATGTAGGTCTACGTCGCTAGCCTGTGAGGGTCTCAGGAGCGAGCGCACGCCGCCGGGGGCACTCTCCCGCGTGGTCACGGACCCCCCCGCGCGCGTGACCGGCGGACCCGATCGTCCGCCGGTCACTCGCGATCGTCGGTGCAGAGGGAGAAAGGCAGGCGGCTAATGTAAACAAGCCGCCTGTCATTCTCCCCTGTGTATGAATGATGATCATACTGTTCTACTATGTAGAACCGTTGATCACTGTTCATACATCTCAAGCCACAGCCAATCACAGTTAGAATCACGCCCCTAGGGACACACATAGCCCCTCCCTCTCAAAAAAAGTTAACCCCTTCACTGCCAGTGTCATTTTTACAGTAACAGTGCATATGTATAGCACTGATTACTGCAGTAATGTCACTGGTAACCCCAAAAGTGTCAAAAATGTTAGTCAAGGGTCCGATCTGTCCGCCGCAATGTCGCAGTATCGCAAAAAAATTGCAGATCGCCGCCATTACGTGTTAAAAAAAAACAACAAAAATGACAAAAATCTTTCCCTTTGTTAGTAAACGCAATAACTTTTGCGCAAACCAATCAAAATACGCTTTTTGCAATTTTTTTTTTTTTACCAAACCTATGTAGCAGAAAACAAATTGGCCGAAAATGTTAAAAAATTTTGATTTTTACATTTTTTTGGGGGGGGGTATTTCATATTAAAAAATGTGAAAAATATTGTTATTTTTGCAAAATTGTTGCTCTTTTTTTTGTTTATAGCGCATGATCAAAAAATCGCACAGGTGATCAAATACCACCGAAAGAAAGCTCTGTTTGTGGGAAAAAAAGGACGCCAAATTCGTTTAGGTACAGCATCGCACGACTGCGCAATTGTCAGTTAAAGTTGCACAGTGCCGAATCGCAAAAAGTGGCCTGGACGTAAGACAGCAAAATCCTCCGGTGGTAAAGTGGTTAAATTGCTGTAATTCTCTCTATATTGAGTAGCCCCTATAATCTGATAAGTAGACAAGATTAATTATGCAGAGTGGGCGGAGCTTCAGGGAAGTGGGTGTGGTAAGTAATTGATAGCTGTGCTGCAAAGTGTCCCTGGAAATTTTTCTTAAATGTTGGCAACTATGAGTGCTGTGAATACTTTCCGGATGCATTGTATGTGTGGGCGGCTCCATTGTTATCAGTGCTAAGTGATGATTACACATACACAGTACTATGACTCAGTGTGTTACATGTTGGTTTCATTTTCCCAGCTCCAGCCACCGGATAGTTGCTGCCATGTAGGAATGGAAGTGAACAGAGGAGAGCAATCTATAAAGGGTGAGTGTCACTGTGGGGTCTTTCTATGGTTACCTGGGCTTTCTAGTTTTTAGGATTTGACATTTTGTCCCTAAATGTCAGCACTGAGCACTTGTATTATGAAAGCTGTATCTTTGTGCAGGTTACATTCAGTTTGTTAATGCTTCCTGGGCCTTAAAGAGGTTGTAAACCGAATTTTTTTATGTTTTTTTTCTTTCACCCTGAAAGAGAAACACATAATGAGCTAGTATGCATTGCATACTAGCTCATTATGAAATACTTACCTTACAACGAGCACCCGCCGTGCCACCCGCTTACCTCTATGATGGGCGACATGCACGTCTTCTGGGATCGCGGCATCCGGCCATCTGATTGGCCGGAGCCGCGGTGATGTCACTCCCGCGCACACGCGGGAGCCGACGGTCACGGCACGGGGCTCTGAAGGAACGGCACCAGCGGCCGTTCCTTCAGAGCGCATGCGCCAGTGATGTCACTGGCTGCATGAAAGCTAAATATCTCCTAAATGGTGCATGTTTAGGAGATATTTACAGTACCCATAGGTAAGTCTTATCATAGGATCACCTATAGGTACAAGTTACAGAGGAGGGTTTACTTCCTCTTTAAAGTAGGTTTCTAACGTAACCACTTCTGGACCAGAAGGTTTTCCCCCTTAACCACTTAGGCCCCGGAAGATTTTACCCCCTTCCTGACCAGGCCCTATTTTGCGATTCGGCACTGCGTGACTTTAACGGACAATTGCGCGGTCGTGCGACGCTGTACCTAAACGAATTTGGCATCCTTTTTTTCCCACAAACAGAGCTTTCTTTTGGTGGTATTTGATCACCTGTGCAATTTTTTGATCATGCGCTATAAACAAAAAAAAGAGCGACAATTTTGCAAAAATAACAATATTTTTCACATTTTTTATATGAAATTCCCCCCAAAAAAATGTAAAAATCTAAATTTTTTAACATTTGCGGCCAATTTGTTTTATGCTACATATGCTTGGTAAAAAAAATTGCAAAAAGCGTATTTTGATTGGTTTGCGCAAAAGTTATTGCGTTTACTAACTAAGGGAAAGATTTTTGTCATTTTTATTCTTTTTTTTTTTTAACGAATAATGGCGGCCATCTGCAATTTTTTTTTTTGCGGTTTGCCACATTGCGGCGGACAGATCGGACCCTTGACTGACATTTTTGACACTTTTGGGGGTACCAGTGACATTACTACAGTAATCCGTGCTATACATATGCACTGTTACTGTAAAAATGACACTGGCAGGGAAGGGGTTAACTTTATTGGAGAGGGAGGGGTTAAGTGTGTCCCTAGGGGCGTGTTTCTTACTGTGATTGGATGTTGCTTTGTGTGTAACAGCACAGATCAACGGTCCTACATAGCAGGACCGAGTGATCAGTGATTTTACACAGGTGAGAATGACAGGCGGCTTTGTTTACATTAGCCGCCTGCCTTTCTCCCTCTCTACCCGACGATCGCGAGTGACCGGCGGACATCGGGTCCGCCGGTCACACGCGCCGGCTTCTTCGGGTACGAGCGGGGACGGGAGCGCGCCTCCGGCGGCGCGCGCTCGCCCCCTATTCGCTCCCAGGCTAGTGACGTACCGGTACGTCACTTTGCCTGGGAGGGGCTGACCGCCGCCGTATATAGTCGGGCGGCGGTCGGCAAGTGGTTAATGACCAGGCCATTTTTTGTGATTCGGCACTGCGTTATTTTAACGTAAAATTGCACAGTCGTGCAACGCTGTACCGAAACAAAATTGATGTCTTTTTGTCCCCACAAAAAGAGTTTTCTGATCAGTTTTTGATCACCTCTGCAAATTTTTATTTTTTGTGCTACAAACAAAAAAAGAGCGACATTTCTGAAAAAAAAAAAAAAAAAAAACATTATATTTTTCACTTTCTGCTATATAACATTCCCAAAAAAAAAAATGTAAAATCTAAATTTTCTCATCCTTTTAGGCCAATTTGTTTTCTGCTACATATTTTTGGTAAAAAAAAAAAAAAAAAAATCGCAATAAACGTATTTTGATTGGTTTGCGCAAAAGTTATTGTGTCTACAAACTAGGGGAAAGATTTATGTCATTTTTATTTTTTTTTTTTTTACTAGTAATAGCGGCGATCTGCAATTTTTCGCGGGGCTGCGACATTGCGGCTGACAGATCGGATCCCTAACTGACATTTTTGACACTTTTGGGGGGACCAGTGACATTACTACAGTAATCAGTGCTAAGAATATGCACTGTTACTGTAATGACACTGGCAGGGAAAGGGTTAACCTAGGGGTGATCAAAGGGTTAAGTGTGAGCCTTGTGGAGTGTTTACTAACTGTATGGGGGTGGGGCTTGTAAAATGATCATAGAGACCTGTGATCCTATATAGAAGGATCACAGACGCTCTGTGATCATTCCAGAGAGAAGATTGGTCAGCTGTGTTTACAACAGCTGACCATTCTTCTCTCTTAGTGGGGAGCGATCGCGGGTGCCCTGCAGCAATTGCGGCTGCCAGCCTCGTGCCCCGCATCCCCTCGCCCCCCCCTCCAGCACCACGCGCGCAACCGACGTAGGGCTAAGTGGGTTCGCGCAGGAGAGGCTGCCTACCACAGTAAATCTGCGGCGGGCGGTCTTAATGTGGTTAAGCCTCGTACACACTATAAGACAATCGGGCGAACGTTTTCCTCCGAGGAACTCTCATACGGTTTTCGTATAGTGTGTACACAATTTTCTACAGCCAATTCTGATTTTTCGTCCAGAAATTCCCAAAGGGATAAACTCCAAAATTTTTATAGTACGGAACAAAACAAACGATTTTCGTTTAATGTGTACCGTTTTTGTACAATTTTCGTGTAATTTTGTACAATTTAACCCTGTAAAGCAAACATCGCTATACTTACCCATTTTGCAGCCGATCCGTTGCGGTCCCAGCATCAACTGCCAGCGGCGGCTTCAGTGTGGAGGCGGGTGCAGGAGAGGAAGCCGCCAATGGAAGCCCCATAGTGACTTCTATGGGTGACGTCACTTCCCAACTGTTTCACAGCCGTTGTTGGTCCTCTCCTGCACACAGCATCAGCTGCTGGAGGCCGGACCGGATCGGGTGCAGAATAGGAAAGCACAGCGATTTTTGCTTTACAGGGTTAGATAGATTAGGTTTAGAATATGGCACAGAGCAGATTTAGCCTTAGTTAGGTTTTGCCTGGACTTACACTTTAAAAGGGTTATATTTGTAAAGCAGGGAGTCTGACAATCACTGCAGTTGAATCTTCCTTTGGGATGAATTAGAGCGGAGACTGCAAGCCAGGCCTTCTTGTCCAACATCCGTTCCTGACCTCACAAATGCGCTTCTGGAAGAATGGTCAAACATTCGCATAGACACTCCCCTTCAGGCAGGCGTCCCAATACATTTGGTAATCTAGTGTACAGTATCTCACAAAAGTAATTACACCCCTCACCTTTTTGTAACTTTTTTATTCTATCTTTCCATGTGACAACACTGAAGAAATGAGACTTTGCTACAATGTAAAGTAGTGAGTGTACAGCTTGTATAACAGTGTAAATTTGCTGTCCCCTCAAAATAACTCAACACACAGCCATTAATGTCTAAACCACTGGCAACAAAAGTGAGTACACCCCTAAGTGAAAATGTCCACATTGGGCCCAAAGTGTCAATATTTTGTGTGGCCACCATTATTTTCCAGCACTGCCTTAACCCTCCTGGGCATGGAGTTCACCAGAGCTTCACAGGTTGCCACTGGAGTTCTCTTCCACTCCTCCATGATGACATCACAGAGCTGGTGGACGTTAGAGACCTTGCTCTCCTCTACCTTCAATTTGAGGATGACCCACAGATGCTCAATAGGGTTTAGGTCTGGAGACATGCTTGACCAGTCCATCACCTTTACCCTCAGCTTCTTTAGCAAGGCAGTGGTCATCTTGGAGGTGTGTTTGGGGTCGTTCTCATGTTGGAAATCTTCTCTGTGGCCCAGTCTCCCAAGGGAAGGGGTCATGCTCTGCTTCAGTATGTCACAGTACATGTTGGCATTCATGGTTCCCTCAATGAACTGTAGCTCCCCAGTGCTGGCAGCACTCATGCAGCCCCAGACCATGACACTCCCACCACCATGCTTGACTGTAGGCAAGACACACTTGTCTTTGTACTCCTCACCTGGTTGCCGCCACACACGCTTGACACCATCTGAACCAAATAAGTTTATCTTGGTCTCATCAGACCACAGGACATGGTTCCAGTAATTCATGTCCTTAGTCTGCTTGTCTTCAGCAAACTGTTTGCGGGCTTTCTTGTCCTGGAAAGTAGAGTTCGAACTTCCGATAAAATATTTTGGAGCTCAGAGCGATGAAGCTTTGCCTGAGCCACTGGACAAGTCATCTGCAAGATTGTCCGGTCCGGATTTAATTGGACAATGCCATGGCCGTGGCTAACATCAATCATCATGGGGGCACCAAGAGTGTCTTGGCGGCTCAGGAGGTGACCGAGATCCTGGATTGGGTGGAAAAGTTTGTTCCAGCCCTCTTTGCTGCACACATCCCAGTTGTGGAGAACTGGCAGGCAGATTACCTGAGTTGTCAGGTGTTGGATCAGGGGGAGTGGTCCCTACACCCGGAGGTGTTTTTCATCTTCTGTGTGTCCGGTGGGGGACACCTGACGCCGACCTGTTTGCTTCTCGACTCAACAAGAAGGTTCAGAGGTTCGTAGCCAGGTCTCGGAATCCTCTGGTCGACGCCACAGATGCATTGATGGCTCCTTGGAGCTAGTCTCGGCTGATTTATGCATTCCCTCTTGGTACGCAGACCTGATAGGGTTGGTCGCCGATGCTCCCTGGAAACTTCCTCTCAAGGAAGATCTGCTGGATCTTCCATCCTGCTTTATAGGCGTGGCTGTTGAAAGCTAGGTATTAAAGGATAGAGGTCTTTCTGATTCAGTGATTCCTACACTACTGAAGGCCAGGAAGTCTACTTCCCGGAAGATCTATCATTGTATGTTAAAATTGTACATTTCATGGTGCGAATCTATGAAGGTGCACCCTCACTTGTTCTTGGTGGCTAGAATTTTGACTTTTCTTCGAAAACGTGTTGGCTTTGGTCACTATCAAAGGGCAAGTGTCGGCTCTGGCTGTGTTTTTCCAATGCCCTTTAGCTACGCATGCCCTGATTCAAACTTTTATTCAGGGGGTTCGCCATATGGTTCCCCTGAAATGATCCCCGCTACCTCCGTGGGATCTGAATTTGGTATTATCTGTTCTTCAAAAATCTCCCTTTGAGAACATTAGGGAGATTCCTCTGCTTGCCTTGTCTCAGAAGGTTGCCTTTTTGGTGGCTATTACTTCTGCCCGCTGAGTATCTGAATTGGCGGCGTTGTCCTGCCACTCACCTTATCTGGTGGTCCACAGAGATAAAGTGGCTCTCCGACCTAATCAGTCGTTTCTTCCTAAGGTGGTTTCTGATTTTCATTTGAATTAAGTCATTGTGCTGCCTTTACTTTGTCCTAAGCCCAAGCATTCCAAGGAAATGGCATTGCATTCTTTGGATATGGTGCGGGCAATTAGAGTTTACCTGGAGGCTAGTGAGTCGTTCAGGAAATCAGATGCTCTATTTGTCCTTACAGAAGGATCTCCTAAAGGATTGGCTGCATCTGCTGCAGCCATATCCAGATGGATCAGACAGATGGTAGTTCAGGCTTATTTGCTGAAGGGTCAGGTTCCTCCTTTCCCGGTGAAGGCGCATTCTACGAGAGCGCTGAGTGCCTCTTGGCCTTTTTCGCCATCATGCGTCAGTGATGCAAGTTTGCAAAGTGTCAACTTGGTCGTCTGTGCATACGATCACAAAATTCTACAAAGTTGATGTGTTGACATCTTCGAATGCCTCCTTTGGCCGCAAAGTTTTGCAGGCTGCTGTTTAAAGAGAATCTTTTTTTTTTCTCTTTTGAGGATGTATGATTTTTTCTTCAAGATGAGCTCCAGTTGTTCCTGGTTGGCTAGGTTTAGCCTTTGGGGAATTACGTCTTCTTTGCTTTGTCTTTCCACCCCTCATGATTATACTGCTTTGGGACATCCCAATGGTCTAATGAAGATGGAGCTGCGTCTGTCGATGAACGAAAGAGAAAAATGTTTTTTTTGTAAGAACTTACCATAAAATCCTTTTCTCTGAAGTTAATCAACAGACGCAGCCCCCTCCCCTCTACTTCTGATTGAATGGGGTTTTTTTGTCTTCTAAACACAGCTTGCAACGAAACTGGCTGCTGTAGAAGAGTGTGTGGGGTTATGCCTGCATGGACAGCCCCCATAGGCGTGGTAACACTTTTTTTCCTGCCTAGTGCCTATTCCTGATAGGAGGAGCAAAACCCAATGGTCTAAAGAAGATGGAGCTGCGTCTGTCGATTGAACTTCAGAGAAAAGGATTTTACGGTAAGTTCTTACAAATATCCAGTTTTTTCACTTTCTGCTATATAACATTTCCGATAAAAAAAAATGTAAAAATCTAATTTTTTCACCATTTTAGACCAATTTGTATTCAGCTACATATTTCTGGTCCAAAAAATCCCAATAAGCGTATTTTGATTGATTTGCGCAAAAATTATCACGTCTACAAACCAGGGGAAAGATGTATGTAATTTTTTTTTTTTTTTTTACTAGTAATGGCAGGGATCAGCGATCTTCTTTTTTTTTTTTTAGCATTCCGCGACATTGCGGCGGACAGATCAGACCCCTAACTGACATTTTTGACACTTTTGGGGGGGAACAGTGACATTACTACAGTAATCAGTGCTAAAAATATGCACTGTTACTATACTAATGACACTGGCAGGGAAGGGGTTAACCGCGGGGCGATGAAAGGGTTAAATGTATGCCTAGGGGGTGCTTTCTAACTGTGAGGGGGTGGGCTTGTGAAATCAATACAGAGACCTGTGTTTCTAAATAAGAGGAACACAGGAGCTCTGTATTCATTCCTGAGAGAACAACAGTCTGCTGTGTTTAGAACTGCAGACCGCTATTCTCTCTCTCCACGGGGAGCGATTGCGGGTGCCTGGCGGCAATCGCGGCCGCCAGCCCCATGAATCCAGCTTTCCTGCGAATGGGGGTACGCGCACCCCGAAGATTGCTCCCGGGAACCGGCGTACAGGTATGGCCATTTACAAAAACCTGCCGTTGTATATCGATGGTGGCTGGTCGGCAAGTGGTTAAAGAAGTTGTATGCAAGCTGTGATGAAGTTGAGCTGGCATATCGGGTTCAAAGTCGCAGCAGTGTGAACTAGGGCTGATTTAGCTAAATGTATTCCATGTGCATCATAACTGAAAGGTGTGCAAAGTCCTGCAGTTTGTTTTCTTGGAAAGTAGACAAAGCCTGAATAGTGAAGTCATCGCCTGCTAGTATGGTGCAGAATGGGACCCTTGTCCTTGTGGAAGCAGTGATCTCTCTCCAGAGATTCGGCACACCCCCTGCTGAGTCTAAGCTAAACCGCTCCAATCAGCAGGTAGCTTAAGAGGAACTCCACTCCATCAATGTTCTCATCCCGCCTCTCATCTTCTGGGCTGCCATCTTCCAACAGGCACACCTGTTCTGGTGCCATCAGTCTGTAAGGGCATATCCCCTTACTTTGGGGCTCTTTCACACGGGCGTTCCGTATGTCCGTATATCACCCCATCCGTTTGCGGGTGATATACGGACATAATGCATGTCAATGGGATTGCGGATGTCAGTGGATGACACCGCTGACGTGACATCCGATTTGTGTCCTTTCAGTTCTGTTCCGTTTTTTGGAACGGAACAGAACCCTCTTTTTCCCCTGTTAAAAAAACGGAACGGATGCAAAATCGGATGTCAGCGGTGTAATCCGCTGACATCCGCAATCCCCATAGACATACATTATGTCTGTATATCATCCGCAAATGGATGGGATGATATGCGGACATAGGGAGCGGATGACACAAGTGTCATCCGTGTCCGTGAGAAAAAAAAAAGTGCCGCAGCGGAAGAAGAATACGGAGCTGCCGTTTGAAAGAGCCCTTGGAGAGATTTCCTCTTACTACTGTGTCTCTGAGACGAGAAGTGAAGGGAAATCTCCCTGATAGCACACAAGCCAAAAAACTATTTAATGCATCCTGTTTGCTAAAAGTATTTCCAATTTTTATTTCTGCAGGAACAGCCTTTAAAGCCGATGATAACATTTGAACATAAAGAAGCTAGTGGACTGTAAAGGTTTAATAAACCTCCAGGGTCACGGTACAGGAAAATAATCAGCCTGGAGTCTGGAATCCACCACTACATGTAAGTACACATGTCATTCATTCCTTCAGTTCCAAATAATACTGAAGAGTCATCATGGGGTTGATTTACTAAAACTGGAGAGTGCAAAATCTGGTGCAGCTGTGCATGGTAGCCAATCCGCTTCTAAGGCACCTTACAGACGGACTTTCCGATCAGGTCCGCCTGTCAGTTTTTCAGGCGGACCTGATCGGATGCTCCATTCACCTCTATGGGGCATCCGCTGACACCCACTGCTTTCCGATCCGATCCTGTCTGTGAAAGGATTGGATGGGATTGGATGAAAACGGACAGGCGGTCCATTTTCATCCGATCTCCCATAGAGGAGATTGGGGATCTCACAGCTCCGTCTCTGCACACAGAGCGGAGACGGAGCTGTCATCCGCCTGCTAAGCGGGGATCGGCGGATCGATCCCCGCTGAGCAAAACGGAGTCCCCTGGGCGCAAAGCCCATGTGAAAGAACCCTAACTGCAGCTTCTTCAATTAAAGCAGAGTTCCACTCAAAGGTGGAAATTCCGCTTTAGGTGGTCCCGACACCATGTGGCATGTCATTTTTCTGGGGGGTAACTAGTTTTGACAGGTTTTCGCTCCCACTTCTGCGGCTCGGGCTGAAGTTCTCCTCTTCCACCTCCCTCCCTGCAATCTTCTGGGACACGTAACAAGTCTAAAAAGATTGCCAGGCCAGTCACGACGTGCAGCGCGACTCGCGCATTCACAGTGTGCACCCGGCTGTGAGGCCGCAAGCTGTCACAGCCAGGTGCCCACAGTAGTGATGCCGGCGCCACGCGGAGAAGACGAAGAGAACCGAGGCTCCCCCCGGCCGCATCGCTGTGTTTATTAAAAATCAGCAGCTACACTTTTTGTAGCTGCTGACTTTTAATAAACACAAAAGCCAGCGGAACTCCGCTTTAACCACTTAAGCCCCGGAAGATTTTACCCCCTTCCTGACCAAAGGGGTATTTTGCGATTCGGCACTGCGTGACTTTAACGGACAATTGCGCGGTCGTGCGACGCTGTATCTAAACGAATTTGGCGTCCTTTTTTTCCCACAAACAGAGCTTTCTTTTGGTGGTATTTGATGACCTGTGCGATTTTTTGATCATGCGCTATAAACAAAAAAAGAGCGTAAATTTTGCAAAAATAGCAATATTTTTCACATTTTTTTATATGAAATTCCCCCCCAAAAAAATGTAAAAATCTAAATTTTTTAACATTTTCGGCCAATTTGTTTTATGCTACCTATGTTTGGTAAAAAAAATCGCTAAAAGCGTATTTTGATTGGTTTGCGCAAAAGTTATCGCGTTTACTAACAAAGGGAAAGATTTTTGTCATTTTTGTTGTTTTTTTTTTAACGCATAATGGCGGCGATCTGCGATTTTTATTTTTTGCGGTACTGCGACATTGGGGCGGACAGATCGGACCCTTGACTGACATTTTTGACACTTTTGGGGTTACCAGTGACATTTCTACAGTAATCAGTGCTATACATATGCACTGTTACTGTAAAAATACACTGGCAGTGAAGGGGTTAACTTTTTTTGAAAGGGCGGGGCTATGTGTGTCCCTAGGGGCGTGCTTTCTACTGTGATTGGCTGTGGCTACTAGTGTATGAACAGTGATCAACGGTTCTACATAGTAGAACCGTATGATCATCTGTCATACACAGGGGAGAATGACAGGCAGCTTGTTTACACAAGCTGCCTGCTTTTCTTCCTCTCCCCCGACGATCGCCGAGTGACCGGCGGACATCGGGTCCGCCGGTCACACGCGCGGGGGGGTGCGTGACCGCGCGGGAGCTCCCTAAACCCTCACAAGCGAGCGACGTAGCCCTACGTCACTTTGCCTGTGAGGGGCTGACTGCCGACGTAGATCGGCGTTAGGCAGTCGGCAAGTGGTTAAGCTTTGACAAATAAGCTGGAAGCTGATTGGTTTCTGTGCAGAGCTGCATCAAATTTTGCACTCTCCAGTTTTAGTAAATCAACCCCCGTGTGTTCTTGGAGCGATGAATGTGTCATAAATAAGGCAAATAAAGAAAGATGCTGATGTTACCAGTCTGACATCTGCTTTATGGGATTGGCAGGCAGGATGCTTTCCTTTAGTAAAACCATTTTTAATAAATTAAATTAAATAAATAACATAACATATACCCCATTCCTTATTTATTATTACTGTAAAATTTTTTTTTTTTTTTTATCTAAAAAAGAATAGACCACACAATATTGGCTTGGACATAAAAAGGCCGCGGCTTGTTTTATTATTAGCTTTACATAAATAAATACTTTGAACTGTATTTACAACTTAAAAAATCGACTTACATCAACAACCCAGCCAGACGGCTCAGGTTGACAAAATATCACTATAACTTTTACCAACAACATCCACCAGACAGGCGGAAACATTCCGCCTGTCCCCACCATCCCAGCACGCGGCCAACTCAATACTAGTACCAAGATTATTGTTCAAAATGTCCAAGCCAATATCAGAAAGATGAATACCATCTTTCCAATATAGCCCCACCAGACCCCCTTCCAACTCAAAATGCCTATATGCCAAAATTCCTAGCCCCCCCAACAATTTGGACAACCCTCTATTTAAACGTTTACGCATCCGTTCGATGGGTTTAAGTCCGTGATAACGGAAAGATACCAGCCGTGGTATCACTTCCGAAAAAACCAAACGCAACCTAGGAAAAAGGGATTGAAGAAAAACTAGATCGTCCCGAATGGTGAAAAGCAAATCTAAAGTTTTAACCCGCCCAATGTCGTTTCCGCCTAGGTGTATTACTAAAATCTCAGGAGGGGGGGCCGATCGTGTAAGCTTTAACACTTTTGGAACAAGCTCCGCCCACACCATACCACGTTTGCCAAACCAAAATACTTGAAACTTGCTCCTGTCCAAACCTAAGTTCTCGGAGTAGACTCTTTTCCTTGCTCGTTGATACGCCCAGTGAACATAGGAATGGCCCAGGATCCAAACTGTAATCTTGCTCCCTGAAATTAAATAAAAGCGTTAGGGCGTACATAAGATTTATAGCAATCAGAAGCCCATCTACCAATCCTTTTCACCGATTCCACACCCAGGCCCAACCTGACGGCCTCCGTTGCAGCCCCGATGCGGAAAGAGTGAGATGTTATTTTCGACTCGCTTAAATTTAAACTTTTTAGGCACATGCGCAAAACCGCCGAAAACTGGTAACGGGAAAGGGGCTTACCTGAAAGGTGAATGAATAAAATGTCGCTAATATTGGGTCTCAGCAAAACGAAATCCTTTAAAAGAGAAACCGGGCAAATGGAAGAATTTCTAAACTCATAAAGCGTTATTTGCTTGCCGACTCCCATTTGGTCTGTTTTGGAGTGAGCCAAAAAAATAACGACACGATTTGGATGAAAAGAAATATCTTGAATTCTTAATCCTGTAAAACCTAACTTTCTATCTGAAATCAATTCCGAGATCCTGAGCGCCGCGAAAAACATCACGACGAAAGCAGTTCTAAATAACGTCGCCTCATAACTGGAAAAACAAACCTTATCGAGGGCTGCACAAAGGTCGTATAGTAATTCTAAAGAAATTGGTTTCCTGTCATCGACTTTAAAATGAGATTTCTTGTAGCCCTTCACCGCCTGCCTTATAGAAAAATAAGAAAAGCAAGCTGGTCTGTTGAGAAGCTTATTAAAAAAGGATATTCCTGCCAATATCTTGTGTACGTGTGACCAAGAAAATTCGTTTTTAAAGAGTGAATTCAAAAAGGACAGGAGCAAAAATTCGGAGAAAGCATCAGATGGTACATCAGAGGATTGAAGATGCTGTAGCCACAGCAACCAAGCCGATCGATATCCGGCGAGCGTTGAAGGGGCTAGAGATAATTCAATATTTTCAAAGACCCTGTCTAGATTAGCTCCCATAGGTGTACCGGGCAGGAGTGTCCAACCAAATCTGCCGTCGGAAGCAGATGAAAGAAACGCTGCATCTGAAAACGGGACAGACAGTCTGCCAAGTTGTTATCTTTACCCGGTACAAAAGATGCTTTTAACCAAATGTTAAATTTCAAACATTGTGCTACTAAATATCTCAACATTATGGTAACAGGTGGCGATTTTGAAGACAGGCAATTTATTGCGAACAACACGCCCTTGTTGTCTGTTCTTACCATAATTCTTCTGTTCCGAAAATACTGGCCCCATAATTCTAGGGCCACTATAATCGGAAACAGTTCCAGCAGAACAACGTTGCGAGTAAGACCTCGACTTTTCCATCTGGGGCACCATGGTGCGGCGCACCAATGATCGCGCCAGATGGCGGCAAAACCTTTAGACCCGGCCGAGTCCGTAAAGAGCAAAAAATCTTTGTCAACAATAAAAGGTTCTTGCCAAACAGTTGAGCCATTGAAAAATAATAAAAATTGTATCCACACTAAAAAGTCCTCCTTCATCTCACCCGAAATTCTCACGTGAGACGAAGGAGACTTCAGACCAGAGGTTGCTGCATAAATTCGTCTGGAGAAAATTTTACCAACCGGTATCACCCTGGAGGCAAACGCTAACAGCCCCAACAGGGACTGCAGCTCTTTGAGACAAACCTTTTTTCTTCTGACCATCTGCAATAATGCAACTCGGAGTTTCTCGACCTTTTCCTCCGGCAATCTGAACTCCATCCTGTCAGCGTCGATAGTGATACCTAAAAACACTAGGCAATTGCAAGGAAGAAAAGTTTTTTCAGGGGCAAGTGGAACCCCAAAATGGTTGCAAACTTGTAAAAAAGTGTCCAATAAAATTTTACAGGTGTTAGAGGAAGGAGGTCCCATAAAAAGGAAATCGTCTAGATAGTGTACTATGAGGTGCGACCCTGATACCTGACTTACCACCCATTCAAGGAAAGTGGAGAAACTCTCGAAATAAAAGCAAGACAATGCACAACCCATTGGGAGGCACTTATCAAAATAAAAATAATCTTGAAAGTGGAAACCCAATGAGTTGAAACTGTCAGGGTGAATGGGCAGTAAGCGACAGGCGGATTTGATATCCGCCTTAGCTAAAAGAGCCCCCTTTCCTGCAAACCTGAGTCTCTCCAAGGCGTCCTCAAAAGTAGAGTATTGAACCGACGCCAAATCACCACTAATCTCATCATTAAGTGAGTCATCTTTAGGGTAAGATAGATGGTGGATCAACCTATACGAATTTGGTTCCTTCTTTTGAACTATGCCTAATGGAGAGACCCTAAAATCCAGGAAAGGAGGCTCAGCAAAAGGACCCGCAAACCTTCCTTCCTTCAATTCTGCCGCAATTTTATCGGCCACAATGCTTTGCAGGCCCATCACTGACTTTAGGTTCCTATGAATGGTACAACCCTTGCCCTTAAAGGAAGGTAAAATAAATCCCAACGCAAATCCCTCAATTAACAGATCCGCTTTCTCCCGATCTGGGTAGCTGAGCAGCCAGGGGAGCATTTCTGGCAATCTCACTGGGGAGTTGGCCTTTTTGAACGCCTGGTTGCTGTGCAGTTGACATTCGTTTAAAACATTTAAAAACGGAATGCGGCCCGGCGCAAAACGCACATTCGTGCTTAAACTTGCAAGAGCCGGGCCATTTGCATTGTGCTTCGTTGAAGTTGAAGCAAAGGCCTTTTTTAAAAGACTGCAAACTTGACTGTTGTGGGGTAACTGTTGGCTTAGGGGGAAAGGACCGCTGAGGAACAAAAAGGTCCAACCACAGACCCACGTCCTTAACTCCCCATTTTAAGGACGGCTGTACTGACAATTTTTGCCGGAACGCTACGTCGTAGCTGAACCAAGCAAAGCCTCCAAAGTTTTTGTAAGCCTCTAATACTATTTCCATGTGCTGAAATAAACCTAAACTTCTAGTAGGAAACCTTTCACAAAGCACGCTGGAAAAGATTAAAAAAGCTTGCAACCAATTATTAAATGACTTTGTAACTGGTCTTTTCCTTTCTTCTTCCTCCTTTTTGTTAGATACGAAATCCTTAGCTGATGGCAACAAGGATAACAGATCAATATAGGCACCTTGCCAGATCTTCTCTTTCATTGCTTCAGAAAGGTGGAAACCGAGTGGGGAAATTTCACAAGTCAGAGGCTCCCTTAAACAGACTTCTGGTAAGTTTTGACTCTGAGCCAGGTCAAAAGATGAAGCCGGCTGACTTACTGCACTTTCCCCACTAGGTGGCGCTAACCATACCGCACTAGCATTACTAGGCACCTCCTGATTACTTTTAAAATGCTCTGTAAAATTCCTAAATTCAGATAGTAGTTGGGACATCAGAGATGTCATAGACACAGGGGGAGCAGACTCACCCGCGGTAGGCGGAGCCGACGCTCTTGCCTGGGATGAAGGTCCATCTTCGCTGCTGGCAGAAGGGGGGGCCCCCCCCGGAGTAGCAGGCACCGTTCTGTCTTTGGACGCCCTGCGCCCAGGGGTCCGCTGCTTCCTGGATGTCCCGGCCGATGCCGGTGGGTTCTGGCGCTGTCCTCGACTTCCGTGTGGGGAACTCCTTCTTGACGGACCGGCGACGTCCCTTCCGGTCGGCGGTGAGTAGCTCTTCCGGGGCAATCTCCGTCTCTTTGAAGGCCCCGCTTCCGCTCCGTAAATGGCTGACGATGCACTACTGCGCATGCTCGCGGTTCCGGACGCCATTCTCCCGACCTCCTCCGTGCGCGATGCATCCTCCGCTGCCTGCTCTTCCACCAGAGCTCCGCTGCCACTGGCGATGGGAGCGTAGCTGACGGCCGATGCTGAAGCAGTCGAGGCAGGTTGCGCTGAAGATAAGGGTAGCTCCAAACAGCGGCGGATCCATTCTTCACTGCCCTGTTCGCCGGCCTTCTCCAGAAGCTTCCTCACTAGGCTCATGGTGAAAAGGTAGGAGCGCAGGAACACCTCAGTTGGATCCTGACAGGGTGAAGT
This sequence comes from Pelophylax lessonae, assembly GCF_965119305.1. Lineage (NCBI taxonomy): Eukaryota > Metazoa > Chordata > Amphibia > Anura > Ranidae > Pelophylax > Pelophylax lessonae. Next base: position 300,040,869 of record NC_138773.1, on the reverse strand, counting down.
GACCCGGAGTCCCGCGGCCGCCTCTTAAATAGCCCACCTGAGAACCAGTTTGAGCTGGAGCGGCTGTGTAAGCTTGAAGCATACAAGCGGGAAACACAGCCCCCTGCTCAGATCTGCCTAGTGATAGCCCCCCATTGGTGGGAGAGCTGAATCCCAGCTAAACTTTGCCCAGATACTGCCCGTAGAGCGGGAAAAACCAAACTAAGCTTTGACCTGAGGTCAAAAGTTCACTTACTGACTGACTAAGAGAAAACCAATAGCTGTATATTGATTATTACTCCCCTGCCGCCATCCCATAAAGAAAGGGGGCTATAAAAGCACCCCTTATCTTTTTATTCTCTAAGAATCACCAGATGACTAAAAATGGAACCTAGTTTGGTAGAGGCCAACAGATCAATTTTTATGCTCTATTTGTAGATTTCCCTTTTGGAATTTCTTATTTTTTACAGTTCAGTTATTATTGTAGTAATACTTATTGTTTTTTTTTTCTTGCCATCTAAAAATATGCATGAATGGATGTTCACTGAATGACAGAGATTAAACTTGCCAGAAGATACCTTTAAAGTGATTGTAAAAATTTAGGTTTGGTCTTTTTTTGTTTTTTGTTTAACCACTTGCTTCAAAATTCCATACCTGTACGTCATTCTGCTTCAAGTGGCTGTACCGGAGTGATGCCTGCAGCTGCTTTTGAGCTGTTGGTTGGCTGTCTTGTGATGACAACCGATGCGGCTAAGCAGCCACTCAATTGTTATCACAAGCAGCAGGAGGGGATGTCCCCCCCCCCCCCCCTCCTGTCACCTTTTGCTGCTCCTCCCAGGCTCTCTTGTCCCACTGTGAGACCCAAGCAACCAGCTGGCACGTCCGTCAGCTGGCCAGAGACCCAAACAAAGCCGGAATTGGCGTTGATTGGATCTAGTAACCCAGAAGTGACATTATAACGTCACTTCCGGGTTTTCTGGAGACTTAAAAGCGCCAGATTTTAAAAAAAATTTCAGTATTCAAAACAGCCAAACTTGGCATTTTAAATGCTTTTACAATAAGTGCAAAGGAGGGGTTTGGGTTTCCTTTAGACCCCAGATCCCTCCAAAAAAATGCCTTACACGTGATTATGGCTGCCACAAGTGATGTTTAAATTCCTTGTGACAGCAATAAAAGTGATCAACAAAAAATATTTAAAGGGACAGTGTAAAAATTAAAATAATAAATAGGTAAAAAAACAGCGCCCCATCGCTCTGTGCTCACGCGCAGAAGCGAACGCATGTGTAAGTCGCACCCACAAATGTAAACAGCGTTCAAAACCTGACATGTGAGGTATCGCTGTGATCGTTGGAGAGAGAGCAATAATTCTAGCACTAGATCTCCTCTGTAACTCTAAACTGGTAACCGTTAAACATTTTTTAAAGCGTCGCCTATGAAGAAACCGTAGGTACCGTGGTTTGTCGCCATTCCATGAGTGTGCCCAATTTAAAAGCATGACATGTTGGGTATCTATTTACTCAGCGTAACATCATCTTTCACATTATACAAAAAAAATTGGGCTAACTTAACTGTTTTTTTTTATTCATGAAAGTGTATTTCTTCCAAAAAAATTGTGTTTTAAAGACTGCTGCGCAAATACAGTATGACATAAAATATTGCAAAGACTGCCATTTCATTTTCTAGGGCAGTGATGGCAAACCTTAGCACCCCAGATGTTTTGGAACTACATTTCCCATGATGCTCATGCACTATGTAGTGTAGCTGAGCATAATGGGAAATGTAGTTCCAAAACATCTGGGGTGCCAAGGTTCGCCATCACTGCTCTAGGGTCTCTGCTAAAAAAATATGTATAATGTTTGGGGGTTCTAAGTAATTTTCTAGCCAAACATACTGATTTTATCTTGTAAGCAACCAGTGTCAAAAAAAGGCTTAGTCTTTAAGTGGTTAAATAACAAACATGTTATACTTACCTGCTCTGTGCAATAATAATGCACAGTGGCCCCAAACCTCCAATTCTTGGGTCCCCCGCTGGAGCTCTAGGCTCCTCCCCCTTCTCAGAGCACAACCATAGGAAGCCGTTTCTATAGACACACAACATGGCTCGGTCCTGCTTCCATCCCTACCTCATAACAGGATTTGATTAACAGCAGCAGAAGTCAATGGTGAGGAGATAGAAATCAGCACTGCTGCACTGGGGCACAGCACTGGATCGAGCTAGGACTCGGGTAAGCATTTATTGAGATGTGGGGATGAGAGAGGACCCCATATGTTCTAGATTAGTGATAGCGAATCTTGGCACCCCAGATGTTTTAGAAATCTCCTCTGTGATTTTTGGTGAAATACTCCCAATATGAACACGTCGAAAGGGATGCAGGCCCAGCAGCTTTCCTCATTAGAGCCCTGCAGGTGCTGGAGCTGATTGATAATTATGAAACCACTTCCATTAGACTAATTTTCCTACATGGACACAGAGAAACACACAGGGATTTCTTCAGAATAACAAAAGGTTGGAATCTGCAACAAAGGTTGTTAAAAATCCCTGCAATGTACAGAGATCACCCAGAGGGAAATGTTTCTTTCTCAACAAAAGTTGAGTTACGCCTTAAAAGTGTTCATATAATAAAGTAGTACTCTGCCACCCCCCCCCCCCCCATGCTATTTTTCCCCCCTCTTCCCTGTAATACTGAATTTTCTTCAAAACCTACAGTATCTCACAAAAGTGAGTACACCCCTCACATTTTTGTAAATATTTTATTCTATCTTTTTATGTGACAACCCTGAAGAAATGACACTTTGCTACAATGTAAAGTAGTGAGTGTACAGCTTGTATAACAGTGTAAATTTGCTGTCCCCTCAAAATAACTCAACACACAGCCATTAATGTCTAAACCGCTGGCAACAAAAGTGAGTACACCCCTAAGTGAAAATGTCCAAATTGGGCCCAAGGTGTAAATATTTTGTGTGGCCACCATTATTTTCCAGCACTGCCTTAACCCTCTTGGGCATGGAGTTCACCAGAGCTTCACAGGTTGCCACTGGAGTCCTCTTCCACTGATGACATCACAGAGCTGGGGGTAATACCCTCTCTCTTCCTGCATAGGATGTCAGTTTTAATCTGCCTAGTCAGGACTACCGAGTCTTTTCGCAAGTCTGACTCGCTCTTTGTGCTCATGGATGGCCCGAAGAAAGGGCTGCCTGCATCTGCTGCGACTATTTCCAGATGGATCAGACAGACAGTGGTGCAGGCTTATTCCATTAATCGTCAGGTTCCACCTTTCCCTGTCAAGGCGCACTCTACTCAGGCGCTTAGTGCTTCCTGGGCCTTTCGCCATCAGGCGTCAGTGCTTCAGGTGTGCAAGGCGGCGACCTGGTCGTCTGTTCACACCTTTACCAAATTTTATAAGGTGGATGTGATGGCATGTGCGGATGCCTCCTTTGGCCGCAAGGTTTTGCAGGCTGCGGTTTAGGGAGGCCCCTTGGCCTTCCTTGAGGATGTTTTTTTCTGTTTGATATCAGGTGGACCTCATCTGGTTTTTCTGATGTGTCCTGTGTTGCCTGGTTGGCCATGTTGGTCTTGGGGACTGTTTTTTCTTTGTTCTGCTTTTCGCACCCCTCATTTTTGTACTGCTTTGGGATGTGCCTACTGATATGCATCAGAGAACTGCGTCCGTCAATGAACAATAGAGAAAACTCGATTTTTGACTTACCATAAAATCCTTTTCTCTTAGGTTTATTGACGGACGCAGTACCCGCCCCTCTAATTTCTTGAGTGAGTTGGTGTGCTTTTCTCTGTCACTGCTTTGATACAAAACTGACATCCTATGCAGGAAGAGAGATGGTATCACCCCCAGGGACTGCCTATAGACGTAGCCAGAAATTCTTTCTGCCTAGTGTGCTACTCCTGTAGGGGGCGGTATTACCCTACTGATATGCATCAAAGGACTGCATCCGTCAATGAACCTAAGAGAAAAGGATTTTACGGTAAGTCAAATTTCCAGTTTTTTTCAACATTTTAGGCCAATTTGTATTTTGCTACATATTTTTGGTAAAACAAAATCTCTAAGTGTATATACCTATCTGATATTTTTGACACTTTTGGGGGGGACCAATGACATTACTACAGTAATCACAAATGCCGCTCGCTGGATATTTTCTTTTTTCCCCACCATTCTATGTAAACTCGAGAGATGGTTGTGAGTGAAAATCCCATTAGATCAATGGTTTTTGAAATGCTCAGACCAGCCCGTCTGGCACCAACAATCATGCCACGTTCAAAGTCACCTAAATCCTCTTTCTTCCCCATTCTGATGCTCAATTTGAACTTCAGCAAAACGTCTTCACCACGTCTAGATGCCATGTAGCTGCCATGTGATTGGCTGATTAGCAATTTGTGTTACCAAGCAATTGAACAGGTGTTCCTAATAAAGTGGCTGGTGTGTGTGTGTGTGTGTATATATATATATATATATATATTGATAGGTTATTGATTCATTTGTAATTGGAACGAAGCAAAGAGAAGCTGTTGCTTATAGCAACCAATCGGTTTCAGTTTATTGTTTATGTCCTAAAACAGGTTACAGTCAAATCCCCTCCCCTTCCTCCTCCTACTTTCACTTTCCAGATCACTACATCACTTCATGTGAGGTTTTCATTTCGATTTGAACAAATTGTTGCATTTTCTGTCTCTTCTTTCCTATCCTGGGATGTTTTTCCAGCTGTTTTTGCCATTTGCTGTTTAGCTCGATGAAGGTTCCTGTATATCAGTAAGTACCTACTAAGCATGTATTGGTAATATTTGGAGTATATTGGAGTGAGCCAGCAATACAGTATCTGACAAATGTGAGTACTCCCCTCACATTTTTGTAAATATTTTATTATCTTTTCATGTGACAACACTGAAGAAATGACACTTTGCTACAATGTAAAGTAGTGAGTGTGCAGCTTGTATAACAGTGTACATTTTCTGTCCCCTCAAAATAACTCAACACAGCCATTAATGTCTACACCGCTGGCAACAAAAGTGAGTACACCCCTAAAATGTCCAAATTGGGCCAAATGTGTCAATATTTTGTGTGGCCGCCATTATTTTTCAGCAGTGCCTTAACCCTCCTTGTAATGGAGTTCACCAGAGCTTCACAGGTTGCCACTGGAGTCCTCTTCCACTCCTCCATGATGACATCACAGAGCTGGTGGATGTTAGAGACATTGCGCTCCTCCACCTTCCATTTGAGGATGCCCCACAGATGCTCAATAGGGTTTAGGTCTGGAGACATGCTTGGCCAGTCCATCACCTTTACCCTCAGCTTCTTTAGCAAGGCAGTGGTCATCTTGGAGGTGTGTTTGGGGTCGTTATCATGTTGGAATACTGCCCTGCGTCCCAGTCTCTGAAGGGAGGGGGATCATGATCTCCTTCAGTATGTCACAGTACATGTTGGCATTCATGGTTCCCTCAATGAACTGTAGCTCCCCAGTGACGGCAGCACTCATGCAGCCCCAGACCATGACACTCCCACCACCATACTTGACTGTAGGCAAGACACACTTGTCTTTGTACTCCTCACCTGGTTGCCGCCACACACGCTTGACACAATCTGAACCAAATAAGTTTATCTTGGTTTAATCAGACCACAGGACATGGTTCCAGTAACCTATGTCCTTAGTCTGCTTGTCTTAAGCAAACTGTTTGCAGGCTTTCTTGTGCATCATCTTTAGAAGAGGCTTTCTTCTGGGACGACAGTCATGCAGACCAATTTGATGCAGTGTGCGGCGTATGGTCTGAGCAATGACAGACTGACCCCCCCACCCCCTTCAACCTCTGCAGCAATGCTGGCAGCACTCATATGTCTATTTCTTAAAGACAATCCCTGGATATGACGCTGAGCACATGCACTCAACCTCTTTGGTCGACCATTGCGAGGCCTTTTCTGAGTTGAACCTGTCCTGTTAAACTACTGTATGGTCTTGGCCACCATGCTGCTGCTCAGTTTCAGGGTCTTGGCAATCTTCTTATAGCCTAGGCCATCTTTATGTAGAGCAACAATTCTTTTTTTCAGATCTTCAGAGAGTTCTTTGCCATAAGGTGCCATGTTGAACTTCCAGTGACCAGTATGAGAGAGTGAGAGCGATAACACCAAATTTAACACACCTCCTCCCCATTCCCACCCGAGACCATGTAACACTAACGAGTCACATGACACCGGGGAGAGAAAATGGCTAATTGGGCCGAATTTGGACATTTTCACTTAGGGGTGTACTCACTTTTGTTGCCAGCGGTTTAGACATTAATGGCTGTGTGTTGAGTTATTTTGAGGGGAAAGCAAATTTACACTGTTATACAAGCTGTACACTCACTACTTTACATTGTAGCAAAGTGTCATTTCTTCAGTGTTGTCACATGAAAAGATATAATAAAATATTTACAAAAATGTGAAGGGTGTACTCACTTTTGTGAGATACTATATATTTCTTTATTGTACATCATGGGACACAGAGCAGGTAATAATGACTATCTGGGTATATGCTACCTTTAGGTGAATGGACACTGGCAACCAACAGACAGGAAGTTCCTCCCATGTAACCCCTCCCATACAGGAAGAACCTCAATTTTTTCGCCAGTGTCTTGAAGGTGGTGGTCATGGCTGTTAAAGCTCTTCGAAATCTCAAGAAATGTCCCAGTAATTGGGCGTTCTACGGATCCATTCAAATGGCTAAGTGCTACAAGAGTGGTTCCCGAGCCTCGGCTAGAGAAGAGGGGTGTACTCACTTTTGTGAGATACTGTATATATTACTTTCTGTATTTTATACTGGCTTTATACATATTGTGTTTGCAGGGTTAAATGGTATGTAAACTGACAATGAACGTCTCCTATTTGCTCATTAGAGAGTCAATATTTGTACTTGGCAGCTCCTGTTTTGTGTCCTCTTGTTTAACATTGGTTAAGTTTTCACTGGCAGCATGACCTGGATTTCACCTGGGGCCTATTCACACATAAAGCAGAACTAAACTTTGCAAATACTTACCTCGTCTTTCTAAAGTTCAGATGTCTGCGAGGTCCCTTGCCAGTGGGGGCATCTCCTTCCCAGGTTCTAACGTGTGCCAAGGCTTCGCCTACCTTGATTGACCGGCGCAGGATGATGCAGCTCCTGCAATATATAAACAAAGGAGTGCCACTGTCCACCAGCGGCCGTTCCTTCAGAGCGCATGCGCCAGTGATGTCACTGGCTGCATGTAAGGTAAATATCTCCTAAACGGTACATGTTTAGGAGATATTTACAGTACCTATAGGTAAGCGTTGTCATAGGCTTACCTATAGGTACAAGTTACAGAGGAGGGTTTACTTCCTCTTTTAAAATCAATAAAAACTTCAGATTTGCACTCACATATAGTAGTAAGTTTCAGGCACATCATCCTCCATGGAATGACTGCTGAGCTCCTGAACATGGCATGCAGAGCTCAGCAGGGGAACATTTTAGGACTGCAGAGTGAATGTGAGGAAGCAGCTCCATGTGAGGAGCGGCCGTTAATCAGCGCAGAGCACACGGAAGTGCCGATGTAGCTGTTTGGGACAGTATGAGGGAAAAAGTCAGGCATGATGATGTAATGTAGATGTTACATAGTTAGTGAGGTTGAAAAAAGACATCAGTCCATCCAGTTCAACCCAAGATGTGTGTGTTTGCTGTTACCCGTACATTGTATACTCCTGTATGTTGTGGTCTTTAAGGTGCCCATCTAATAGTTTTTTTAAACTATCGATGCTCCCTGCTGATACCACTGCTTGTGGAAGAGAATTCCACATCCTTACCGCTCTTACAGTGAAGAACCCCCTATGTACTTTAAGGTTAAACCACCTTTCCTCTAGTTTTAGTGAGTGGCCACGCGTCTTATTGTATTCCCTTTCTCTGAAAAGTTTGTTCCTTATGCTAGGGTCGCCAGTACAGTATTTGTACATTGATATCATATCCCCCCTCAATCGTCTCTTCTCCAGAGAGAATAAGTTCAGTGCTTGTAGTCTTTCCTCATAGCTGATGTCCTCCATTCCCCTAATTATTTTTGTTGCCCTTCTCTGGACTCTTTCCAATTCCCGCACATCCTTCCTGAGGACCGGTGCCCAGAACTGGACAGCATACTCTAGATGTGGCCAGACCAGAGTCTTGTAGAGTGGGAGAATAATCTCTTTATTTCTGGAGTGAATCCCCTTTTTTATACATTATTCAGTATTCTGTTGGCTTTGTTTGAAGCAGCTTGGCATTGCATGCCACTGCCAAGCCTGTTGTCTATCAGTGTGACTACGCGTTTCAGGACATGTTCATGCCACTTTCCAAGGCCTCAGTCTGACTATTGCTGGCAGGGGCAGGCTTTTTTACGCAGGCTGGGGCTTGCTTTCTGAGGCTGGATTGGCACTATTCCTTGTGCATAGGGTAATGAATGTGAATGGGCCCATATATTTTCGCCATAAACTGCAGAAAATATATTATTGGCACTTTTCCACTGCAAGTACCGGCTCGGCTCCACTTGGCCCTGCTTGGCTCTGTTTGGTTTTCCACTGCATGGTACGGTGTTGGAACGGTTCGGTACGGTTTGCTTTTCCACTAAAGTAAAGTGGGTGGGATAACGATTCTCTGACCAATCAGTGGCTAGTAGTGACAAACAGTCAAGGCTGCATGCAAAGGATTGTGGGATATGGTACCGGTACGGCCCTCTTGGAACCACAACCGAGGTGGTACTGTTTAAGCGAGCCGTACCGTTCGGTTCCTTTTAGTGGAAAAGCGCCGCCGCAACGTACCGAACCGTTCCAACACCGCACCATGCGGTACCATGCAGTGGAAAAGCGCAAAAGCGAGCCGAGCCGTTAGGTTCCATGTAGTGGAAAAGCGCCATAGGCAAAAGGAAATATTAGGGTTTCTACTTGTAATACGTGTTAACGCAACAAATTGTATGCGTTTTACTGTAGGAAATTGGACAAGTGTGAATAGGTCATAAAGAGAACAAACTTTGCACATCTTTTGTTTTGCTGCTCCTGGAATGTAATTGGCTGATTAAAATTAAAATGAAATTGGGCTTAAAGGCCTAGTTCACCTTTACATCACCTTTCATAAAGAATTTCCAGTGTATTCCAGCTTCTCCAGTGTAATAAAAAGCTGTGTACAGCTTCACCCCAGCTCCAAAACTCCTAGAGGGGACAGCCTTTCCATTTTGAGTAGGACGGGCTGACTCTTAGATGTGCAGCCCCATAAATGCAGGAACAAGTGCTCTAACCCGTTCAAAACCTGTGCATGCGCACATCACTTTTTCACATTTTTGCAACAGAGGGAAAGTGAGCTCACTGCTCATGTTTAGGTTTGAACGAGCCAGAGCACTCAGTCCTGTGCTGATGGGGTTGTGTGCCCATAGCCAGCTGTGGGGTTCCTAGCTAGAAGTTTTTGTTGGACAAGCGGAGGGGGGGGGGGGGGGTGGCGAGGCCGCTCACAGCCTACAGGTATGCCTTGTAAATGAGGCATCTTTTTTTTTTAACCACCTGCCGCTGTATAACAGTTATACGGCAGCAGGTTGGCAGGTTCCCGCGAATCGCTGTACCAGTACAGTGGTCCGCGAGAGCGATCCTGAGGGCGCACGCCCACTCGCCAGCGGGGAAGCTGATCCACGGGGCTGACGGCCGCGATTGCCGCCGGGAATCTGCGATCGCTCCCTGTGAAGAGAGAACGGTTGTCTGCTGTTATAAACACAGCAGACCGTTGTTCTCTCAGCAATCAATACAGAGCTCCCGTGTTCCTCCTATTTAGGAGCACAGGTCTCTGTATTGATTTTACAAGCCCATCCCTCCCACAATTAGAAATCACCCCCTAGGCTCACACTTAATTCTTTGATCACCCCTGGGTTAACCCCTTCCCTGCCAGTGTCATTATTACAGTAACAGTGAATATTTTTAGCACTGATTACTGTAGTAATGTCACTAGTCCCCCCAAAAGTGTCAAAAATGTCAGTTAGGGGTCCGATCTGTCCGCCGCAATGTCGCAGTCCTGCTAAAAATTGCTGATCGTCGCCATTGCTAGTAAACAAAAATTAAATAAATAAAAATGACATAAATCTTTCCCCTAGTTTGTAGACGCGATAACTTTTGTGCAAACCAATCAAAATGCGCTTAATGTGATTTTTTTTTTTTTTTTACCAAAAATATGTAGCAGAATACAAATTGGCCTGAAATTTTAAAAAAAAATAGATTTTTAATTTTTTTTTTTGGAATGTTGTTATTTAGCAGACAGTGAAAAACATTTATTTTTTTCAGAATTGTCACTTTCTTTTTTTGTTTATATCTTAAAAAATAAAAATCACAGAGGTGATCAAATACCACCAAAAGAAAGCTCTATTTGTGGAAAAAAAAGGACATTAATTTTATTTGGGTACAGCGTTGCAGGACTGCGCAATTGTCTGTTTAAATAAAGCAGTGCCGAATCGCAAAAAAAATGGCCTGGTCATTAAGGGGGAAAATCTTCCTGTCCAGAAGTGGTTAAAACCTTAGGACTGCCTTTTGAAATACTGGGGAAGCTGGAATACATAGATATTTATGGTGCTTAGGTTAATTCACCCTTTAACTATTCATTTGATTTGACCTGAAGACCATTTTAAAGTGGATCTCCTCCCTCTTTTTTTTTTTCCTCACCCCCTCACTTAACCACTTGCTCTCCGGAAGATTCCCCTTCATCCCTTCATGACAATTTTGAAAAACAATACAATATTTTTTTACTTTCTGCTATAAAACATATCCAATAAAAAAAATTGAAAAAAATCTAATGAATTTATCAATGTAGGCCAATATGTATTCTGCTACATATTATTGTTAAAAAAAAAAAATCCCAATAAGTGTATATTGATTGGTTTGTTATAGCGTCTACAAGCTATGGGATATTTTTATTTATTATGTTTTTTTAATAGTAATGGTGGCGATCAGCGACTTATAGCGGGACTGTGACATTATGGCAGACAAATCGGACACTTACTGGCACTTTTTGGAGACTAGTGACACTGATCAGTGTTAAAAAATATGCACTGTCACTGTACTAATGACCCTGGCCGTCAAGGGGTTAACATCAGGGACGATCAAAGGGTTAACTGTGTGCCTAGCCAGTGTTTTCTTACTGTGGGGGAGGTGCTTGTACTAGGGGAAGGCAATGATTGGTTCCCCTGTGTTTGTACTGACAGAATGGCGATCTGCCTTGTTTACATAGGCAGATCGCCTTTTTCCCTCTCTACTGAAGGAACGGCAGGTGCCGGCAGACATTGAGTCCGTCGTACCCACCAATCCGCTCCCGCTGTGTAAAATCAAAGCGGGAGCAGGCCGCCAGCAGCGTGCATGCCAGAAAGCAAGGTCTATAAAGATATGGATGAGCGAGTTTGAGGTGCTGGAGGTGAGGAACTTGACTGGCCTGCACCTCACTCAACCTGATAGAACGCCTTTGGGGTGAATTACGGCGGAGACCGCAAGCCAGGCCTTCTCGTCCACATTAATGCCTGACCTCACAAATGCGCTTCTGCAAAAATGGTCACAAATTTCCATAGACACACTCCTAAACCTTGTGGACAGCCTTCCCAGAAGAGTTGAAGCTGTTATAGCTGCAAAGGGTGGGCCAACTCAATATTGAACCCTACGGACTAAGACTGGGATGCAATTTAAATTTATGTGCCTGTAAAGGCAGGCGTCCCAATACTTTTGGTAATATAGTGTGTGTGTGTGTGTATACACATACACTTTTCCTTTCAGGCTACGTTCAGATGTTAGCGTAGCGGACCGCGGGCAGAATCACTGCGGTTCTGCCAGCGATCCGGAAATCATTGCAAATCCCCGGATGCCTGTGCGTTGCCGTTGATTTGCAATGGCACTCCAAACGCTGTGCGATGTTGCCGCGATTTCTGCTTGCCGAATCACGGTAACATCGCGCAAACAAAATCACGGGTCGCATGACGTCCAAAAAAGGTACAAGAGCTTCTTTGGGGCGTCATGCGACCCGCAATTTCGTTTGCGCGATGTTACCGCGATTCGGCAAGCAGAAATCGCGGCAACATCGCACAGCGTTTGGGGTGCCATTGCAAATCAACGGCAACGCACAGGCATCCCGCAATTTTCAATGATTTCTGGATCGCTGGCAGAACATGTGAACGTAGCCTCAATGATTTTTATTGAGTTTTTAACAAAAAGAATGAAACATTACATGTTTTGATAACATAGAATTCCATGAGTCTATGGCAATACAAACATAGCATTTCAGGTGGGGTATCTCTCTGTCATCCATACTGTGTCATATATATCTTCATAACTGAACACGTTTAATTACAAGATATACCCGGTAATTCACCGGTCACCTAATGCCATGTTGACCTAGGACGTCAATGTCCTCATCCTTCTTCCAGAGCAAAATAACTAAACTGTATCTGAAAGGAGGAATGGGGAGATTGTATTGGAGTGTCTGAAGGGTTGTGATTCCCCTTCTGACCATTATATAGCCCAGAAAAGGAAAAAAGAAAAAGAAGAAATAGGGGGAAAGGAAAGTGCAAGAAGTCCAGTGTCGTCCCTCTACACCTGTATCTCTTAATTGGGAAGTATGGCCCAACTCACTAGTTTTCATTCTTAGTTATAGGTTTGTCTATGTTTATCTGCCTGATTCCAAAAGAAAAGACACAAGGGGAGAAGAGACCAGTTGAGGAGAAGAGTAGGGAAAGGGAAAGTATCCCAGAAAGATGATCGTGCACTTTATAAAACGTCATCAGGGGTCGTGTCGATGATCCAACGTCATGACCCCTGATGACGTTGGCGACGTGCTGACGAAACGCGTCGGGAACGTGAGATCGTGACAGTAGAAGTTCCGGTTTTGAGGTGGAACGCAGATGGAACGCGGAAGCGGCGTTCCTATACCCTGATAACCGCGATCTCCTTATGAACGGCTTTATACATACATGATTTTAGTAAGAAAAAGAAGAAATAGGGGGAAAGGAAAGTGCAAGAAGTCCAGTGTCGTCCCTCTACACCTGTATCTCTTAATTGGGAAGTATGGCCCAACTCACTAGTTTTCATTCTTAGTTATAGGTTTGTCTATGTTTATCTGCCTGATTCCAAAAGAAAAGACACAAGGGGAGAAGAGACCAGTTGAGGAGAAGAGTAGGGAAAGGGAAAGTATCCCAGAAAGATGATCGTGCACTTTATAAAACGTCATCAGGGGTCGTGTCGATGATCCAACGTCATGACCCCTGATGACGTTGGTGACGTGCTGACGAAACGCGTCGGGAACGTGAGATCGTGACAGTAGAAGTTCCGGTTTTGAGGTGGAACGCAGATGGAACGCGGAAGCGGCGTTCCTATACCCTGATAACCGCGATCTCCTAATGAACGGCTTTATACATACATGATTTTAGTAAGTGCATTTTTAATCATTAAATGGTTTTAATGTGTGATACTATGCCATTAGAGCCCTCTTTCTTCTCTCCATATATGTCTTGGTCCTAATGTTTAAAACGGCTTGAATACACACACATCCTAAGGGAGAGTGACCCATTATACCCGTTGTGTTAAATTTCCTGGAGGTTTATTGATGGAATACCGTTCCAGTTTTTGATCAGCTGAAAAGGGAATACCGCCTAATAAGTGACCCCCCATAATCAAGGGGTCCAATAGTTCTGGTAAGCAGCTAATCTTGCACTCACTGGGTGAAAGAGTGAAGGTGATATTCATTTCTTCTATCAAGCCTCAGGACACATACCAGCTGATTTTGAGATTGAGATATCTCTTGCTCGCTTTTAACACTAGATACTTTTAATTAAGCTATATTTATGCACCTTTTCACTTTCTGCATGGTTTATCACTCTCAAATTGAATAACATTTAAGTTTTATTGGTTTTGGTGTTAACCATACATTTAATCAGTGTATCATTTTTATTTATGTATGTGGTTTTGTTGAGCACCGTACCCCCCCCCCCCCTCATAAACACTATTCACGTTCATCACGTTTACGTTGCAGCTCACAGTTGGAAATTTTCTTTATTCCACGCACAGCATTTAGTTCACATACAATTAAAATTCACTAATTTATGATTTATTTATTATTCGTTAGCGCAGGTTGTTTTGTGTTTAACACCAATCTTTTTTCACTTTATAAATAGTATCTATCAGATCCACAGCGGGTTACAGAGGATCGGACAAATATTTGATCCAGGGTTCCCATGCTTTTTCGAACATGGCTCTTTTGTCTAAGAGAGTCGCTGAGAGGTGTTCGTTTATCATAATCCATGTCAATTTGGGTTTTACCAGGTCAAACGGGATAGTAGGTGATCTCCAAGATCTGGCCATTGGCAATCTGGTTGCTGTAAAAATAAAAGCTATGGGTTTTCCTTTTTGTCTTGGTGTTCCATCAATAGAGTGTCCCAGCAGGGCTTGTTGTGGTGATTTAATTAGGTTGACTTGCGTGAGAGAATAGATAAAATTATAGATTCGGATCCAAAAGCGTTTCAGCTTTGGGCAGGACCACCACGTATGCATTACTGTGCCCTGCATACCACATCCCCGGAAACATGCGGGAGAAGCTCCCTCCACATATGCTGCTATTCTCACTGGAACCATATACCACCTCATTAATACTTTATAATTGGCCTCTATCAATGCCGTATTTATGTAGGATCTTGATGCACTTTGGGCTATTCGAAACCATTCATCAGTTTCGTATGTTTCATTTACATCTTGTTCCCATTTCTGCATATAGAATAGTTTTTCTGACTTTGAGGTCAGGATGTTGTAAATTTTCGATATATGGCCTGTGTGCTTATGGTATGATCTACACCAGGGATATGCAAACTGCGGCCCTCCAGCTGTTGCAGAACTACAAGTCCCATGAGGCATAGCAAGACTCTGACAGCCACAAGCATGACACCCAGAGGCAGAGGCATGATGGGACATGTAGTTTTGCAACAGCTGGAGGGCCACAGTTTGCATATCTCTGACCTACACAAATACTCCATTGAGGTAGAGGTGTTGAGATCAGAGATGGTTAGTAGGGAGTCAGAGGTTGTAACATCATCAGCTCGCCTCTCTGACTCCACCAATCCGAGCGAGCTTTGTATTTATTAACCGCTTGCCGACCGCCGCCCGACAATATACGTCGGCGGTCAGCCCCTCCCAGGCAAAGTGACGTACCGGTACGTCACTAGCCTGGGAGCGAATAGGGGGCGAGCGCGCGCCGCCGGAGGCACGCTCCCGTCCCCGCTCGTACCCGAAGAAGCCGACGCGTGTGACCGGCAGTCCCGATGTCTGCCGGTCACTCGCGATCGTCGGGTGGAGAGGGAGAAAGGCAGGTGGCTAATGTAAACAAAGCCGCCTGTCACTCTCCCCTGTGTAAAAGCACAGATCACTCGGTCCTGCTATGTAGGACCGTTGATCTGTGCTGTTACACACAAAGCCACATCCAATCACAGTAAGAAACACGCCCCTAGGGACACACTTAACCCCTCCCTCTCCAATAAAGTTAACCCCTTCCATCCCAGTGTCATTTTTACAGTAACAGTGCATATGTATAGCACTGATTACTGTAGTAATGTCACTGGTACCCCCAAAAAGTGTCAAAAATGTCAGTCAAGGCTCCGATCTGTCCGCCGCAATGTCGCAGAACCGCAAAAAAAATTGCAGATCACCGCCATTACTCGTTAAAAAAAAAACAATAAAAATGACAAAAATCTTTCCATTACTTAGTAAACGCAATAACTTTGGAGCAAACCAATCAAAATACGCTTTTTGCGATTTTTATTTTTTTTTTTACCAAACATATGTAGCAGAAAACAAATTGGCTTAAAATGTTAAAAAATTTTGATTTTTACATTTTTTTTGGGGGGGAATTTCATATAAAAAAAATGTGAAAAATATTGTTATTTTTGCAAAATTGTCGCTCTTTTTTTGTTTATAGCGCATGATCAAAAAATCGCACAGGTGATCAAATACCACCAAAAGAAAGCTCTGTTTGTGGGGAAAAAAGGACGTCAATTTCATTTGGGTACAGTGTCGCACGACCGCGCAATTGTCCGTTAAAGTCACGCAGTGCCGAATCGCAAAGTAGCCCCTGGTCAGGAAGGGGGTAAAATCTTCCGGGGCTTAAGTGGTTAATTAAATACACCGCTCACCGTGATTGGCTCAGCGCGGTATACTGTATGTAGCTGAAGCTACAGTACATACAGTATTACCACACATCTAGCGAGTTGAGAGATTAGGGACGTTCGTTTTGGGCCAATTTGGCCCAAACTAACTATGTAAAGTAGTCCTCACATTTTTATTTTATGCGTATAAGACAACCCCCCCCCTCCCCTCCATTTTTGGGGGGTGTTTTTAAGGTTAAAAAGTTGTCTTATACGCCAGCATATACGGTAGCTGTGTTTTATTGTCAGGGTGCCCAGAGAAATTCTAATTTTTCAGCCACATAGCTCATTATTTCTTACTATATTTAGCAATGAGAATAATGGATGCCAGCACTCCTTAGATAAAAGTAAAATGGTGCTGTGATGGATCCACACCTGGAGGATAAGGATAATGTGGCCTTTTTTTTTTTGTAAATTCAGCAGAAAAAGTCTCTGCAATATTAACATTGTTTTATTTTCACACGCAAGTTTGAATTTTAATGAACCAATTTTAAAGAGAAGTATGGAAATCTGTATTTTTGTAGAATCACACTTACCTAGCTGGATGCAGCATCGCTCCAATGCTGCATCTGTCTCCTTCCAGCTCTAACACTGAGAACCGAGCAATCAAACACAGCCGATCGCTCGGTTCTCAGAGCTCCATGAGCAGAGAGCTGGTGACTGTCAATCACCAGCTTTCTGCTCTGCCCCACTTACGCTCACATCTCTGCCCCACGCCCCTGACGACGTCAAACCTATGACGAAACGCGTTGGGGTGGAGTCAGACATGACCACACCCCCGGAGCCGGCCTATGATTTTTTACATGAAGACGCTGTTATCCTTCTCCAGCACCGCTTGTATGTTTTACATGCCCATTACTGCATCACAGCATGAGTCTAACTTTTAATCAATAAATAGTGTTCTTTTTAAATGGGATTACGCTATGTCCACACATTTGTTTTTGTCTCTTTTGGGGATTTGAATGAGTCTACTCATCGCTCCATATGCCTGAGGTATCCCTTGAGTAACTACATATACTGGGTGAGGTCTATCCCTTGATTGGGTGACCACGTGCATCTGGTAAGAGGCTCAAATAATTGCCCTTTGTTTGGTGACATTCCACGGGTGTACACTTGTTTTACAAGTGCTTTGCATGTGTCGTTTGTCATTTTCTTGGGATTTGCGGTTCTTCCTTTTCCCTGATTGGGGTCACTTGTGAAACACCTTAAGTATAAGGATATCATGTGAGTGCTATTCTTACATTTCCTTTCCTTTTGCCAATTTTTCTACGGTGTTACACTATGTGCTTTTTTCTTTTATTCGATTTATATGGTCTTTGAACACGTGCCTTTGAGAGCCTTCTTCCCTCATACTAATGAGAAGCTCAGCAAGTGGATTCTGTCATCATCTTATCAAAAGTGAGCCAAAGTCTGTCCATTAAGGCTCCTTTCACACACAGTGTCTGTCAAACGGACTCCGCTTTTCTCAGCGGGGGATTGATCCGCCGATCCCCTGCTGAGCAGGAGAATGACAGCTGTTCTCCGTACTGGGTGCGGAGACACAGCTGTCACAGCCCCATTGATCTCTATGGGGGAATCAGATGGGAACGGACCGTCGGCCCTTTCTCATCCGATCCCATCTGATCCAATCCGTTGGACGGATGGAAAATAGGGTTTCCATCCGTCCAGATTTGACGGATCGGATTGGGTGTCAGCGGACATGTCTCCGCTGACATCCGATGCTCCATAGAGATGCATGGGGGGACCGTTCAGATCCGCCAAAAAAACGGACAGGCTGTGTGAAAGGGGCCTTATTTGGTAGACCAACTTCATTTGGTAAGCAGTTTTGATCACTATAAGTCTGTTTTGAAGCTGCCATAGAAGACAAAATCCACCTTCTAAAATTTAGTAGCGCTTTTCACAATTTAGCGACCTAAAGTCGCAAGGACTATTTTTTGTTGCAAAACAACTTTTCCTTTTTCCTTTTTGTTCATTGTTTTGTGTACACATTCACTTTATATAATTTTATTGGTGATCACTACCAATTTAATCGTCATCACTGTTTTTGAAATGATATCTTTTTATTTTTTGATTTCTTATGGGTTTAGCGCTACACATATTTTGTACTACAATCTGGGATTCTCTATAGGTCCATGTGTGCAGCTTCCCTCCTATATCACATAGGTATATACTCTAGAGGTTTCACAGCCACCTGTTTTCACATTTATTTATTTAATTTCGATTTATTTTTTAGCGCAGAAATCCATCCCATTTTCCTCAGCTTCTTTAGCAAGGCAGTGGTTGTCTTGGAGGTGTGTTTGGGGTTGTTATCATGTTGGAATACTGCCCTGCGGCCCAGTCTCTGAAGGGAGGGGATCATGCTCTGCTTCAGTATGTCACAGTACATGTTGGCATTCATGGTTCCCTTAATGAACTGTACCTCCCCAGTGCTGGCAGCACTCATGCAACCCCAGACCATGACACTCCCAGCACCATGCTCGACTGTAGGCAAGACACACTTGTCTTTGTACTCCTCACCTGGTTGCCGCCACACACGCTTGACATCATCTGAACCAAATAAGTTTATCTTGGTCTCATCAGACCACAGGACATGGTTCCAGTAATCCATGTCCTTAGTCTGCTTGTCTTCAGCAAACTGTTTGCGGGCTCTCTCGTGCATCATCTATAAAAGAGGATTCCTTCTGGGACGACAGCCATGCAGACCAATTTGATGCAGTGTGCGGCGTATGGTCTGAGCACTGACAGGCTGACCCCCCACCCCTTCAACCTCTGCAGCAATGCTGGCAGCACTCATACGTCTATTTCCCAAAGACAGCCTCTGGATATGACTCTGAGCACGTGCACTCAACCTCTTTGGTCGACCATAGCGAGGCCTGTTCTGAGTGGAACCTGTCCTGTTAAACCACTGTATGGTCTTGGCCACCATGCTGCAGCTCAGTTTCAGGGTCTTGGCAAACTTCTAATAGCCTAGGCCATCTTTATGTAGAGCGACAATTGTTTTTTTTAGATCCTCAGAAAGTTCTTTGCCATGAGGTGCCATGTTGAACTTCCAGTGACCAGTATGAGAGAGTGAGAGCGATAACACCAAATTTAACACACCTGCTCCCCATTCCCACCTGAGACCTTGTAACACGTCACATGAGGGAAAACGGCTAATTGGGCTCAGTTTGGACATTTTCACTTAGGGGTGTACTCACTTTTGTTGCCAGCGGTTTAGACATTAATGGGTGTGTGTTGAGTTATTTTGAGGGGAAAATTTACACTGTTATACAAGCTGTACACTCACTACTTTACATTGTAGCAAAGTGTCATTTCTTCAGTGTTGTCATATGAAAAGATATAATAAAATATATACAAAAATGTGAGGGGTGTACTCACTTTTGTGAGATACTGTATATGGTTTTGTGGTTGAGAGATGAAGCAAAGTTTTTCGAACCTACAGCCTCTTACCAGTCATTCACAGCTGGCAAATTCTTTTCTCTACATGTTATGTATTCTGTAGATGGTGTGTAGGAGGGTGGGGGGTGGTAAATGCGTGAATCTTTTTATTTTGATTGTCCAAAATTGGACTTTACACGGGAGTTGAATATGGAAACTGCTTAGAGATTTTCATAGGTGAAGCTGCGAATCTCAGGCCAACAGAATCAGTAGCTGAAGATTAGGTGTTCCCAGAACACCACGTTTCCAGCAAATAGAGGGCTTTATGTGGCAGGTTACCATTGTCTACTTAAAGCGGAGTTCTGGCCTGAAAAAATAAATTTAGATAAAAATCCCCCCGGGACAGTCAGGGCTAATGCATTTCAGCAACGATAGCCTCTGAACTGTCCCTGGTTTCACTTACCTTTTACAAGAAATACTTATCTTGAAAATGTCTTGTCCAGCGCTGCCATCTCAGTTGTGGGCAGCTGAAGCCGGAGCGTCCTCTTCTGTGTCCTTTTCGGTGACGTCGGAGTCCCTGCACCGGCCCTGCTCATCACTTCCGGTGCAGGCGCGTCATCCCTGCACAGCTTCTGGCCATGCCCAGAAGCTGTTTAGCAGGGAATGTCGCGCCTGCACCGGAAGTGACGAGCAGGGCCGGTGTTCCGTGAAAAAAACCATACCCGTGAAAATTCCCTACCCTCGTCACTTCCGGTGCACCTACGTCATTGTTCAGCTGAGGAGCTTAGCATTGCGCATGCTCGGAGGGTAGGGAATTTCCACGGTAGTGTGTTGTAACGTTACACCGCATCAGCTGTTGCCGCCGCTGCAACGTGAGTCATCTCCGCTCCTACCCCTGTCACTTCTCTGATCTCGGCTAATAAATGTAAAATCGGCGGCGGTTCTATGAAAATATATCCGTGATTTATATTTTCATACACCCCCCGCTTTTACATTTACTAGCCGAGATCAGGGAAGTGACAGGGATAGGAGCGGAGATGATTCATGTTGCAGCCGAGCTGTTTTTTAATGTAACCGCCGCAACAGCTGAGGCGGTGTAACGTTACACACACTGCCGTGAAAATTCCCTACCCTCCGAGCATGCGCACTAGTGAGCTCCTCAGCTCTTCAATGACGTAGGTGCTGACGTAGGTGCACCGGAAGTGACAAGGGTATGGAATTGTTACGGGTATGGTTTTTTCACGGAACACCGGTGCAGGTGCATTGACTCCTGGGAGCGATGACGTTCATCTCCCAGGAGTCAATGCAAGCAGGAAGTGACGTCGGGGGCCGCGGCCACAGTGGGAGGAAGTGGAAGGAAGGTAAGTATATTTTCTTTAAAAACAAGGTAAGTAAACCAAAAAAAAAACTTATGATTATCCAATTCTTTTTCAGGCTACTTATGCCTCGTACACACGCATCCATAGTTGGCCGTGAATTTTCAGCCAACGTACGATGCTTTCAACAACCGACTCCGACTTTTCGGCCGAAAAAAATCTGGTGTGCAGGCTATAAAATTTTTGTTGGCCGTCAACATAACGGCCGATTTTCCGTCAGTCAGTACAGATTTCGGCAGACAAAAATCTGATGAGCAAGACTGGGCATGCTCAGAGAAGAAAAAACACACGGAAAGTAAACCAGCACATGACATCACTTCTGAAGTTGGTTTTTGTTGGCCGAGAAAATTTGTGTGCAGTCTAGAGCACATTTCAACCAACACAACAACACTGGACAAAAGACGGCCGATCGGTCAGCCAACAATCGTTGCGTGTGTACGAGGCATTAGAGCAAGCGGATGGCAAAATTTTGTTTTGAGGTTGGAACTCCACTTTAAGCAATGATAGTAATATTCCATGCTAAGGTCTCAGGTTGGCCAAATTCACAAACTAATGTGACCACCTTCTCCCAGATTTCTAGTACTGCCACATTTCTGAATGCTGAGACCTGGGTGTAAAGAGGAAGAGACATGGCGGTGTTTGACACGCCATACCAGAGGCTGGAGGCCTCATACACAGACTCGCCGATGGGGGAGGATGACTTGCTGGTGCATGTTCCCGAGGGCAGTAAATGTGAGTATGCTTTCTCTGTTATTCATTATGGCTGAATGCAATATACAATATAAATATACAGTTGTGTTCAAAATAATAACAGTCCCTCCGAGAGGGTCTACATTGTGATGTTTACGGACTTTGGCTATGGTTATACCCGGCCCCACCTTTCTATGCCCCTTCACTGTTTTCTGAAGGTAATTGGTTTTGCTGATGTTATGGTTCCTATGCATTTCTTTGTTTGACTCATATTGCCTACATGTATGCTATGTTGTGCTATGAAAACTTTAATAAAAACATTGAAACACAAAATAATAGCAGTCCAACATCACTAACCAGATCAATCTTTTTGGGTATAAATTATATATCTACATTGCAAATAATTTACTAGTAGGTGCAGTAGAGCAGCCTTTTTCAATCAGGGTGGCTTGAGGTTTCTTCAGAGGTGCATTGAGGCTTCTTCAGAGGTGCCTTGTGGCTTCTTCAGAGGTGCCTTGGCAAAATGCCTAAAAATGTATAAAAAATTGTATACAAGCCAGCAGGTGGATCAAACCTGCCTTTAAGTTACACAAAGTCCCAGGTTTTTATTATGCACCTTTACGACTTCCTAGACACTGGCATCCTAACAACCAATGACCTCATCATTTAATAAGGAGGATGTCTGTTGCCTCAACACCATCCTTGCTTGATCCTTGCTTGACCCTCCTGTGCCCCCCTCTCTCAGTACTGGGGTCACATTAGCTGACTGATGGAGAGAAAATGAGGGAGAAGAGAAACATTGGAATACTAGTCAGTACCCGTGTGCAAAAATGTATTTACTTTGGAAGAATAAATCGCCTCTAACGTTGGGTGTCCTATGTGTGGATGTTGCTGCATTATGTAAAGCTATTAGAATAGTTTTTTTCCATTTTAGAATGGGGTGCCTTGAAGTGTCCATGATTTTAACCACTTCAATACCGGGCACTTTCACCCCCTTCTTGCCCGGGCCAATTTTTAGCTTTCAGCGCTGTCAAACTTTGAATGACAATTGCGCAGTCATGCAATGCTGTACCCAAATGACATTTTTTTTCATATTTTTCACACAAATGGAGCTTTCTTTTGGTGGTACTTAATCACGGTTGGGTTTTTTATTTTTTACAAAATAAAAGAAAAAAAGACAGAAAATTTTGAAAAGAAATACGTTTTTCTTAGTTTCTGTCAGTAAATTTTGTAAATAAGTAATTATTCTCCTTCACTGATGTGCGCTGATGAGGCAGCACTGATGAGGTGGGACTGAAGGGCACTGATTAGGAGGCACTAATATGCTGCACTGATGGGCACTGATAGGTGGCACTGATAGGTGGCACTAATAGGTGGCACTGATGGGCACTGATAGGTGGCACTGGTGGGCAGCACTGATGGATACTGACAGGCTGTCCTAATGGGTGGCATTGATAGGCAGCACAAATGAGCAGGCACTGATGGGCACTGACTGGCATTACTAATGGGCACTGATTGAGGTCACTGGTGGGCACTGATAGGCTGCACTAATGGGCACTGCTTAAATGGTACTGATGAGGAGGCACTAATATGTTGCACTGGTGGGCAGCACTGATGGGCACTAATAGGCACTGACGGGCTGCACTAATGGGCAGCACAGATGAGCAGGCACTAATGGGCACTGACTGGCATCACTAATGGGTACTGTCTGAGGTCACTGATGGCCACTGTTTAGTGTCACTGATGGGCATTGATGGGTGTCACTGTTGCAGGTGTTTTTGCTTTACTGTAATCCAGTGCCCTGATTACCTGTCCTGAACTCCCCTTTGAGGAGGAGCCACTGATTGTCTCTCTTCGCCACACACTCTGACAGTGTATGGCGAGGAGCGCCGATAAACGGCACTTCCGCATTTACATGTGACTGGCTGTGTTTGGACACAGCCGATCACATGGGTAAAGAGCCACGTCATTGGCTCTTTACCAAGATCGGGATCACACCGTGTCCTAGAAACACAGGGCGCGATCGCCGCACTGCATGCCCCTGCGGGCACGCAAGAGTGGCCTTTCTTGGGCGCCGTCAAATGACGTCCTCCCAAAACGAGAGCCGCACCGCTCCGCCGTCATTTGATTGTGGGCAGGCGGCAAGTAGTTAAAGGGTGCCTTGAGATTGTCTATAATTTTAAAGGGTGCCTCAACTTTAAAAAGGTTGAGAAACACTGCTCTAAACTCTGGCCTTTGTCTTAACTATGCGAAAGTAATCTGATTTCTCCTTTCCAGCACCATGGAACCATATTGAGAACCTGGATCTCTTCTTCTCACGAGTATCCTTTAGAGTGTCATTAAACCCACCATAATGAACTATGAATAAATGGTGTATTACATGCTGTTCATACTCAGTCACTATAAGATGCGTTTTCTGTATTCTGCAAAAAAAACCTGGATCCTGCTGTTCTCTATCTCCACCTTCTGTTCATGTCCCCACTGCAGTTGGGGATTTTGCTGAGCAGTGTTGGCAGCTCTGCATATACTCAGTTTCCAGTGTATTTTTCCCCTGAGCATTTCCTTCCTATCACATCTGAGCAGCCCATGTGACAATAGAGTCACACATGTGGGCGTATACACAGTGGTAAATGACAGCCCACTCCCTCCCTCCCTCCTCCTCCATGCCCACTAACCAGCTAACCATAATGGGAGCGGGATATTACTTGTAGATTGATGGAGGATTCACCTCCCTCTTATTCTAAGACTCATGTTGGAGGGGTGTGACGCATTCTGCCCACACCATGTTGCCAAAAAGTAATTAAGAATCATTTCAAATCAATATTAGTAGTATACAATATATAAGTATGATAAAAATATTTATCTATTTTTTTTTTGTTTACTCTGCATCCCAAAGGCTGTTTTTTATTTTGAACATGTGACCAGCAGCAGAGGACTAGAAGCTCCTCCTTCTTATATTTCCCTGCAGAAAGGCTGGAAGAGAGCTGAGTCATGTGACAGCTGTATATCAATTAGGAAAATGGTACTTGGATGTTTTTTTTTTTATTAATAATTACAGTGCCATCCACTTCCAGAAAGAGAAGGGACGATGTAAAATAGACCATGTGTGTTTAGTATCACTTTATTGAGTTCTTAGGAATAGGCAAAATTCGTCATGGCCTTTTCTCTTCATTTGGTACCCATGCATCCAAAGTATACAGTAATCCTGCAGTTGAGGTACGTGGACCCATTTTTTGGGATATTTAATATACTGTATACCTTTTATTATTATTATGCTTTAATAAGTGTTTAATAGAACTATGCCAGGTGGGGCAGGGGTAAATGTGCTGTATAGTCGATTTTACACACTCTGCAAGAAACAAACAAATATAATGCAACTCCAAAATATCCATTGTTGGAACTAATGCATGAGTGTAATGCTGGCCATACACTATACGAAAAATCGGCTGACATTCGGTCATTTTGAAAATGCTTTCATTTTTCAGCCAGTTAAAGAGTAAGTAAACCCTCCTCTGCAAGTTTTACCTATAGGTGATCCTATGATAAGGCTTACCTATAGGTACTGTAAATATCTCCTAAACATGTACCGTTTAGGAGATATTTACCTTGCATGCAGCCAGTGACATCACTGGCGCATGCACTCTGAAGGAACGGCCGCTGGTGCCGTTCCTTCAGAGCCCCGTGCCGTGACCGTCGGCTCCCGCGCGCGTGCGTGGGAGTGACGTCACCGCGGCTCCAGCCAATCAGATGGCCGGATGCCGCGATCCCGGAAGACGGGCGACTGAACATGTTGCCCGTCATGGAGGTAAGCAGGCGGCACGACGGGGGCTCGTTCTAAGGTAAGTATTTCATAATGAGCTAGTATGCGATGCATACTAGCTCATTATGTCTTTCTCTTTCAGGGTGAAAAAAAAAAAATTTAGTTTGCAACCTCTTTAATGGGCACAAATTGGTAATCAGTTGTGACATTTTTGAGCCGAAAAAACGAAGGACAAGTTTGGAAATTTTCTTCCGAGCGAACGATAAATTGAAAGGTTACCAATTCAGCTCCGGAAGGTTTTACCCCCTTAATGACCAGGCTATTTTTTGCGATTCGGCACTGCGTTACTTTAACTAACAATTGCACGGCCGTGCGATGCTGTACCCAAATACAATTGATGTTTTTTTCCCCACAAATAGAGCTTTTTTTTTGGTGGTATTTAATCACCTCTGTGGTTTTTAGATTTTGCGCTATAAACAAAAAAGTGCGACAATTTTGAAAAAAACACTATTTTTTACTTTCTGCTATAAAACATTCCCAATAAAAAATTTAAAAAATCTATTTTTTTTATCAGTTTAGGCCAATTTGTATTCTGCTATATATTTTTGGTAAAACAAAAAAAGCGTATTTTCATTGGTTTGTGCAAAAGTTATAGCGTTTAAAAACTACGGGATAGATTTTTTTGGACTTTTTATTTATGGTTTGTTTTAAATTAGTTATGGCGGTGATCTACAATTTTTAGCGGGACTGCGACATTGTGGCGGACAGATCGGACCCCTAACTGTCATTTTTTACACTTTTGGGGGGAACCAGTGACATTACTACAGTAATCAGTGCTAAATAATATGCACTGTTACTGTATAAATGACACTGGCAGGGAATGGGTTAATACTGGGGGTGATCAAAGGGGTTAATGTATGCCTAAATGTGATTAGTGACTGTGGGGGGGATGGGTTCTGTGATAGGCACACACAGATCAGGGTTTCAGCTTAAGGGCTCTTTCACACGGTCCCCCTCCGTAGGCGGATCCGTGCTGCTCAGCGGGGATCGATCCGCGTATCCCCGCTGAGCCGGCGGATGACAGCTCCGTCTCCGCTTGCAATGCGGAGAGGGAGGTGTCACAGCTCCCGCTGCTCTCTATGGGGGATCGGATGAGAGCGGACCGCCTGTCCGCTCTCATCCGATCTGATCCGATCCCTGGACGGATGGAAAAATAGGGTTTCCATCCGTTCGGATTTCACGGACAGGATCGGATACGGATGGCAGCGAGTGTCAGCGGAGATGTCTCCGCTGACATCCGCTGCCCCATAGAGCTGCATGGAGGATCCGATCAGATCCGCCTAAAAAACTGACAGGCGGATCTGATCGGATCGCCCATGTAAAAGAGCCCTAACTGAAACTCCTGATCTCTCTCTGCCTGTGTGACAGAAGACTCGCCTGCCTTGTTTACATAAGCAGGAGGGTCTTCTGTCAGTTTCTCTGACAATTGTGGGAGTCTGGCGGCGATTGCTACCGCTCCTCCCGCTGGCTGACTCCCTCTGTGTCTAATCACAGCGGGAGCGTGGTTTCGATGGTGCGTGCGCGCGCCGCCGAGACAGCGTGTACATAATCACTTAGTACTACGTGAATATGTGCAGCCAAGCCACCCTGCCACAGTAAATCTGCATGGGGCGGTCGGCAACTGGTTAATGTGTTTCTCGTCCAAACTGTTTGCACTAGGTATATGTGAAAAAAGAAGAAAAAACGGATTCATTTATGTCCATTGAACAATTTATCGGTTATTACATGATGGCACGATTGTTTTTCGAAAATGAGTTTGAACGATTTTTTGTATAGTGTATGGCCAGCATTACTTTCATTGTTTCAGGGACCCATTACTGCCTGGCATTTGGTGTTCTTAGAATGAACGGCGTTTTCTCATGTACTAAGCCCTACAAAGAGGCTGGGAGAACATTACTTATTGCAAACCCCCTATACCAGGGGTCTCCAAATATTTTAAACAAAGCGCCAGTTTATTATCCTTTAGACTTTAAGAGGGCCGGATTGTGGCCCACAGGGGCAGTAAATGTCCCGGGCTCGGCATCAATGAGAATAAATATGGCCTCAGGTTTGGTGGTCAATAGGAGAAAGGAGCAGTGCCCCTATTAGTAAGGGGAATAGTATCCCATCATTGGTATCGTTGGAAGAATTATAAGAATAGTGCCTCATATCAGTGGGAGGAATAGTGCCCCGAGGGCCAGATAAAGACTAGCAAGGGGCCACATCTGGCCCTCGGGCCACAGTTTGGAGACCTCTGCCCTATACTGTACTGTATATTACACTCCTATAATCCTTAACACAGGCCTTCCAGGTGTACAACCTGCACCAGAAAAATGGATTCACCTGCATGCTGATTGGAGAGATATTTGAGTTACTGTAAGATTGTCTCTCTTTACATCTTTTTTAATTTGTGTTGTCATACTTCTCATGCCATTCCTGTTTTATTTTGTGTATTAAAAAACAAAGAGCACAAAATCAGGTGCTTTTTTCATTCTAGCTGCCCACTCTTAATCTGCGGGCTTGTGGGCAAATGTTAAATTGTGACCAGGTTTTTTACACATGCTGCAATGCGTGCCGCGATCCACCGCTGCTCGCTTTTCAGAGGCATTTGACAGATGGCGAGGAAGCGATATGTTGCTTCCTTACAGCTTGTTGTATAGCTGTAAGTGCCGTACCACCATGCTGCAACCACATGCATTACACTTGTTTGCAGGGCAGTTGTGGCACAACCCTGCCGAACACGATAAAGGGGATCATTTTTGCCGCACTAAACCCCTATGCACACTAGAAAGCTAAAAACTGCTGTAAAAACGCTGGACAAAAAAATGTTATAGGTTTTTTTTTTTTGCCGGCGTTTAGCAGTGTTTAGCCTAGTGTGTAAGCCAGGTTTAGTAGCTGCAGCTTTAAGGAGCAGGGCCGTCTGCGTCCTTAACCAATGAATAGCTGGTTGTTAAGGAGCGACCCGGGAAGCCGGCCGCCGCGTCTTTAACAACGTTAAGCTTCCCTGCTGACAATTTAATGTAAAAAAACATTGCAGACAATACAAAAATGTGAAGAAAAAAAAACGGTGTGGGCCCCCCTCCCCTCCAATACATCCCAGGCCCTTTGGGACATGCAGCCTGGCAGGCCAGGAAAGGGAGGGGGGAGCGAGCACTTTGCTTTTCTTTGAGGAAGGGGGGGGTTCTGCCGCCCACCATGGGGACAAGGGCCTCTCCCTCACAAACCTGGGTGTGAATTGGGGGGGGATCCCTACGCCTTTTTATTTCACATTTTTGTATTGCCATCAATGGGGTTTTTTGTTATTTTTTAGTTCAGCTGTCAGCGGGGATGCCTACTGACAGCTGATGACTCATCCATTGTTAAGGACGAGGTCGGTCTCTGGATCAAAAGCGTTAAGTAGTGTTTAGGAGCTGCTACTCCAGAATGCACTGGCCCTGTTTTATTTGCAGCTTAAAAACACCTATGCCATTTACAGCTCCTAAAAGCCTATGTATGCATGGACACAGAATTACATGGAGAGGCGTTTTGAAGCTGTAAAAAAAAAACGCCTGACGCTGCTGAAAAAACGCCCTGTGTGCATGAGGCCTAAGGATAAGTTGTACACAAAGGCCTTTTCTTTGCTCCAGTAATAAATCAACTGAATCCTGCTTTATTTATATGTCCGCTTTTGACTTTCATGACTTTAACCACTTTACCACCGGAGGATTTTGCTGTCTTACGTCCAGGCCACTTTTTGCGATTCGGCACTGTTCGACTTTAACTGACAATTGCGCGGTCATGCAACGCCGTAACCAAACGACATTTACGTCCTTTTTTTCCCACAAACAGAGCTTTCTTTTGGTGGTATTTGATCACCTGTGTGATTTTTACTTTTTGCGCTATAAACAAAAAAATAGTGACAATTTTGAAAAAATAACAATATTTTTCACATTTTTTTATATGAAATTCCCCCCCCAAAAATGTAAAAATCTAATTTTTTTTATAATTTTAGGCCAATTTTTAACGAGTAATGGCGGCGATCTGTGATTTTCTTTGCAGGACTGCGACATTGCGGCGGATAGATCGGACCCTTGACTGACATTTTTGACACTTTTGGGGGTACCAGTGACATTACTACAGTTATCAGTGCTATACATATGCACTGTTACTGTAAAAATTACACTGGTAGGGAAGGGGTTAATTTTTATTGGTGATCAAGGGGTTAATGTATGCCTGGTGCTTACTAACGTGTGTGGGGGGAGGTGACTGAGTGACACAGGGACAGATCGAGGGTTCAACTATGCTGAACCCTGCAATCTGACCCTGTCTGTCGCTTAAGAGATCCGCCCGCTTGTGTAAACACACTCGATTCCCCGACGATCGGGGAAGAGCGGCGGTGACCACCGCCGCTCCTCCCCTGGCCCGACTCCCGCTGTGACTGAATACAGCGGGAGCGAGCCTACGGCGCCGCGCGCGCTGCCCACAAGGGGAGGAGTCCAGCAACGTAGGTCTATGTCGCTGGACGATAACTAACCACTTTGCCGCAGTACAGTCAACGTGACTGGTCGGCAAGTGGTTAAATAGATTCCTAGGGGTTGATTTACTAAAACTGGAGAGTGCAAAATTTGGTGCACCATGGTAGCCAATCAGCTTCTAATTTCAGCTTGTTCAATTAAGCTTTAATAAAAAAAAAAAAAACCTGGAAACTGATTGGTTTCTACGCAGAGCTGCAACAGATTTTACACGCTCTAGTTTTAGTAAATTAGCTCCCTAATCTCACCTCTGCCCTCTTGTCCCGTTCATCCAGTAGATCTAATAGACATACTGTATGTTTTAGTTATTTAGCTTCTTAGCTTTTAATAATGACACCATTTCATTTCATCCTGTTCACCACATAGGCCCCTTTCATATCGGGGCAGATCCGTTTTGACGGACTCCGCTTGTTCAGTGGGGATCGCTCTGCTGATCCCCGCTGAGCAGGCAGATGACAGGTCCGTCGCCACTCACTGTGCAGAGACAGAGCTGTCAGAGTCCCGCTCTCTATGGGGAGCCTGTCCATTTTCATTTGCTCTGACCAGCTGGACGGATGGCGAAAGTATCGCCATACATCTGTTTTCAGCGGATCTTATTGGATGCCAAGCGGGTGTCCGTTGACATCCTCATCCCCATAGAGGTTAATGGGTGGCCCGATCGGGTCCGCCTAAAAAAACGGAGAGGCGGACCGTTCGGTCCAATCGTGTAAAACGGCCTTAGAATATCTTTCTATTCACTGTGTGAGAGAATTGTCACTTTTGTTTTCTTACTGCTTTTGGGAACTTTATTACTAGCAGGCTTTTGGTTGATGAACTGCGCCCAAGCTCTTGTGTTCCTAATCTATAGATATATATGTATATATACATTCTCTTCTTGTCTCATGCAGGCAGTTCATCTTTGTGGTTAGTTTCACAACCTTCCTGGTGAGCTGTGTTGATTACGATATTCTCTTTGCAAACAAGATGGTGAACCACAGCCAGAGCGAAAACAACAAAGTGACGTTGCCTGATGCCTTCCTACCACCTGGAGTCTGCAAGGACCGGTATCTTTTGCTTTTCAAAAGAAAATATAAAGAATAACTGTACCGTTAATATAAGGGTGATATTAGGCCTCCCCCTGCCCTTCTCAATAGAATTCTCAGATACAGATGAAACTAGCTCCAGTAGGGATCGACCAATTATCGGCAAAGCCGATATATCGAGGGCCGATATACACTTTCCCTGATATATCGTAAGGTATCGGCCAAGGTGTACGATATTGCCGATATTTCGGAAAGTGCTTGTACCGGAGTGATGCCTGCAGTTAGAGGCATCACCCCGGTACCGGCGTCCATAGCCGACGGTCGGCTGTCTTGTAATGACAACCGATGCGGCTGAGAAGCCGCCCGGCTGTCAATACAAGGAGCAGGAGGGGACGTCCCCCCGCCGCCTTTCGCGGCTCGCCCGGGTCTCCTGTCCCACCGGGAGACCCGGGCACCAGCCTGCACGGCCGCCAAAGACCCGATCAAAGCCGCATTCGGCTCTGATCGGGTCTCCATGTAAAAACCCGGAAGTGATGTCATGACTTCACTTCCGGGTACTCGGCGCCAGATTAAAAAAAATTACAGCATTCAAAACAGCCAAACTTGGCGTTTTTAATGCTTTTAAGTGCAGTGGAGGTGTTTCGGGTCTTTTAGACCCCCAGATCCCTTCACAAGAGTACCTGTCAAGTGATAAAAATAAAAAAATAAAACATTTTTTAAATGTACGAAAATATCGGCCGATACCGATATTCAATGGCCAAAATATTGGTATCGGCAACGAAAAACCGATATCGATGGATCACTAAGCTCCAGGCACATGGAGTATAGCAGCCCTAACCTTCTCTCCTGTAAAGTAGATGCTGAAGAGCCAGACTCCTCTATAGAGAATGCCGGCAATCCCTGAAACATGCTCTAAACTATGGACTGGCCATGCATCAAAATTTATGGGAACACGTTTTAAAGCAATGTTATGGCATGATTGCTGGTTTTATATAAAAAGTGTGTTCAGCACATTTAATAAAGCAGATTAGTTCAGAAAACCTGCCTAGCTTACAAGTCCTCTTACATATAATATGTTTATGTTCTAGAAATTCATAGATCGTTTGAAGGAAGATTCTAAAGCCGAAACCTTTTTTTTTACCCTAATGCATTCCTTGCATTAAAATACAAAAGAATATTAAAGCGGAGTTCCACCCAAAAGTGGAACTTCCGCTTTAAATACTGCTGACCCCCTGACATGCCACATTTGGCATGTCATTTTTTTTGGGGGGGGGGGAGCAGGTACCTAGATTTGACAGGTAACCACTCCTACTTCCGCTCGAGCCGCTGCCTAGTTCTCCTTTCCCCCTCCCTCCCTGCAATCTCCTGGGATATGTCACAGGTCCCAGAAGATTGCCAGGCCATTCATGGAGCGCAGCGCGACTCGCGAATGCGCAGTGCACACCCGGCTGTGAAGCCGCAAGCTGTCACAGCTGGGTGCTCACACTAGAGATGCTGGCACCGCCGAGAGGAGAGGGAGAGGATCGAGGCTTCGGGCGGCCGCATCGCTGGATCATGGGACAGGTGAATGTGTTTTTATTAAAAGTCAGCAGCTACACTTTTTGTAGCTGCTGACTTTTAATAAACACAAAATTGAGTGGAACTCCGCTTTAAGGTGCATTGCACAGAGCAGGCAAGTATAAATCTGTTTTTAAACTGTTTTTTTTTTTTTTTAATAACGATCATCCTAAATGAATGCCATTCAATGGGTAACCGCAACCAAACATCTAAAAGCCAACCGAAACACATGTAAGGTTATTCAAATCCTTTTGTGATCCTCCATCATCGCTGTAATATGCGGTTGCATATTACAGCAAATGAAAGTGTTACTGTAATAGTCTGATGAATGTGTAACTTATCAAATGAATACACATATATATTTGTGTGTGTGTGTGTATATATATATATATATATATACACAGTGCCTTGTGAAAGTATTTGGCCACCTTGAACTTTCCCACCTTTTGCCACATTTCAGACTTCAAACATAAAGATATAAAACTGTAATTTTTTGTGAAGAATCAACAACAAGTGGGACACAATCATGAAGTGGAACGAAATCAGTGCAGCAAACTCTCTCCAGAAGTTCCGTGAGGATCTCTGAATGATCCAATGTTGACCTAAATGACTAATGATGATAAATAGAATCCACCTGTGTGTAATCAAGTCTCCGTTTAAATGCACCTGCACTGTGATAGTCTCAGAGGTCTGTTTAAAGCGCAGAGAGCATCATGAAGAACAAGGAACACACCAGGCAGGTCCGAGATACTGTTGTGGAGAAGTTTAAGGCCGGATTTGGATACAAAAAGATTTTCCAAGCTTTAAACATCCCAAGGAGCACTGTGCAAGCGATAATATTGAAATGGAAGGAGTATCAGACCACTGCAAATCTACGAAGACCTGGCCGTCCCTCTAAACTTTCATCTCATACAAGGAGACGACTGATCAGAGATGCAGCCAAGAGGCCCATGATCACTCTGGATGAACTGCAGAGATCTACAGCTGAGGTGGGAGACTCTGTCCATAGGACAACAATCAGTCGTATACTGCACAAATCTGGCCTTTATGGAAGAGTGGCAAGAAGAAAGCCATTTCTTAAAGATATCCATAAAAAGTGTAGTTTAAAGTTTGCCACAAGCCACCTGGGAGACACACTAAACATGTGGAAGAAGGTGCTCTGGTCAGATGAAACCAAAATCAAACTTTTTGGCAACAATGTAAAAGGTTATGTTTGGCATAAAAGCAACACAGCTCATCACCCTGAACACACCATCCCCACTGTCAAACATGGTGGTGGCAGCATCATGGTTTGGGCTTGCTTTTCTTCAGCAGGGACAGGGAAGATGGTTAAAATTGATGGGAAGATGGATGGAGCCAAATACAGGACCATTCTGGAAGAATACCTGATGGAGTCTGCAAAAGACCTGAGACTGGGACGGAGATTTGTCTTCCAACAAGACAATGATCCAAAACATAAAGCAAAATCTACAATGGAATGGTTCACAAATAAACATATCCAGGTGTTAGAATGGCCAAGTCAAAGTCCAGACCTGAATCCAATCGAGAATCTGTGGAAAGAACTGAAAACTGCTGTTCACAAACGCTCTCCATCCAACCTCACTGAGCTCGAGCTGTTTTGCAAGGAGGAATGGGCAAAAATTTCAGTCTCTCGATGTGCAAAACTGATAGAGACATACCCCAAGCGACTTACAGCTGTAATCGCAGCAAAAGGTGGCGCTACAAAGTATTAACTTAAGGGGGCTGAATCATTTTGCACGCCCAATTTTTCAGCTTTTTATTTGTTAAAAAATTTAAAATATCCAATAAATTTCGTTCCACTTCATGATTGTGTCCCACTTGTTGTTGATTCTTCACAAAAAATTACAGTTTTATATCTTTGTTTGAAGCCTGAAATGTGGCAAAAGGTTATAAAGTTCAAGGGGGCCGAATACTTTCGCAAGGCACTGTATATACACTATTTTACCAGAAGTATTGGGACGCCTGCCTGAATTAGAGCAGACACTGTGAGCATGGCCTTCTCGTCCATATCAGTGCCTGACCTCACAAATGCGCTTCTGGAAGAATGGTCAAACATTCCCATAGACACACTCCTAAACCTTGTGGACAGCCTTCCCAGAAGAGTTGAAGCTGTTATAGCTGCAAAGGGTGGGCCAACTCAATATTGAACCCTACAGACTAAGACTGGGATGCCATTAAAGTTCATGTGCCTGTAAAGGCAGGCGTCCCAATACTTTTGGTAATATAGTGTGGGTGTGGGTGTGTGTGTATATGTATATGTATGTATGTATGTGTATATATATAGTTAGCACTTCGGTTCAAATCACAACCACTGCACCACCTGCCTGTAGTTTGCATGTTCTCCCTGTGCCTGTGTGACTTTCCTCCCACACTCCAAAGGCATGCTGGTAGGTTAAATCTGTCTAAATTGGCCCTGGTATGTGTATGTATGAATGTGACCTTTTAGAATTTAAGCAACTTGATGGTGGGGACTAATATGAATGTACAATATATAACTGTAATGATCATACTGGCTAGAAACAATAGAAGTACTGATATAAACAGCACTTCCATAAAATAAATAGTCGCTTTCTAACCATAGTATGTTGCAATTCCATATACCTAATCTGAATGCAAAGATTACAAAAAGATGTCGCATCTAAAAAAAGAAAAAAAAAAAAAGATGTCCCATATTTATCTTTTCACTCCCAGTGATTAACCGTTGCTTTGTCTTCATTATCTCCACAGAATACAAGAGAATTGGTTCCTCACTTGTCTCCTGGTGATTGCTGGTGTCTTCTGGATGCACAGACTTATTAAATTTATATACAATATCTGCTGCTATTGGGAGATCTATAACTTCTACATGCAGGCTCTGCGCATTCCTATGGTGCGTTCCAGCCAATATTATTTTTACATATCATGCAATATATAACATTTCCTTTTCTAATCTCTGAAACCGTTTTTTCTTGCAATTTTTTATTTTTTTATTGAAAATCATTAAACCCACTGAAACAAAATGGGAGCAGCAATATCCTGCTTTTACAGTGCTTCACAATTTAAAATATACCCAAACCCTTGCCTGCAAGGACCAAGTGCGATAATATAAATGTGGAAGGAGGAAAGTTCCGGAGTCTCTCTGGCAATCCATCACAAAAAATGTTAAACTCACAGCTTGAGACTTAAGTCTCAAGCTGTGGGTTTGGTAGTAAGGGCTACACAATGGTTATACTTTACTGTCCGACCCACATTGAATATCAAAGAGTTTGATGACTAATTTCTTCTTTGAGGGTGATATTTTATCTCAACAGCTTTTAAAGAGGATCTGAACTATTGAGGTAGTGCCCAAAAAGGCTTGGGGCAAAGAACTAGTCACCAGTACTGTCTCTAGCCTCCCTGCAGCTGTTCTTTTCTCATTACTGAATTACCATGCCATGTTTGGAGAAGGGCTTTGCTTCCTCATATCAGAGCTGCCCCCTGATGACTAGACGGGGACTAATCCGGAAGCAGAAGAGGTGCAAGAAGCATAGGTGCACCTAAAGATTGAAGCAGAAGCAGGGCGATCCTTGCATTGCAGGTTGTTGGGTACAACCTCCTCTCCAGCAAGAAAACAATGAGCAGCACGGTAATGATATCACAAAATCTCACTCCACATCGCCTCAGATTACCAGAGGCAACAGTGACCTGGATGATCTCATTCTGCAGATATACCAGGGGAGTACCTACAGGGTCGCAATAAGGACCTGGCCCATTGCTTCAGGGGTACTCACCGCTACTGGGAGTGAAAGACAGGTACTTAATGGACACTGGGAATATGGTTTGGATTGCTTCAGGTGGGAAAGTAATATTTGTCAGCCATGTATCTCGAGAAATATGTGAGGACTATATCTGTTTGATTCTGAACATGTTCATTGAAAGAGCTAATCACATTGGCTTCTGTTCCATGTCCTTCAATGTCAGAGACAGGCTCTCCCTATTGTTTGTGTATTGAGGTGTGATGTGTATTCTGTTAAGCCTGTCTGCCCCATATTTAATTGTTAATGAACTCACATATTGTTTCTGTCCAGATGGCTAGATAATTAGTTCAGGTTAATTCTGTTTCTGTAT
Organism: Pelophylax lessonae; assembly: GCF_965119305.1. Lineage (NCBI taxonomy): Eukaryota > Metazoa > Chordata > Amphibia > Anura > Ranidae > Pelophylax > Pelophylax lessonae. The sequence continues at coordinate 300,004,288 of NC_138773.1, read as the reverse complement.
AGAATTTCATCTGCATGTGATAATGTAATCAGGCCACCCCTGATCTGTGTGTGGTAATCTGATCAGGAGGGGGATGTCCATGCTGTATATAAACTGTGTACGTTGTTCAATAAACGAGAAGGTTCTAAAACTAGTACAAGCTAAGTTGTCGGCTAGCTTTGTATGGGGGCAGCTGGAAAATCTGATATCTATGTTCAAGACTGGGAGGAAGCCGTATACTGACGAAAGTACAGTGTAAGTTGCGGTTCCATTACACAGCTACAGGAGGAAAATGGAGGGGATCAGTTCCTCTACATGCCTCCCCTCTCATCCACCTTGTGATGTGATCAGGCTCCTGTGTACTCCCCTGTCCACCCCCTTCAATCTGTCAGGATGGAGAGTGGAAAAGGGCCGGTAAATGTTTAATTTACCAACATCTTCCTTATCTTAATGAATAGAAATAATGATCCGTACCGATCACTGACTCTGTTCCTTCAAAACTGAGGCATAGTAAAAATGGTAAAAAAGTAAAATGGTAAAAAATAATAAAATAACTGCTGACACTAGTGGCGGAACTACTAGGGTCACAAAGAACGCACTTGCGACTAGGTCCTAGCGTTCTGATACCGTGAAGGGGGCTTTTATGGTTTCTTGCACCAGGGCCCTGAGGGTTCCAGTTATGCCTCTGAAATATACAGCTATGTGGCTGTAGGCACAGAAGGTGCATTGCTGTTTTTAAAGCGGAGTTCCGGCCACAAATAAAAAATTTCAATGAACATACCCCCGGGACAGTCAGGGCTAGTACATTCCACAATGGCTAGCCTCTGATCTGTCCCGGTTTGCACTTACCTTTTAGAAGAAATACTTACTTTTAAAATTTCTTCTCCAGCGCTGCCATCTCAGGTGTGGGCAGCTTGAAGCCAGCGCGATCCTCTTCCGCGTCCTCTTCGGTCCCACGATGCACTGCGCCAGCCCTGCCGTCACTTCCGGGTCTGTAGCGTCATCCCTGCACAGCTTCTGGGCATGCCCAGAAGCTGTTTAGCAAGGTATGACGCGCCTGCACCGGAACTGACGTCGGGGCCGGTGCAGGCGCATTGATTCCTGAGAGCAATAACGTTCAGCTCCCAGGAATCATTGCAAAGCGGAAGTGACGGCGCGGGGCCGTGCGGCCGAGGGAGGAAGTGGAAGAGAGGTGAGTATTTTCTTTCTGCAATTACAAGGTAAGTAAAAAAAAAAAAAAAAATCCTAACTACCCATTTCTGTTTCAGGTGACCTATAGCAAGCGGATGGCCCAAAATCGACTATGTCGATTTTGTGGCCGGAACTCCGCTTTAAGGAAGGGTTTAAGACAATAGGTCAGATCGGGTACTGCTTATGCACAATTAACAGTTTTAGATGTTTCATATAAGATGACTTCTCTTCTCTTTTTGAGATTAGGTCCACTTTTCATTGCTGGTGGTTGGTCTATAAATCCGAAAAAATTAAACGTGAAAAAATGTAAAACCACTGCAGTAATAATGCAAAAAATGTGCTGAATGAAAATACACTGTGCATCTACCTTTAAATTTGTACTCCATCTCACGGTGAAATCCTGCTCTCCACAGGCTGATCTTCCCTATTACACTTGGGAAGAAGTCCAGAGCAGAATTGTTCAGATCCAGAAGGAGCATCAGATCTGCATTCATAAAAAGGAACTTTCAGAGTTAGATGTCTCCCATCGAATCCTACGCTTCAAAAACTACATGGTGGCCATGGTTAATAAGAATCTGCTACCACTGCAGCATAGGATGCCCCTGCTGGGCGACTCAATCTTCTATACCCGTGGCCTCAAGTACAACTTCCAGCTTATCTTCTTCTGGGGCCCCGGCTGCATGTTCCAAAATGAGTGGAGCCTAAAACCAGAGTACAAGCGTGCAGGATCACGCCTGGAGCTGGCGGAGAAACTGTCCCAGCGTATTCTTTGGATAGGGCTTGCCAACCTGTTGCTTTGCCCTCTTGTATTGGTCTGGCAGATCCTCTATGCCTTTTTCAGCTATACGGAGGTGCTTCGCCGAGAACCTGGCAGTCTCGGTGCCCGATGCTGGTCTCTGTATGGCCGCTGCTACCTGCGCCACTTTAATGAGTTGGACCACCAGCTGCAGGCAAGGCTGAGCCGAGCGTACAAGCCCGCCAGCAAGTACATGAACTGCTTCCTGTCTCCGCTTTTGGCTGTGGCTGCCAAACACCTGGGATTCCTGGCAGGCTCTGTTCTGGCGGTGCTGATTGCGCTCACTGTGTATGATGAAGACGTGCTTGCTGTGGAACATGTACTGACCATGGTGACACTACTTGGAGTCGTTGTGACCATCTGCAGGTTAGTGAACCTCAACTGTATATACAAAGAATTATAGAGAAAGGTGCAGGTAGGGATACAGCTGAGCTGCAACATAATCATACATGTGAATGTGCTGTGAGGGTGTAGAATTATACTAAAACGTCTATAGGTCCAAAAATATTAATGGCAGCTTCTCAGTGAGACTGAATAATAGAAATAGCAGAGGGCGCAAATAAGTGCAGTATATAGAAAAAGTATATAATATATTGTTATATAAAAATAACAAATGGTAACTTGCAAAGTCCCACAGATGGCGCTATCAGGAGCTGTGTAGAAAAGAAGAGGGGTTTTGGGACTTTGAATGAGGTGCAGGTACCCTGCACCTCCATCCCTGTATTAACCACTTGCCGACCGCTCACATTGGTGCTACTGCGGCAAAGTGGCTCGATTCCGTCCAGCAACGTAGACCTACGTCGCTGGACTCCTCCGATCCGCTGCTCTTCCCCGATCGTCGGGGAATCGAGTGTGGAGATCCACCCGCTTGTGTAAACAAAGCGGGCGGATCTCCTAAGTGACAGGCAGGGTCAGATTGCAGGATTCAGCATAACTGAACCTGCGATCTGTCCCTGTGTCACATAGTCCCCTCCCCCCACACACGTCAGTAAGCACCAGGCATACATTAACCCCTTGATCACCAATAAAACTTAACCCCTTCCCTGCCAGTGTCATTATTACAGTAACAGTGCATATTTATAGCACTGATTACTGTAGTAATGTCACTGGTAGCCCCAAAAGTGTCAAAAATGTCAGTCAAGGGTCCGATCTGTCCGCCGCAATGTTGCAGTCCCGCAAAAAAAAATCGTAGATCGCCGCCATTACTCGTTTAAAAAAAAAAAAACAATAAAAATGACATAATTTTCCCGTAGTTAGTAGCCGCGATAACTTTTGGGCAAACCAATCAAAATACGCTTATTGCGATTTTTTTTTCTACCAAAAATATGTAGTAGAAAACAAATTGGCAAAAAAAGTTAAAAAATTTTGATTTTTACATTTTTTGGGGGGAATTTCATATGAAAAAATGTGAAAAATATTGTTATTCTTTCAAAATTGTCGCTCTTTTTCTGTTTATAGCGCAAAAAGTAAAAAACGCACAGGTGATCAAATACCACCAAAAGAAAGCTCTTAAAGGACATACATTTAATTTTGGTACAGCGTCGCACGACCGCGCAATTGTCCGTTAAAGTAACGCAGTGCCGAATCGCAAAATATGGCCTGGTCAGGAAGGGGGTAAAACCTTCCGGTCTTAAACTGGTTAAAAATACGCTCATTGACAATTTTTTTGTCAAAGACATGTAGCTAAATACATTTTGGCCTAAATATATGACAAAAATTGAATATATTGGATATTTTTTAACTGTCAAAGTAGAAAAATATTGTTATTTTTTCAAAATTTTCGCATTTTTTTATTAATATCACAAAAAATAAAAAGTGCAGAGGTGATCAAATACCACCAAAAGAAAGCTCTGTTTGTGGGGAAAAAAGGACGTAAATTTCATTTGGGTACGGCGTTGCATGACCGCGCAATTGTCAGTTAAATTCGCACAGTGCCGAATCGCAAAAAGTGGCCTGGACGTAAGACAGCAAAATCCTCCGGTGGTAAAGTGGTTAAAGAACAATAAAAAAAGGGGTTTGGGACTTTGTATGAGGCAACTGAAGAGAGTCTGACTCTAGAGTATGTATCAAATGTTTAATGTCATAAAATAGCACATAGCAATATATATATGTCAATGGTCAAACATAACATGTGACATTGGATAAATAATTCAAATTCATATATATATATATATATATATATATATATATATATATATACACACACACATTAAATAGCAGCATAAAACATCAAACAATAAGTAAACCAACACTGGTAGTACTCCATATGTAGAGAAGTTATATTATATATAGACTTGACAGATGAAATAAATGTATGTGGCTGCATCTAACTGGGATATGGCTGCACCGTGTGAAGCTCAACGCGTTACGTGATCAAAGTCACTTTCTCAGGAGCTGATGCTGCTCTATATCTATAGAAAGATGAACATGTCAAAGAGTCTAATAATGAAATGAGGTATCCCGGATCAGACATTACCTTTTAAATTGTTGATACCTCATTTCATTATCGGACTGGAAGTGTCATCACACCTGGGAGGGCCACAACGTGGGGTGCTTGGCTACATGTTTTGGAGCGTAACTGCTCCTTTTTCAAGTCTTTTTCGATGTACTGCACATATTGGCGCCCTCTTCTTTTTCCTTTAACCTAAACTGTATAACAGCTGTATGCGGCTGAATTGTAGCATAGAACTAAAGCAACAGTCACTTGAAATGGGTGATTTTAAAGCCTGGTTGAACTCTCTATTTTTATCACTGTAATGCCTTCAGTCTGCATAAACAGTAAAGGATTGTCTCTGCAAGAGTTTTCATTTATCCCGATCATGGTATATCTATTAGTATTTACTTTCATTCAGCTGGACTTGTTTTGTAATGTTGATGATGTTTGCATGCCTATCCCAGCCACGTCTTCAGTCTAATTGAGGAACTGAACTGAAGAAGTGGTTTGGATAAGTTGCAGAATGTCTCCAGCATTACAGAACAAGGCCAGTAGCTAAAGAATGTGGGAAGTAAATGGCGCAAAGGTACAACAGGCATTACAAAGGAGTAGAATTAAAAATCCAGGATAAAGTCTCATGCATATGGCTGCTGACCCAAGAGTAGAAACAATCTCTGTAAACGTAAGAAAAAAAAAAAGCGGAAGGGAAATCGCCTTTTAAGGCCTCTTACACGCAATACTCCTGTTTGAGCATCTCCTTTTCCAGCCGTAAATTTCAGGCGTATTTATGTTATTGAAATGCGCGCATTCGCATGCATTTTCGCGCATATGCGTTCGCTCAAATTTGCGTCTTTGCGTTTTTGTAAAATATGCAAATTTGCATTTTTCAGATCAACAGTATGTTCGTGTGCGTTCATTTGTTCGCAATTGTGCGTATTTGCGTGCATTAGGTGTAAATTACTGTCTGAAAATGCAGATTTTTCTATTTTGTTCTTACTGAAGAATGCACAGCGCTCATTTACCCACCTGTGTGCATAGGCACATTACAATGAATGGGCTGTATTTTAGCTGCGAAAAAAAAAAAAAGCTGTACTGAGCTTTTTTTAAGCTGCAGTGTGCAAGAGGCCTGTAGTATTAGGACATGTTTATTAGTAAAAGTCACAAGTAGCAACTCATATTTACAAGGTAAAAAACACGCTCTTCATAAATATTACGCTACTGGCATCCTGATGCTGTGCCCGTATTTCTGTAAGGGTCCTTTCACACGGGCGCTGCGTGTGTCCGCAAATCATCCTATTTTTTTGCGGATGATTTGCGGACATAATGTAAGTGAATGGCACTGCGGATGTCAGCAGAATACCATCCGCTGACACCCGATTTTCCTCCTTATCAGTTCTGTTCCGTTTTTTCGAATGGAACAGAACCCTATTTTTTCATCCGTGTAAAATCCGTGGAAAGGAAGGAAAATCGGATGTCAGCGGTGTCATCCGCTGACATCCGCAGTGCCATATACTTACATTATGTCCGCATATCATCCGCAAACGGATGGGATGATATGCGGGCACACGGAGTGGATGACACAAATGTCATCCGCTCCGTGGAAAAAAAAAAAAAAGTCCCGCAGCGGACCTTTCACACGGAGCGGCCATGTGAAAGAAGCCTTAGGGCTCTTTCACACGGGCGTTCCGTATGTCCGTTTTTCATCCCATCCATTTGCGGATGAAAAACGGACATAATGTATCTCTATGTAAATACGGATGTCAGCGGATGAACATCCGCTGACATCCGTTTTTCGTCCTTTCCGTTCAGTTCAGTTTTTTGGAACGGAAGAGAAACCTGTTTTTTCTTCCATTCAAAAAACGGAACGGACGCAGAAACGGATGTCAGTGGTGTCATCTGCTGACATCCGTATTTACATAGAGATACATTATGTCCGTTTTTCATCTGCAAACAGATGGACCGGATGACACAAGTGTCATCCGTGTCCGCTTCAAAAAAAAAAAAAAGGACCTGATCGGGCAAAAAAAACTGAACGCCCGTGTGAAAGAGCCCTAAGTGACGTCCACTCAATGTGCTCAGCTCTGCTGCTGACAGATGACTTAATTTCTAGTGGAACACACTGGCCTCGCAGGGCAGAGATGAGGTCACCATAGGAGGGAAGCAGGGCATGGCTACGCGTTTCGGAGCATGGCTTGAGACACTCCCTGCTTCCCTCCCATCGTGACATAATTTCCGACTGGCGAGGCTGGTGCGTTCTGTGTGTCAGCACTAGAGCCAAGCACATTGTTAGCTAAAGAATGTGCCAGCATATTTATTGGTTTTAAGTAGTAATGTGCTGCAGCCTTTTTTAAAATTCCCTGTGTCTGCAGCACCCTGGACTCATGCTCAATGTAGAGCACAGCATTCTGGGTATTTGGTGGTCCAACACACCCACTGAATAGTGTTCTAATCAACAACAATGTTCAGGAAGAGTGAGCGTTGTTGATCAGAGCATTGTGCAGATGTTAGATCGCTGGAAATCTGGACCACCACACTCTGTGTTGTGCAGTGGTCCAGATATACAGAATGATTCCAGCCCAAGGTATTTAAACACAGGCTGAGGCAACTATTATGGTAAAAATAAAAAACAAGTGACATGTACAGCAAAAAAATGGCATGTCATTTACAGTTATGCAACCTGACTGCTTTCCAGTAATAAAAATGAAAGATTCAGTTTGGCTAAACAAATCATAAGCTGGAGTTTGGTATTCGACATGTTAAATCACGAAAGCATTCTTCTTTCAGATCATTTATCCCAGAAGAGCACATGGTCTTCTGTCCAGAGCAGCTCCTAAAGGTGATCCTGGCTCATATCCACTACATGCCCGACCACTGGCAGCGCAGCGCTCACCGGGCCGAGACCCGCTGCGAGTTTGCACAGCTCTTCCAGTACAAGGCGGTGAGTTTTATCCTGACTCCTTCACTGAGCTCATTAACGGTTGCAGATTAAAAAGTCAGACTACCCAGAATTGCTTTTTTATTTTACAAAGGTTTTTATTAATGTTCAGTCAAACAGACAGAGCCAGCAATTGGACCGCTACAATACATGATCATGTGCGGACTGTAAAAGCATACATAACCAAGGCACAAAACCTTACAGTAGATATAAAGACCAATAACAAAAAAAATAAATTCCGGATTCAAGCCAATGTATAGGTTTCGGTAATGCAGAAACATCAAACCACGTGTCGGAATAGACATAAACCATCAAATATTAGACCAAAGGCTTATTCTGTTATCACAGATGAGAAATGCACATATCGTAACCATCCAAACCAGGAGGCCAGATTATCATATAAGCTAACCCAAAAATAAGACAGAAGCGGGAAAAAAGGGAAGCAGAATAAGAAAAAGAGGGAGAAGAAAAAGAGTCCCAGGGACTCTGCGATGCAGGATCATTAGATCGTCAGAAGAGTATTGTCGAATCAAGATGGCTGTGCGTGGGCAATCCAAGGTTGTCAAACCCGAAGACATTTTTCATGGGTGTCTGATATTATGGCTGTCAATTTCTCATTGACCATAATGTCCATTTATTTTCCTTCTATTGGTTAAACTAGATGGACTTGTACCTTTTTTTTTTTTTTTAACCAGACTATGTAATGTCGTTCATACGGTTTTGACAGCTTCAAAACTTAAGAGTGGGGATCTTCCAAGCTCTCTAGTTGCAATAAAGAGGTGCAAGGCCAATTGTCGTTCAGGGCAAAGCAATTCATTGATCGGTGTGACGGTACTCACCGTCACTGGAAGTGAAAGACAGGTACTTAATGGACGCTGAGAATATGGTTTGGATTACTTCAAATGGAACAGTAACATTTATCAACCATATATCTCAAGAAACATATGAAGACTGCTTCACACAGTCAAACCCGTAGCAGATGCTAATATCATCAGCTCAGCCACCTGTCTTCCACACATTGTTGAATATGCTGATTTACTTACCCGTTATCTACAATGGGTTCTGTGTTTACACTTATGATAATGTATATTATATTTCATAAGCTCAAGGACGGCAGTCTGCTAGTTAATTAGCTCAGGTTGATTGAATCTCTGTCTTCTGTTAGTTGCTGAGTGGAAAGAGTATACTGTTTGTGTAGTTGTTCCTTAGATATGTTTAGCTATATTTCTGTATCCAATTTCATCTGCATAGAATAATGTTTTCAGGCACGTTACCTGGTGGGGTAATTTGATCTGGAGGGGGACGCCCTTATGTGTGTATAAATTGTGTGAGCTTGTTCAATAAAGGAGAAGGTTCCAGAACTTGTACAAGCTAAGTTGTTGGCTAGTTTTGTATGGGGGTGGCTAGAATATTTGATATCTATGTTTAAGACGCAGTGTGGGTCGCGGTTCTGTTACAATCGGTTTGCAAAGAAGGCCTTCACACAGATTTCTCTTATGATCAGTGTGAAGCAAAGTGTGAAGAAGTGCGTAGACCCAAAGTCTGCAGACACTTGGGCAAGACCACCAAATGTGTGCCACTTGTGAGCATCCTCAGAAACAAAGCGGGGAAGAGTTGGGGATAATGCAAGCCAGCCTAGCAAGCGTGTAGTACTCTCTGTATAAGATCTTGTAGGCTTTTTCTAATATAAGTACATTCTTAAAATAGCCAAAAGAGCCAGGGTCATGGGTCTGCCAGTCCTCATGAAATGAGATGAAATGAGATGAGGGAAACGGGGTCATGCTCAACAAAGGCTCTCAAATTGTATCAGCGCATAAGGAGTGAGTTGGGACCTAAGAAGTTGCAAAGTAAAGTGATGAAGTTGGAGATCCTTGTAGTGCTCTCGCAATGGAATGTCATGTGAAGATCTAAGGGCAACAAACGCTATAATCCTAGTGGAGGCAAGAAGTGAGTGGATATCAACAAACCCACTGTCAGTCCGTCAAGAGAATTGTCTCGGATTTTCAAGCCCCGGGGTGAATAGTGGGCAGCAGAGAAACGAAGTAAAGGTAGATGGGGGGGGGGGGGGGTAATCAAACCTGCAGAGAATTTAATTGAGTCTCACAAATGAAGAGTTTGAGGTAAACTAGCAGAAGTGTTTTTTTTAAAGTGGAGTTATTAATATTAATATTATTATTATACCGAATTTATATAGCACCAACAGTTTACACAGCATGTCCCCATTAATGCACAGTGACCTGACCAGCAAGTCCCCATTCAATGCACAGTGACCTGACCAGCATGTCCCCATCAATGCACAGTGACCTGACCAGCATGTCCCCATTAATGCACAGTGACCTGACCAGCATGTCCCCATCAATGCTCAGTGACCTGACCAGCATGTCCCCATCAATGCTCAGTGACCTGACCAGCATGTCCCCATTCAATGCACAGTGACCTGACCAGCATGTCCCCATCAATGCACAGTGACCTGACCAGCATGTCCCCATCAATGCACAGTGACCTGACCAGCATGTCCCCATCAATGCACAGTGACCTGACCAGCATGTCCCCATTAATGCACAGTGACCTGACCAGCATGTCCCCATTAATGCACAGTGACCTGACCAGCATGTCCCCATCAATGCTCAGTGACCTGACCAGCATGTCCCCATTCAATGCACAGTGACCTGACCAGCATGTCCCCATCAATGCACAGTGACCTGACCAGCATGTCCCCATAAATGCACAGTGACCTAACCAGCATGTCCCCATTAATGCACAGTGACCTGACCAGCATGTCCCCATTAATGCACAGTGACCTGACCAGCATGTCCCCATCAATGCCCTGTGGACAGGAGAGACCGGCTGGATCCCGGGCTGTGTTTACAATATAAAAAGGGAGACAATACAGTTACAATAAAATAAAATAGAGGATTAAGAGGGCCCTCTCAGAGCTTTCAGTCTAATACGGTGGGGCAGGTGTTACAAGAGGTTGTAACTGTGGGGAATGAGCGGATGGAAGAGGTAAAAGATTAGTTGGAGGAGTGATAGGCTTCCCTGAAGAGATGAGTTTTCAGGGATCCCCTGAAGGCAGCTAGAGAAGGAGATAGCTGATCAGGTTGAGGTAGAGCATTCCAGAGGATGGGAGAGGCTCTGGAGAAATCCTGGAGACGAGCATGGGAGGAGGAGACAAGGGGGCTTGAGAGTAGGAGGTCTGGTTTGGGTGATATTTGTAGACCATATTGGTGATGTAGCTCGTTGTGAATGGCTTTGTATGTTGTGGTTAGTATTTTGAATTTAATTTGCTGTGCAATCAGGAGCCTGTGTAGGGATTGACTGAGAGGGGTGGCAGACACTGAGCGGTTGGTAAGGCGGATAAGCCTAGCAGCAGCATTCATCATAGACTGAAGAAGAGATGGAGAGGTAGGCCTATGAGAAGGGAGTTGTAATAATCAAGGCGAGAAATGACAAGGGAGTAAATGAGTAGCTTGGAGGTTTCAGTTGTTAAAAAGGGGCGAATTTTAGAGATGTTACGGAGGTGAAGTCTACAAGTTTTTGATAACGATCAGATTTGGGGCTGAAAGGACAGATCAGAGTCTAGGATTACACCTAGTACTCTGGCATGAGAGGAGGGATTGATGGTTGCTTTACTGATTTTAATGGAAAACTCAGGGAGGGGGAGCAAGGGGGGAGGGGGGTATTACTAGCTCAGTTTTAGAGAGATTTTGTTTGAAGAAGTGGTGTGACATCCATGCTGATATGTTGAGAGGAGATTGAAGGAGTGAAAAGAGGAGTAGACAGATAGATTTGAGTGTCATCGGTGTATAGATGGTATTGGAAGCCGTGGGTGGTTATCAAATGACCAAGGGAGGCGGTGTAGAGCGAGAAGAGAAGGGGTCCAAGAACAGAGCCTTGGGGAACCCCCACAGAAAGGGACAATGGAGAGGAGGAGACAGAGTTGTAGGTAACACTAAAGAAGCGCTGTGATGGGTAGGAGGAGAACCCAGATAGAGCAGAATCTTGGAGGCCAAGGGATCGGAACTTACTAAAAGGAGTAGGTGGTCAACAGTATCAAATGCCACAGAGAGGTCAAGTATTAGGAGTATGGAGTAGTGGCCATTGGTTTTAGCAGTTAGTAAATTGTTAGTGAGTTTTAGTAAGGCAGTTTCTGTGGAGTGCTGCGAGCAAAAGCCAGACTGTAAGGGATCAAGAAGGTTATTTTCACTGAGGTAGGAGCCAATGCCGTTGTAGGCTAAGCGTTGTAGAAGTTTGGAGGTGAATGGGAGCAGTGAGATGGGTCCTAAGTTGTTCAGGTTGGTGGGGTCCAGTGAGGGCTTTTTAAGTATGGGAGTGATCTGCGCTTGTTTTAGAGAGGAGGAAAAGGTGCCACTAGAGATGGAGGGATTGAAGATGTGAGTGAGGGAGCATAGAATAGAATAAGAGGGTGACCGTTGTAGTTGTGAGAGAACAGGATCCAGGGGACAATTGGTTACGTTGGCATCTGAGAATTTTTATAACCTCTTTAGTAGTAGTCAGTTCAAAAGAGGAGAGTGTTGACTGTGCTGTTAGGTAAGGTATGTTTAGTGGGGAAGATAATACTCACAGTGGAGGTGTCCTTAAGTATTGCATCAATCTTGTCTTCGAGTTACCATGGGCCTCTTGGCTGCTTCTCTGAATAATGCTCTCCTTGCCCGGCCTGTCGGTTTAGGTGGACGGCCATGTCTTGGTAGGTTTGCAGTTGTGCCATACTCTTTCCAATTACGGATGATGAATTTAACAGTGCTCCATGAGATGTTCAAAGCTTGGGATATTTTTTTATAAGCTAACCTTGCTTTAAACTTCTCCAAGAGTTTAGCTCTGACCTGTCTGTTGTGTTCCTTGGCTTCATGGTGCTGTTTGTTTACTAAGGTTCTCTAACAAACCTCTGAGGGCTTCACAGAACAGCTGTATTTATACTGAGATGAAATTACACACCGGTGGACTCTATTTACTAATTATTTTATTATTTTATAATTATATTCACTATTACTAATTAGGTGACTTCTGAAGGCAATTGGTTCCACTAGATTTTAGTTAGGGGCGTCAGAGTAAAGGGCGCTGAATATAAATGCACGCCACAATTTTCAGATATTTATAAAAATAATTATAAAAATGTTAAATATTTTGAAAACCATTTTATCATTTTTCTTCCACTTCACAATTATGTGCCGCTTTGTGTCAGTCTATCACATAAAATCCCAATAAAATACATTTACGTTTTTGGTTGTAACCTGACAAAAATGTGGAAAATTTCAAGGGGTATGAATACTTTTTCAAGGCACTGTTATTTTCTAATCTCAAATTTAGGCTTTATTCACACCTGGGCGTTTTTGAGTGTTTTTCAGCTTCAAAAACGCTCAAAAAAAAAAGTTCCAAAACGCCCAACAAGTAAAACCCCATTCATTTAATTGGCCCCTGTTCACATCTGAGCGTTTTGCAAAACGCCTGTAGCTGAAAAAAGTACATGAGCTTCTTTTTTGGGCTGATTACCAGCGTTTTTGATAGATGTCAATGCCTGCCTCCAAAAAACGCCTGAAAATCGCGGTAAAAACCGCGGTAAAACGCGACGCTCAAGTGTGAATGCAGCCTAAATGTAAATTAAGCTGCTTTTTAAAGTTAACATAAACAGGCGCTTTGTCTATGCAGGGAAAAGCAACAGGCTTGCATTAATGTTCCCCTTACCAACAGTAGATACCTAACTTTTCCCTCCATTCTACCAGGAATGAAGAGAAAACCCGGTACTTCTAGGAATTTCGAAGCATGTAACTCAGTCCATGTGACCGCTCTGGACAAAACAACAGCATTGTCACATGGGAAGAATCCATAGAGCTGTGTAAGCTTTGATTTAAATGCCTAGACAAGGTGGCCTGTCCTGCTCTTGGCAGCGACAGAGCAGAAGGGGAATGGAAATAAGTGGGGGGATTTAAAGTGAACCCTGCATGTGCAAAGCTACAGGTTCACATGAACACAGGAGTTTACTACATAGTATTGGAAGGTCACTAATTGACTTTATTGTTCTCATTTTCAGGTCTTCATTCTGGAGGAACTGCTCAGCCCACTGCTCACGCCCCTTGTTCTGATATTCAAACTGCGCCCTAAGTCATTAGAGATCATTGACTTCTTCAGGAATTTCACAGTTGAGGTGGTGGGCGTCGGCGACACCTGTTCATTTGCACAAATGGATGTCCGCCAGCATGGCAATCCTGCTGTAAGTGTACCAAACCAAAAAAATTGAGTCAAAACACTTCTCCTGCACTCTGAGAGGTAATCTTCTAACCACATCCAGCCACACTCATGCGGCTACCGAAGACTTTCTACTTGGCTTTGCTTGGATACTTCGGCCTTACAGCCCCTTTTCAAGACCAGGGTAGTCTGAGACCACTAAAATCAAAGAACAAACACAAGGGCGCGCCGGCCTAGTGCATTATCCTCTATAAAGGTTTTATTGAATGAAAGGTATAAAAATACTCACATACAGAGTCATGGTAAAAGCATATCAAATGTATACGGTGCCATCCGCATCAAAACCACAAGGTATAGCATCCTCTGAAGCTAGGATTACGGGTTTCGAAGCTTCGCCTCTCAGAGTCTCTGAGGAAGAGGCAAAGCCTCGAAACGCGTAAGCCTAGCTTCAAAGGAAGCTATACCTGATGCGGATGAAGAGTGGACTGTGACCATTTGGAGTAGAAATTGTCATGGCATCAGTGGGGGTAAACAATGCATCTTTGGCATTAGGGGGAGGAATAGGCGCCCCATTGTTGGTGTCAGTCAACAATCCAAACACAGTCAATATACCGCTCAGGCAATGAATACTGGATTAACCCCCTCCCCCGCAGGTGCACACCCAGGCTCGCCACCGAAGATACAGCCGGCAAAAAAAAAAGAAAATGGTGGCACATTGCCACCAGGGTCAAATTGTGAAGATGTCTTTATTGGTCAATGCCAGACAAAGAATCACAGAACAGTTGACGCGTTTCACACGAGTAATTCGTGCTTAATCATATTCAATGGTGGTGTCACTGCAAGAAATAGTGTCGTGCATCAGTGGGAGAAAAAGTGCCACAAGGGCCGGATAAAGACAAGCAAAGGGTCACAGTTTGGAGACAACTGTCCTAGAAGAAAACACGGAGTGCACAGAAGGAGAAGCAGATTCCTTTATCTTTTAAAGCATTTTAGCCCTATTAAAGTGGTTGTACACCCGCTTTGATGACTTTTACCTATAGGTAAGCCTGTATTAAGGCTTACCTATAGGTGCTGTAAATATCTCCTAAACTTGCACTGTTTAGGAGATATTTTCTTTGCATGCAGCCGATGACGTCATCAGCGCATGCGCTCTGAAGATACGGCCGCCCATGCTGTTTCTTCAGAGCCCTGTGCCGTGACCGGCTGGGGTCCGCAGACCCGGAAGGAAGACGGGCAAAGATGGATGCGGCCGGCGGTGGGGACAACGCGGGCTTCGTTTGCAAGTATGTGTCACATAATGTGCTAGTATGCGATGCATACTAGCACATTATGCATTTACTTTGCAGGGGGGGGGGAAAAGGAGGAGTTTACTTCCTCTTTAAAGAGGAAGTAAAGCAATGTTGTTGTTTTTTTTTTTTTTTATGACCTGCAAAGTAAAGGCATAATGTGCTACTATGCATCGCACACCAGCACATTTTGTGAAACTTACCTGCAAAGTAGGACCTCATGGTCACCACTGGAGGCCACATCCATCTTGCTGACTCTGGCTGTTTGACTGGCCAGAGCCACGTGACGTCACTCCCACGCATGCACGCAGGAGCCGCCAGTCATGGCACAGGGCTCTGAATAAATGGCACAGGTGGCCCTTCCTTCAGAGTGCATGCACTGATGATGTAATCGGCTGCATATACAGTAAATATCTCCTAAATGGTGCACATTTAGGAGATACTTACAGTACCTATTGGTAAGCCTTATTATAGGCTTACCTATAGGTACAAATAATCAATGGAAGATTACTTCCTCTTCAACTGCTTTACGACCGCCCGCCGCAGATGTACTGCGGTAGGCAGCTGCTCCCTGGCAAATTGCCGTACATGTACGGAGCTCGCGAGCACAAGGCTAAGGGGCGAGCACGCTCCCGCTCCAGCTTGTCAGCGGGGAAGCCGATGCAGCGGGCAGGTGGCTCCAACTGACACCCGCGATCGTTCCCTGCTGAGAGAGAAGAACGGTCGGCTGCTGTAAATACAGCTGACCGTCTTTCTCCCTGGAATGATCACAGAGCTCCTGTGATCCTTCTATGTAGGATCACAAGTCTCTGTGATCATTTCACAAGACCCACCCCCCCCCCCCCCAGTTAGAATCACTCCCCTAGGGTCACATTAAACCCCTTGATCACTCATAATGTTAACCCCTTCCCTGCCAATGGCATTATTACAGTAACAGTGCATATTTTTAGCACTGATTACTGTAGTAATGTCACTGGTCCCCCCAAAAGTGTCAAAAATGTCAGTCAGAGGTCCGATCTGTCCGCCGCAATGTAGCAGTCCCGCTAAAAATCGCAGATTGCTGCCATTACTAGTAACAAAAAAAAAAAACAATAAAAATGACATAAATCTTTCCCGTAGTTAGTAGACACGGTAACTTTTGCGCAAACCAATCAAAATACGCTTATTGGGATTTTTTGTTTACCAAAAATATGGAGCAGAAAAAAAATTGGCCTAAAGTGTTAAAATATTTTGATTGTTAAATTTTTTTTTGGAGAATGTCATATAGCAAAATGTAAAAAATATTGTTTTTTTTTTTTTTTTCAAAATTGTCGCTCTTTTTTTTTGTTTATAGCGCAAAAAATAAAAATCGCAGAGGTGATCAAATACCACCAAAAGAAATCTCTATTTGTGGGAAAAAAGGACATCAATTTTATTTGGGTATAGTGTCGCACAACCGCACAATTGTCCATTAAATTAAAGCAGTGCCGAATCGCAAAATAGGGCCTGGTCATTAAGGGGGGACATCCTTCCGGTCTTCCAGTGGGGAAGGAAGGAAGGATGCAGAAAAAAACCTAAAATCTTTGAGATCACCCTTTTAGCCCTTTCATGTATTTTGGTTGTAAAAAGACGTGTCTGTTCAGTTCAACCTAAAAATTGCATTCTCAGAATCCTAGGGTTAACCAGAGAATAGAAAGACTTTCACAAAGGGTCTAATTTTTCTTTAACTGAGAAAAAAATGTCCTGATCCCTTATGACAAGGAGACGAATATTTGGGTGAGCTGTCCATTTATATATTTTTTTATAGATTTAAATAACCTTTTATATATAATTTTATGGAAGTTTCCAGCACTGTTTGAAGCAAACTACTGTATTAAGTTGAATCTGTTATAGTGGAAGACTAAAGAGTCTTTAGAGATAAAATCTATTTCAATTACAAGGGGGCCACTTCTAATCTTTGTGGTCTGCTAAATTTACCTAATGGTCGTTTTAGGACGCCTCAGAGGGGACATGATAGCAATTTATAAATATCTCAATGGTGATCTCCGCATAGAAAAAAAGCTATTCAGTCGAAAGGATTGCATGAGGACTGGAGGACATACAATGCGATTAGAGGAGAAGCATTTTAACCTCAGGCAAGGTGGGGGGTTCTTTACTGTTAGGGCTACAAGATTGTGGAATTCTCTACCACAAGAGGTGGTTTCTGCGGGTAGTATGGTGGCTTTCAAAAGACTCTTAGACGGCTTCAAAAGACTCTTAGACGTACATCTCAAGGATCAGAACATTCAGGGGTATGAGAGATGATTACGGCCACACACACCTACACAGGTTGAACTGGATGGACTATTGTCTTTATTCAACCTCACCTACTATGTAACTATGTAACTGTATATTTATATAATGTGAGCATATCCCCCAGTTCATTTTAGGTTCAAGAATACTTTTCTTCCCCTGAGGTCATCTCTGCCCCTTCTTCATTTTGTTGCTTGGCTCCAGCTGCAGCACACCCTTTGTGAACCAGTGTCAGATATATTTAAAAAGAAGGTTAATTGTATTTAATTTGTACTTAGGGTATATAGCACTATCCATTTGCACAGCCCTCTAAATATACAGTATATTGTACATTCTCCTCAGTCCCTCCCGTCAAGGAGCTTGCAATCTAAGGTCCCTAATGCACATTCCTACATAAATATGAATAAAGATGAAGATTTTTTTAGGAGCAACTACCGGTGTGTGGATCATCTCTCTACACATTCATACATACATATACTAGGGCCAATTTAGAGCAAATTAGCCTACCAGCATGTCTTTGGAGTGTGGGAGGAAACCCACACAGGCACAGGGAGAACATGTAATCTCCATGTAGGTAGTGATGTAGTTGGGATTTGAACCAATGACCCTAGTGCTACTAGGCAGAAGTGCTAACTACTTGGCCACTGTGCTGCCCAATTTTGCAGCTTTGATCAGGTTTTTTATGATCTCCTCCATAAAGTGAAAATGGGAGTCAGGAGGAAATGTTGGCCATGTCCTCTCCGCTGTCATAGTAAAGGTGTAAGGATGTGCGAGTAAATGGTATGTGTCTTTCCTCTTTTTACAGTGGATGTCTGCAGGAAAAACGGAGGCCTCAGTGTACCAGCAGGCGGAAGATGGGAAGACAGAACTGTCTCTCATGCATTTTGCCATAACTAACCCACGATGGCAGCCACCTCGGGAGTGCTCGGCCTTCCTGAGTCACCTGCGGGAGCGAGTGCAGAAGGACAGCGGTGGAACAACGCCAAAAAATCCCACCAATCTTACACAGCTGCTGCACTACTCTGCATTGTCATTGCAGTCTGATTCTGAAGTAAGTGTATGTCTCATTTTTATTCATCATTCATTTCCATTTAGGCATATGAGGTGTGACCTTTTAATTCCCAGGAATGCCCGCGGCGTAGCACTATGGTGGTGAGTTACACAGCCATTCACACTCAAGTGTGTTCGGGCGTGTTCTAACTTGCAGGTCACAGACCAGGTGACTCAGTCTTTAACCACTTAAGGTCCGCTTTATAGCGGTTTTACTGCTACAGGGCGGCACCTCTGTGCGGAATCACGTATATATATATATATATATAAGTGATCTGGCTCCTCCGGCTAGCGGGCGCGAATGTACGCTGCTGGTGCCTCGCTCCCACTGTGATTATACACAACAGGAGCTGAGCAGCAGTTACTGTGGACTCTGTGTCGGCCAACACCCACCGATCATTCAGTACAGAGGTAGAATGGCGGTCTGCCTATATAAAACAAGGCAGATCGCCGTTAGTAGGGAGGACATGGATCCTGTGTTCCTGCAAAACAGGGACTTGGATCAATGCCTTCCCCTAGTAAAAGAACCTCCCACACTACACAGAAATACAGGCTAGGCACACAGTTTTGGGTTATAACTAAGCGAATGTAATTTCCTGAAACGCGTTAACCTTGTTCCTGTCTCTGATTATTTATCTGTCATCTTGATCAATAAATCGTCAATTATTTCAAGTTTGTGTGCAGTCTCTCATCATCTATAGGCACACAGTTAACCCTTTGATCGCCCCAGATGTTATCCCCTTCCCAGCCAGTGTCAGTACACTAACAGTCCATTTTTGTTAGCACTGATCACTGTATTAGTGTCACTGGTCCCCAAAAAGTGTCTGTCAGCACCAGAATGTCTGCCGCAAAATCGCAGACCCACTATAAGTCACTGATTGCCGCCATTACTAGTAAAAAATAAATAAAAATATCCCCTAGTTTGTAGATGCTATAACGTTTGCGCAAACCATTATATTATTATATATTATTAT
This sequence comes from Pelophylax lessonae, assembly GCF_965119305.1. NCBI lineage: Eukaryota > Metazoa > Chordata > Amphibia > Anura > Ranidae > Pelophylax > Pelophylax lessonae. The sequence goes on along the minus strand of NC_138773.1, from coordinate 299,985,168 downwards.
TATACACTTATTGGGATTTATTTTACCAAAAATATGTAACAGAATACATATTGGCCTAAATTGATGAACAAATTCGATTATTGTTATTGGATAGGTTTTATAGCAGAAAACATTTTTGCTTTTTCTTCAAAATTGTGGGTCTTTTTTTTTTGTTTATAGTGCAAAAAATAAAAAACGCAGAGGTGATCAAATGCCACCAAAAGAAAGTTCTATTTGTGGGGGAAAAAATTACATACAATTTATTCGGGTACAGCGTCGCATGACCGCGCAATTGTAAGTTAAAGTAACACAGCGCCGTATCGCAAAATATGGCCTGGTCATGAAGGGGGGTAAATCTTCCAGAGGTCAAGTGGTTAAAGAGTAGTAGAAGATCTACCACATCTGTGTTTTGCGCTGTTGGTGGAAAATGAGTGACGGGAATATGAATCACCGGATTAACATCAAATTTTGTGTGAAAATTGGCATAAGTGCAAATTAATTTTTAGCTCTGTTACACCAGGCTTATGGTGGAGATTCCTTAAATAGGTTGTAAATTCTGTAAAAAAACAAAAAAAAACCTGTAAGACAAGGGCATAATGAACTAGCATGAATTGCATACTGGCTCATTATGTAATACCTTAGAACAAAGCTGTTCCGCTGACACGGCTGACATTTTCCCTGGAGTTTCTTTCTGGGTTTGCGGGCTCCGGTGCTGTGAGTGGCCGGAGCCGCGATGACGTCACCGCGCGCGGGAGCCGCTGTTCACAGCTCGGGGCTTGGAAAAGGAACGGCACCCATGCCCGTTCCTTAAGAGTGCATGTGCCAGTGATGTCACTGGTAGGGTGACCACGTGTCCCGGATCGCTCAGGACAGTCCCGCATTTGGAGAGTCTGTCCCGGGTCCCGGTCACCCTCATTCCGGGACAATGCAGTGTCCCGGAATGTCCGCCGACCGTGAGAACACGTGCTGCTTACAATGTAAGCTGCCTTCTCCTTTCAATCGGTCTGAGGAAACTTCAATCACGTAAACCCACGTACTACAATTCCCGCGTTGCTTAGCGCTAGGCGTATCATTAACTGCGCCACTGCTTGCTCTTCTCTGCAACCTAACTTGACAGCTGATCCGGCCACTCTCTCCTATTGGCTCCGGCACCACGTTATTGCGTTTACTAACTACGGGAAAGATTTATGTCGTTTTTATTGTTTTTTTTTTTTAACTAGTGATGGCGGCGACCTGCAATTTTTTTTTGCTGGACTGCGACATTGCGGCGGACAGATTGGACCCCTGACTGACAATTTTGACACTTTTGGGGGTACCAATGACATTACTACAGTAATCATTGCTAAAAATATGCACTGTTACAGTAATAATGATACTGGCAGGGAAGGGGTTAACTTTATTAGTGATCAAGGGGTTAAGTGTGTCCCTAGGGGCGTGATTCTAACTGTCAAGGGGCATGGCTTGTGATGTAACCACAGAGACATACGATCCTACATAGAAGGATCGTATAGTCTCTGCAGTTAAACCAGGGAGAATGACAGACGGCTTTGTTTACATCAGCCTCCTGCCTTTCTCCCTCTCCAGCGGGAGATCGCGAGTGGCCGGCGGACATCGGAGCCGCCGGTCAATCGCGCAGGGATGTCAGGGAACGAGCTGGGGCAGGAGCGTGCCTCCGGCGGCGCGCGCTAGCCCCCTAGAGGCTCGTGGGCGAGCGATGTACCGGTATGTCGCTTTGCCCAGGAGCACCAGACTGCCGCAGTATATGTAGTTGCGGCGGACGGCAAGTGGTTAAAGGACACAGATGTAATGACATTCTGGACATCCAGCGCGCCACAACAAAGATACTGCCCAGCGTTCTGGAAAATGAATTCCAGGAGCGGCATAGTCGTTTAGAAAAGTGTGTTGCCTCACAAGGGGACCTCTTTGAAAGCTACAACAGCCGCTAGTGTATAGGTGAGCAATTTTTTTTTTTTTCAGTCTATTCCGCGAATTTAATTGTCACACCTTGTATGTCCTAACATGAAATCAGTAGTACATTTAAAATATGGTCTGATGTAAATTTTTACATTTGCTCATCATGTGATAATTTGAAGCAGCTGAAGGACATACAAAAGTAAGTTTGTGTCATGTAACTTTCAGTTGGTTTTCTGGGCTTTATTTAAACATTGTTATTTAAAATACAGGAAGAAACTTTTTTTTTTTTTTTTTTTTTTTTTGCCTTTCTACAAATTTTCCAGAAAGAGTCAGGATTTACATATTTTGTTTACATATACTTTTGGCTCTATTTCTTTGGATCTACTGGTTGTTTTCACATCTGGTTTTTCACATACATGGTAACGTACATGACTGAATGTCCTTATTGTGAATGGCATCCCTTCGCACCTTACCAGTAAACCACAATGCACTTGCGTTTCAGCACACTACAATGCACAGATGTGGAAAAAAGGAGCATCAAGTTCATTAAGTATCTATTATGATGCATTTTTCATGGGCTGTCTTAAAGAGGAAGTAAACCCTCCCCAAAAAAATGAAAAAAAAAAAAAAAAACCCCATACTAGCTCATTCTGAAATACTTACCTTAGAACGAAGCCCCCGCAGTGCCGCCCGCTCAGCGACAGGACGGCCGACATGTTCGGCTGTCCTGCTTCCTGGTTCGTGTCTTCCAACCATCTGATTGGCCGGAGGCGTGATTACATCACTCCTGCGCATGGGCGCAGGAGCTGCCGCTCACGGCACAGGGCTCTGAAGGAACAGCACGCGTGGCCGTTCCTTCACAGTGCATGCGCAGATGACATCATCGGCTGCATTAAAAGAAAATATTTCCTAAACGATGCAAGTTTAGGAGATATTTACAGTACTTATAGGTACGCCTTATTAAAGGCTTACCTATAGGTACATGTTCCAAGAGAGGGTTTACAACCTCTTTAATACAATGCTTGTTAACACACAAAGTACTGTACATTAAAGCAGAAGTGCAGCCAAAGCTTGTTTAGCTGTACTTCTTCTGTGGATCACAGTAGTGCAGTTTGTTCTGCGCTGTGGCCTGTTTTCGGCTGATGTCACAGCCAGTGCAAGCTAGGGAATGATCGTGACAATATGGTCGGGATCCACTCACAACCTTGGACCATCACCTGGCTCAGCCTAAGAGCCTGAGCCAGCTGCTCCCGGCCTCCCGCCCCCTCCACAGCCCAGCACTCCAGTAAGTGCGGGGGGTATAGAGCAGACATCGGTGACTGACAGTCACCAGCTCTCTTATCACAGAGCGCTGAGAACCGAACGATCAGCGGTGTTTGATCGCGCAGTTCTCAGCCTCAGAGACGTGGGGGGGCAGATGCAGCATCCACCTAAGTAAGTATGATTCTTGAAAAAAAAAAAAAATCACATTCTTCTCTTTTAACTTGTGTACAGCTCTAATTTTAGTGAAGCTTTTTTTGGGCTGCCTTAACCCAGTGGTGTATTTCGATTTTGTGCTGCCCTAGGCAAGACTAAAATTGGGTGCCCCCCTCTCCCCCTCCTATGTAAATTCGCCCACCCCTTCCTGTTTAATGGATGTGACTCCCTCCCAGCAAGAACCCCCGAGATCTTAAGAGAGGGGGTGGAAGAGAGAGGGTGGGAGAGAGACAAATGGTGGGTGAGGGAGGGTGAGGGGGGGGGGTGAGAGAGAGGGAGCGGATAAGGGAGAAAGTGGTGGGCTAGAGAGAAGGTGGTGGGCGAGGGAGAAGAGGTGGTGCGCGAGAGAGAGGAGGGGCTGAGAGAAGAGGGGGGATGAGAGAGAGAGAGGGGATGAGAGAGAGAAAGGGGGGGCAGGGACAGGGAGTCATGGCTGTGACCTCACTGGTTGCTAGGCTCCAGGAGGCTCTAGCAACCAGTGGCCAATAGAGTCTCAGGTGGAGCCGGGGGCGGCTATTTTGCTGCCCCCCTGCAAAGTGCTGCCCTAGTCCTGGGCCTTGTCGGCCTAGGCCAAAATACAGCACTGCCTTAACCGCTTGCCGACCGCCGCAAGTAGATTTACTGCGGGGGTCAGCCCCGGCCAGGCAGAGTGACGTTAATTAACGTCACTAGCCTGGGAGGGTCTGGGGAGCACCCGCGCGGAGGCGGGCTCCCGCTCCCGCGCGGTCACGGACCCCCCCGCGCGTGTGACTGGCGGACCCGATGTCCGCCGGTCACTCGGCGATCGTCGGGGGAGAGGGAGAAAGTCAGGCGGCTTGTGTAAACAAGCCACCTGTCATTCTCCTCGGTGTAAAAACACTGATCAGACGGATCTACTATGTAGAACCGTTGATCAGTGTCCTTACACCTCAAGCCACAGCCAATCACAGTAGAAAGCACGCCTCTAGGGACACACACAGCCCCTCCCTCCCAAATAAAGTTAACCCCTTCACTACCAGTGTATTTTTACAGTAGCAGTGCATATGTATAGCACTGATTACTGTAGAAATGTCACTGGTAACCCCAAAAGTGTCAAAAATGTCAGTCAAGGGTCCGATCTGTCCGCCGCAATGTCGCAGTACCGCAAATAAAATCGCAGATCGCCGCCATTACGCGTTAAAAAAAAAACAACAAAAATGACAAAAATCTTTCCCTTTGTTAGTAAACGCGATAACTTTTGCGCAAACCAATAAAAATACGCGTTTTGCGATTTTTTTTTTTTACCAAACATAGGTAGGATAAAACAAATTGGCCGAAAATGTTAAAAAATTTTGATTTTTACATTTTTTTGGGGGGAATTTCATATAAAAAAATGTGAAAAATATTGTTATTTTTGCAAAATTTATGCTCTTTTGTTGTTTATAGCGCAAAAAGTAAAAATCGCACAGGTGATCAAATACCACCAAAAGAAAGCTCTGTTTGTGGGAAAAAAAGGACGTCAAATTCGTTTAGGTACAGCGTCGCACGACCGCGCAATTGTCCGTTAAAGTCACGCAGTGCCGAATCGCAAAATACCCCCTGGTCGTTTAGCAGCCAAATCCTACGGGGCTTAAGTGGTTAATCCATTGCTTGTTAACACACAAAATACAGTATGTTTATCTTTTGTATGGTTTGCTTTTAGTGAAGCTTTTTCTGTGCTGATTATTTACTTTCTTTTTTATCAGTTATAAAATAGGTTTATAATATTTAGTGGGTTTGTTTTTGCATGTTACTTTTCACTGTGATGATGTCTGCATTAGAATAATAGATGTCTTTTAAAATTCAGGTCTAAAGGTTAGTTAGGTCTGCCATACAATGAGGGAAAAAAGAATTCGATCCCCTGCTGATTTTGTATGTTTGCCCAGTGACAAAAAATGATCAGTCTATCATTTTAATGGTGGGTTTATTTTACGCCCACGCCCTTTGACAAACGTCGGAAATGACGAAACGCGTCAGATCGTGAACCTCACGGCGACCGGAAGTACTGGGGGACACGAGTGGAGTGATCGGAGTGGCCTGACACCAACGTGGAGAGGGTGAGAGGTACCATCACTGTCCGCGAATGGACCCTAAGGAGTGAGAGTGCAATATTACATTACTGTGCTGTATTTTACATTGTTTGTGAGTGGATTTTCATTTGAGTTTGTGGTGAATAAATGTATACTTTTAAGACAATATTACACTAGTGCGTTCCTTTATCTTTTTCTTGTTGAGTCATCTTGGTCCATGGATGGTCGGGTGAGAAGGGATTAAAGGTGCACAAGGACTATTGGATTACTATTTTCCACGGGGAAAACAGGGGATCAGGATCTGAGCCAGTTTGGAAATCAGCATTCCTCGGCTTGTTAGCCTTACCTATGAAAGTGGGTGGGCATAATTATCTGGTGAGTTGCCATTCTCACTAATTATCACAGCGGTGGATGCATACATCTCTCTGGTGATCCTGGCTACACGGTGGTGTTTCCTGTCTGGTGGATTGGTCCTTTATAGCAGGGATCCTCAAACTACGGCCCTCCAGCTGTTGCGGAACTACACGTCCCATGAGGCATTGTAAAACTCTGACATTCACAGACATGGCTAGACATGATGGGAATTGTAGTTCCCGAACAACTGGAGGGCCATTGTTTGAAGACCCCTGCTTTATAGTGATCCTATACTTTATGAACTGTCTTTTGGAAATTCTACTCTTTGAATAGTGGACTGATTATATATATTTTTTGTCTGCGCTACTAATACTTTTTCTTTAAAGTCCATATGGGATTTGAGCACTGTATTGTATTTTATGTCTAATGTTTAAAAGTAGCAGCGACTAGTCTGTAATTAGACCTATTGTATATTGAATGCTTTGTGCGCAGGGGATATATTGCCTTATTTTTAAGGAATATTTGATTTTAATTTTGGGTTTATTTTAACAGCGAGAGACAGAATATCCAGAAGAACGCATTTCAAAAAAGTTATAGTTGATTTGCATTTTAATGAGTGAAATAAGTATTTGACCCCTTCGCAAAACATGACTAGTACTTGGTGGCAAAACCCTTGTTGGCAATCACAGAGGTCAGATGCTTCTTGTAGTTGGCCACCAGGTTTGCACACATCTCAGGAGGGATTTTGTCCCACTCCTCTTTGCAGATCAAGTCATTAGGGTTCGAGGCTGATGTTTGGTAACTGAAACCTTCAGCTCCTTTCACCTATTTTCTATGGGATTAAGGCCTGGAGACTGGGCCACTCTAAGGCCTTAATGTGCTTCTTCTTGAGCCATTCCTGTGTTGTTTTGGCCATGCGTTTTTAGTCATTGTCCTGTTGTCCATAACCCATTTTCTATGCTCTGGCTGAGGGAAGGAGGTTCTCACCCAAGATTTGACGGTACATGGCCCCATCCATCGTCCCTTTCATGCGCTGAAGTTGTCTTGTCCCCTTAGCAGAAAAACATCCCCAAAGCATAATGTTTCCACCTCCAAGTTTGACGATGGGGATGGTGTTCTTGGTCATAGGCAGCATTCCTCCTCCTCCAAACACGGAGAGTGGAGTTGATGCCAAAGAACTTGATTTTGGTCTCATCTGACCACAACACTTTCACCCAGTTCTCCTCTGAACCATTCGGATGTTCATTATCAAACTTCAGACGGGCCTGTACAGGTGCTTTTTTGAGCAGGGGGACCTTGCGGGTGCTGCAGGATTTCAGTCCTTCACGGCATAGTGTGTTACCAATTGTTTTCTTGGTGACTATGGTCCCAGCTCCCTTGAGATTATTGACAAGATTCTCCCGTGTAGTTCTGGGCTGATTCCTCACCGTTCTCATGATCTTTGAAACTCCACGAGGTGAGATCTTGCATGGAGCCCCAGAATGAAGGAGATTGACGGTTCATTTTTGTTTCTTCCATTTGCGAATAATCACACCAACTGTTGTTACCCTCTCACCAAGCTGCTTGGCAATGGTCTTGTAGCCCATTCCAGCCTTGTATAGGTCCTACAATCTTGTGCCTGAAATCCTTGGACTGCTCTTTGGTCTTGGCCATGGTGAAGAGATTGGAATCTGATTGATTGCTTCTGTGGACAGCTTTATACAGGTAACAAGCTGAGATTAGGAGCACTCCTTTTGCTGCTTATCCCAGCTCGTTACCTGTATAGAAGACTTCAGGGAGCCAGAAATCTTACTTATTGATTGGGGATCAAATGCTTATTTCACTCATTAACATGCAAATCAATTTATAACTTTTTTGAAATGCATTTTTCTGGATATTTTTGTTGTTATTCTCTCTCTCACTGTTTAAATAAACCTACCATTAAAATTTTAGACTGATCATTTCTTTGTCATTGGGAAAATGTTCAAAACCAGCAGAGGACCAAATACTTTTTTCCCTCACTGTGCATGTATCAAAATTCAGCCAGTTTAGTAGGGACCAGAGGAATTTAGATCCATGTATGGACACCCTGGTTGTACACAAGCTGATCTATTGATCAACTTGTGTGCAACCAGCCTGTTTTTTGCGAGTGATAAGTGCTGCCAGCTATATCCAGCAACACAAATTATTGTGTTATGCCTGCAGGGAAGGCTCCCCACTGGCAGAACACAGTAGCGCTGCGGGAGGGATTCACTGACTGTTGATGGGGGAATTAAGCAATTTTCTTACCTTCCAACTGAGAGGGATGGAAAGAAAATTTCATAAGCTATTGTCTGCCGTATACAGGGCAGCCATCAGGGGGGACAGCCCATACACATGTAGGGGGCCCAGGCGTTCTGAGAGGCCTGGCCATCCAGGCCCAAACCAACGAGACTGAGTTGTTGCTGCTGTTGTAACTAGCAATTGCTAAAGCAGGGCGGCTGCAGAGTAAGTCGATGCAGCTGAAGGGATGTCTCTTTGCTGAAAATCTGAGGCTGTCTCTTTACTGGATCGGGATGTGTCTTTGCTGAATATATAAGGCCGTCTCTTTACTGGATTCGGATGCCTCTTTGCTGAATATATGAGGCTGTCCCTTTGCTGGATTAGGATGTCTCTTTGCTGAATATAGGAGGCCGTCTCTTTACTGGATTGGGATGTCTCTTTGCTGAATATATGGGGATGTCTCTTTGCTGAATATATAAGGCCGTCTCTTTACTGGATTTGGATGCCTCTTTGCTGAATATATGAGGCTGTCCCTTTGCTGGATTAGGATGTCTCTTTGCTGAATATATGAGGCCGTCTCTTTCCTGGATTGGGATGTCTCTTTGCTGAATATATGGGGATGCCTCTTTGCTGGCTTGGATTCATTTTCATATATTAAGTTGTAAGAATGTTAAAATAGAAGTGGGTGCACTGAAGGACTCGTGGGATGGCCAGTGGGCGGATTCGGTGGGACGGCCAGAGGGCCAGCCCTGTGAAATGTTGGTGGTCAGGCCCGTGGGGCCCAGGCCTAAAGCTGTGTAAGGGGCCCCAAAATTTCTGATGGCTGCCCTGGCCATATATGTTAATGGTAGATTGCATAGGGCTAGGTTAAAGTGATTATACAACTGCTGCATCGTTGTAAACAAGCATGGGCAACAAAACATTCAGTATAGCTGTTGGTGTGGGAATGACACATTTTGTGACAATACTCTAGAAATAACCAAGTTATTTAGTAGTAGCCGATAAAAATGCGCCATTTAATACATTTTCATTTCTGTCTCCCACTGTTTTGTTTCAGCCGCACAGCCTTATGGCAAATGTCTTCACTGGAATGTCTCCGGGAGGCTTACCTCCACATACAGATGTCCTCTGCTCTCCGCACATCTCTGCCGTGTCCGAGGTGGCCTCTGCTCTCCGTTCCCTGTCCCCACAGCAGTCCTGCCACACAGCACCAAACCAGAGCGGGTGAGGAGAGCACAGTAATGTAGAACAATTGGAAGCGCCCGTTGTGGGCTACTGGCGGTTTTGTGTGTGTATGTGTGTATTAGGGATCGACCGATTTATGGCAAAGCCGATATATCGAGGGCCGATATGCACTTTCCCAGATATATCGGAATTGGCCACCAAGGTGTCCGATATTACCGATATTTCGGAAAGTGCATGTACCGGAGTGATGCCTGCAGCTAGAGGCATCATCCCGGTTCCGGTGTCCATAGCCGACGGTCGGCTGTCTTGTAATGACAACCGATGCGGCGGAGAAGCCGCTCGGCTGTCATTACAAGGAGCGGGAGTGGACGTTCCTCCCTCCTCCCACCACCTTCCGCGGCTCACCGGGGTCTCCCGTCCCACCGGGAGACCCGGGCAACCAGCCTGCACGGCCACCGAAGACCTGATCAAAGCTGCATTCGGCTCTGATCGGGTCTCCATGCAAAAACCCGGAAGTGATGTCATGACATCACTTCCGGGTACTCTGCGCCAGATTTAAAAAAATGACAGCATTCAATACAGCCAAACTGGCGTTTTGAATGCTTTTAAGTGCAGAGGAGGGGTTTGGGGTCTTTAAGACCCCCAGATCCCTCCACAAGAGTACCTGTCAAAAAAAAAAAAAAAAAAAATGTAAGCCCCACTTAAGCCCCACTTAAGCCCCGGAGGATTTGGCTGCTAAAAGACCAGGGGGTATTTTGCGATTCGGCACTGCGTGACTTTAACAGACCATTGCGCGGTTGTGCGACGCTGTACCGAAAACGAATTTGACGTCCTTTTTTTCCCACAAACAGAGATTTCTTTTGGTGGTATTTGATCACCTGTGCGATTTTTTGATCATGCGCTATAAACAAAAAAAGAGCGTCAATTTTGCAAAAATAACAATATTTTTCAAATTTTTTTAGATGAAATTCCCCCCCAAAAAAATGTAAAAATCAAAATTTTTTAACATTTTCGGCCAATTTGTTTTATGCTACATATGTTTGGTAAAAAAAATCGCAAAAAGCGTATTTTGATTGGTTTGCGCAAAATTTATCGCGTTTACTAACAAAGGGAAAGATTTTTGTCATTTTTGGTGGTTTTTTTTTTAACGCGTAATGGCGGCGATCTGCGATTTTTTTTTTTGCGGTACTGCGACATTGCGGCGGACAGATCGGACCCTTGACTGACATTTTTGACACTTTTGGGGTTACCAGTGACATTACTACAGTAATCAGTGCTATACATATGCACTGTTACTGCAAAAATGACACTGGCAGGGAAGGGGTTAATTGTATTGGAGAGGGAGGGATTAAGTGTGTCCTAGGGGCGTGATTCTAACTGTAAAGGGACATGGCTATTAGTGTAAAAACAAAGATCAACGGTTCTACATAGTAGAACCGTCTGATCTTCATTTTTACACCAGGGAGAATGACAGGCGGCTTGTTTACATAAGCCGCCTGACTTTCTCCCTTCACCGGAGCGATCGTGAGTGACCGACGGACGATCGGGTCCGCCGGTCACACGCACTGACTTGTCAGTGAACGAGCCGGGGCGGGTGCCCGCAATTGGCTCACAAGTCAGTGACAGGCGAGTGACGTACCCCTACGTCACTCTGCCTGGCCAGGGCTGACCGCCGCAGTATATAGTCGCGCGGCGATCAGCAACCGGTTAAATGTATGAAAATATCGGCCGATACTGATACGCGATGACCAAAATATCGCAATGAAAAAACGATATCAGTCGATCCCTAGTGTGTATGTCTTATCATTTTCAGAGGGAATGCCTTGCAGAAGAGTTTGGATACCTGACTTAGAGATGCTGTACATGTATAGAACAGATGCTTATGTTTTCATAACTGTGGCCATTTTTCTTTACATCTGATATTTTCTTGGTATTCAAATGAGATAAAATGTATGTCCACCCAAAAATCTTTTTTTCCTTTTTAAGTTTCAGATAACATAGGGAAGGATTAGAACCCCTGTTAGGGTTTAACTGCTATCTGCAGGTCTGTGAAGCCATGTGTGGCAGTAAATCCAGGTGGTTGAGCTATGATTTTACTGCCCCACGACCGCCTGCCTGAACCTGGACATGCAGATGCACAGAGCTATACACAGCAAAGAATAAACAACATGCAGGCATTACTACCACTGAACTGCACCAGTGGAAGTCTATAAGGGCCACGCCACAACCAGGCGAAGCACGCAATTGTGGCGCAGTAGTGTGCCATTTACAGTGTTAAATCAGGTGATGGGGAGGCGACATACCTCCTCCTCACTGCCTGTCAAATGCCCTTTGAAGAGCGATCCACATCATGTGCACCTTCTGATGTGAAGAAGCCATCACTGCAAATAAAGTATGACTAAGAGTACTCAACTGTGTTTCTAGTGCACTAATACGGCTGCCATCATCTTAAGTGCATACTTATACTATACTTGTACTTTATTAATGCAAAAACACCATATACAAAAACACATCCAATTAAGGGTATCACTAGCTTAGTGATTTTGTGATTGTGTCACTGTGCAACTGAAATGACCCTGCTGATTGTGTCCACTGCAATATATCAGTCTGACCCGTTATACTACTAGGACTTGTGAAAGTCACAGTCGCATTGCACTGTTAGGGCTCTTTCACACGGTCCGCCTCCGTAGGCGGATCCGTGTTGCTCAGCGGGGATCGATCCGCGATCCCCACTGAGCCGGGCGGATGACAGCTCCGTCTCCGCTCGCAGAGCGGTGAGGGAGTTGTCTCAGCACCCGCTGCCCTCTATGGGGGATCGGATGAGAGCGGACCGCTTGTCCGCTCTCATCAGATCCGCTCCGCTCCGATTACTGAACGGATGGAAAAATAGGGTTTCCATCCATCCAGATTTCAGCACAGGATCGGATGCGGATGGCAGCAGGTGTCAGCGGAGCTGTCTCCGCTGACACCCACTGCCCCATAGAGCTGCATGGAGGATCCGATCAGATCCGCCTAAAAAACTGACAAGCGGATCTGATCGGACCGCCCGTGTGAAAGAGCCCTTAGAGGTCCCTGTAACCTTTTGTAGCAAGTTAGGATCACTTCCTCATTGCAATAGCGGCAGTCAGTCACAGTAGGCGTAGTCTTCAGAGCAGTCCTATGACACCCTGTGATTTGGCCAATTGAATACCCATTTAAAAAATGCCTGATTTGCCTACAGCCGTGGCCAAAAGTTTTAAGAATGACACAAATATTAATTTTCACAAAGTCTGCTGCTTCAGTGTTTTTAGATGTTTTTGTCAGATGTTACTATGGTATACTGAAGTATAATTACAAGCATTTCATAAGTGTCAAAGGCTTTTATTGACAATTACATTACGTTTAGTGCCGGTTCACACTACCGCGACTTGGTTGCCTGACAAGTCGCGGTCCATTCTGTGCTACGGGAACCGTTCTAATAGGAGCGACTCAAGTCACTCCAACTTAGAAAATAGTTCCTGTACTACTTTTGACAGAAGTCGGAGCGACTTGCATTGACTTCCATTATGTGAACTCCGTGCAAGTCGCCCCCCGAAGTCGGATTGCCATAGTCTGAACCGACACTAATGCAAAAAGTCAATATTTGCAGTGTTGACCCTTTTATTTTTTTTTCAAGACCTCTGTAGTTCTCCCTGGCATGCTGTCAATCATTTTCTGGGCCACATCCTGACTGATGGCAGCCCATTCTTGCATAGTCAATGCTTGGAGTTTGTCAGAATTTGTGGGGTTTTTTGTTAACCCGCCTCTTGGGGATTGACCACAAGTTCTCAATGGGATTAAGGTCTGGGGAGTTTCCTGGCCATGGACCCAAAATTTTGATGTTTGTTCCCCCAAGCCACTTAATTACTTCTTTTACCTTGTGGCAAGGTGCTCCATCATGCTGGAAAAGGCATTGCCTGTCTGTCTGTCGACTGTTCTGGGATGGTTGGGAGAAGTTGCTCTTGGACCAACCTTGTTCAATTTATTCATAAACAGCATTGAGGACGGGATCAGTAGTTCGATATCAGTTTTTGCAGATGACACAAAATTGGGCAGGGCAATAACCTCACAGCATGAAGCAGATATCCTACAGAATGACCTGGACAAAATAACAGAGTGGGCCACGACATGGCAAATGTGGTTTAATGTGGAGAAGTGTAAGGTTTTGCACTTGGGGACTAAAAACATAAAATCACAATACACATTAGGAGGGGAACCCTTGGGGGAATCAAAAGTGGAGAAAGATCTGGGAGTCTTGGTTGATGATAGATTAGGCAACTGCATGCAATGTCAAGCAGCAGCTGCCAAAGCCAGCAGAATATTAGCATGCATAAAGAAAGTGATGTATTCCAGAGATAAGACTATAATCCTTCCACTTTATAAAACTCTGGTCCGACCGAATCTGGAGTATTCTGTCCAGTTCTGGTCACCAGTCCTCAGGAGGGATGTGTTGGAGCTGAAGAGAGTCCAGAGAAGGGCAACTAAACTGATTAGGGGATTGGAGGACCTTAATTATGAAGAGCGTCTGCAATCGCTTGATTTATTCTCCCTGGAGAAGAGACGCCTGAGGGGGGACATGATAGCAATTTACAAATATCTCAATGGGGATCTCAGCTTAGAAAAAAAGCTGTTCAATCGAAGGGATTGCACGAGCACTCGAGGGCATACAATGCGATTAGAGGAGAAGCGTTTTAACCTCAGGCAACGTGGGGGGTTCTTTACTGTGAGGGCTACAAGATTGTGGAATTCTCTACCACAAGAGGTGGTTTCTGGGGGAAGTATGGTGGCTTTCAAAAGACTCTTAGACGTACATCTCAAGGATCAGAACATTCAGGGGTATGTGAGATGATTACGGCCACACACACCGACACAGGTTGAACTGGATGGACTATTGTCTTTATTCAACCTCATCTACTATGTAACTATATAACTATGAGTATGTTTTTGTACCATTCTTTATTCATGGCTGTGTTCTTAGGGAAACTTGTGAGTGAGCCCACTCCATTGGCTGAGAAGCAACCCCATACATGAATGGTCTCAGAAAGCTTTACTGTTGGCATGACACAGGACTGATGGTGGCGCTCACCTTTTCTTCTCAGGACAAGGTTTTTTCCGGATTCCCCAATCGGAAAGGGGATTCATCAGAGAAAACGACTTTACCCCAGTCCTTAGCAGTCCAATCCCTGTACCTTTTTGCAGAATATCAGCCTGTCCTGATGTTTTTCCTCAAGAGAAGTGGCTTCTTTGCTGCCCTTCTTGGCACCAGGCCACCCTCCAAAAGTCTTCTCCTCACTGTGTGTGCAGATGTACTCACACCTGCCTGCTGCCATTCCTGAGCAAGCTCTGCACTGGTGGTGCCTCGATCCCGCAGCTAAATCAACTGTAGGAGACGATCCTGGCGCTTGCTGGACATTATTGCCGCCCTGACGCCTTCTTCAAAACAATTGAACTTCTCTCCTTGAAGTTGTTGATGATCCAATAAATCAATGTTTTAGGTGCAATCTTAGTAGCAGAAATATCCTTGTCTGTGAATCCATTTTTTGTGTAAAGCAATGATGACTGCCGGTGTTTCCTTGCAGGTAACCATGGTTACAGAGGAAGAACAATGATTTTAAGCACCACCCTCCTTTTAAAGCTTCAAGTCTGTTATTTTAACTCAAAGAGCAATACAGAGTGATTTCCAGCCTTGTCTTAGTCAACACTGACACCTGTGTTAACAAGAGAATCACTGACATGATGTCAGCTGGTCCTTTTGTGGCAGGACTGAAATTCTGTGGACATTTTTTTGGGGGGATTAAGTTATTTTCATGGAGAAGAGGGTCTTAATGGCAATTCATCTGATCACTCTTCATAACATTCTGGAGTATATGCAAATTGCCGTCATAAAAACTGAAGCTGCAGACTTTGTGAAAATTTAAAATTTGTGTCTTTCTCAAAACATTTGGCCAGGGCTGTACTTAGCCTGGGAAAAAGTCTAGGCGTCCTACTTTGAAAGGAGCTTCCAAACTTACACATTGTATATATTCTGTTTAATTACCGGGATGTTCCTAATATGATCCTTGTTTCAGTTTCGGCAGCAGCTTATGGGAGGGCCATATGAATAGCGGACCTTTATCCGAATACGCCTCAATGGAGATGAGCCTGCACGCCTTGTACATGCATGAAGTAAGTATGTGCTCATACCACACCCTCTACTCTTTATGTTTCAATATTAGGCTCTTACTATCAGTATTTGGATTATCCGATATTTTTTGTTGATTTCATTGTGAATTCAGTATGCAGTGAATTTGACAATACAGATCAGGATGAACACGGTTTTCGCACATTGCTTGTATAAAGTGGTCTTTGAGCCTGTTCTGTTTTCTTCCTCCTGACAGTTACATCAACAACAGACCCGTATGGCAGGGGGGCGGCACATATGGCACAGACAGGAGAGCGATGACAGCGGGGATAGTGGGCCGGCTGATGGACCTATCAACACCACATGCAACATTCCATCCTCTGCTAGCTGCCCTTCTCCTGGAGCACTGCTACGGGAAAAGAGGATGCCACCAATCAGCGCTCACAGGTTTAGTGCCAGCACAGGTAGGAGTGTCTTTCTTCATATTCTGGAAGAATTCTTCTTCATTAAAGGGAACCTGTCAAAATAGAATATGCTCATTCCATCTCACCTTGCGCTTAGGAAAAAAAAACTCTGTAAATGAATAAAAAAATAACATAAAGTGGTTGTAAAGGCAAAAGGTTTTTAATCTTAATGCATTCTATGCATTAAGATAAAAAGCCTTCTGTGTGCAGCTGCCCCCCTAATACTTACCAAAGCCCCATCTAGATCCAGCGATGTTGCAAGAGAGACTCGGCTGTCCGGGACTGCCCTCCTGATTGGCTGAGACAGCAGCCCGGCGCCATTGGCTCCCACTGCTGTCAATCAAAGTCAGTTAGCCAATGAGGAGATGAGGGAGGTGGAGCTGGACACAGGTTGCTGCAGTTTGGCTCAGGTGCCCCCATAGCAAGCTGATTGTTGTGGGGGCACTGAACAGGAGGGAGGGACCAGGAGTGCTGAAGAGGGACCTGAGAAGAGGAGGATCCGGGCTGCTCTGTGCAAACCACTATACAGAACAGGTAAGTTTAACATGTTTGTTATTTTGTATCGAAAAAAAAAAGCGAGACTTTAAAATCCAAAGTATCTCTGCAGCTGCTTTAAATAATAAATCCTATACCAACAAAAATTAGAAATGAGAGTGCAGTCCTCCGCTGCTCTGCAGCTGCTTTAAATAATCTTATACCAACAAAAATTAAAAATGAGAGTGCAGTCTTCCACTGCTCCTGCTTTTTCAAACAGTGCTGTGTTTTACAAAAATAGTTATCACCATGTGTGGCAAATGTGAAACACAAAAAAGTCCAAAAACAAGTGCAAATAAAGTGCAGAAATGAATCAAATGTACTCAGTGACAGGTACTCTTTGTGGAGGGATCTGGGGTCTAAAAGAACCCAAACCCCTCCTCTGCACTTAAAAACATTAAAAACGCCAAGTTTGGCTGTTTTGAATGCTGTCATTTTTTTTCAAATCTGGTTCTTTTAATGCTCCAGTACCCGGAAGTGATGTCATACATCGCTTCTGGGTTTTTACATCGGAGACTCGATCAGAGCCGAATGCAGCTTTGTTCGGGTCTTGGCCGGCCGGGGGACGTGCCGGGTGTTTGCTTGGGTCTCTTGGTGGACCTCCCCTCCTTCTCTTTGTAATGACAATTGAGCAGCTGCTCAGCCGCATCGGTTGTCATTATGAGTAAGCCGATCGTTGGCTCTAAAAAACGGTAGCGGGTCGATGCCTGTAGGTATCTCTCCGGTACAACCACTTGAAGCAATATCGGTCATATCAGGAAGTTTGTGGCCGATGCCGATACTTAAAAAAAAAAAAGTGAAAATCGGCCTCCGATAATCGGTCCATCCCTAGTTTCTACATGTTATTTGGACTTTTTTGGGTTTCACGTTTTCCACACATGTTGACTGTTATTTTTGAAAAACACAGCACTGTTTGAAAAAGCGCGAGAAATAGAGGACTGCACTCTCATTTTTCATTTTTTTTGGTATACAAAATAGAATACGTTAGCTGTCACCACTGACTTGTCTTTGCAGGCACAAATTAATAGGCTGTCATCTGTATTCTTTCTTTATTCCTTGGAGTGACTTTGTTGGCAGTAAAGAGTATTTTAAAAAGGGTTCTCTTGCAAAATAACAAGTTTATATTTACACCTGGGAATCTCCCCTATCTAGAACTACTCTAGCTGAAAAACCTCTCCTGGCAAAAAAATGAAACCTCTACCTTCCCATCCCTCTTACTTTTTCTGACTTTTTTTTTTTTTTTAACTACCTCGTGCAGCAGGGATATATTCACTTTAGTCCACTGTCTAGGTACCCCTTTATTGCAGTTTTCGGGTGCAGGGGACTGGTAATCCTGGGATGCAGATGTGCCCAGTCATTCCCCTTTCTTCTGATGTCATCTACCTCTGGATCCTGAGAGGACCCAGCCTTTGGACAGTCAGTAGAAAATGTCCAAGTAACACAGGCATGGAGATCCGAAGAAGGATTCTGCTTTCTGTGCACAGAAGATTAGAAAGACTCGGACTGAAATGTCATGTGCATTTAGGTGAGTAAAACAAGTATTTAGGTAGAGGGTGGGTGTGGAGATGGGGTGTGTATCTGGGGGGGGGGGGAGGCAGCCTGGAGAGGGGCTTTTAGCATCTGACACTTCCAGGTGTGTTGGGTGCCTGGTCCCCCTCTTCGTGCACTGTGGTCTCTTTTGTAAGGGGTCAGTAGAAAGAAAACACAGCGCAAAGAGGCACCCAGAGCCCTCAAAAGTATGCCAGATGCTAAAACTTAATAAAGCACTGATCCAGAGCTAGCATGTAGCAAGTGAAGTGTCAGGGTATCCATTATGTTCTTGTCGCAGTTTTATAACAGTTTTATAACACACCAGATAGTGAAGGTAAAAAAAAGATGATGGCTCTAAAGCCTGGAAATGCAGGGCAGCAAATCCATGACTCCTTTAAGAACACCTGTCAATTGATGTGCTGAAGCTAGCGATGTTTCCAACGTGCAGATCATGATTTAAATCACTAGAAAAAAGGATTGATTTAAATCATAATTTTTAAAGAACAAGGCCCCTTTCACACTGGATTTCCGATCAGATCCGAATGTCAGTTTGTCAGGCGGACCTGATCGGATGCTCCATGTACCCCTATGGAGCAGCGGATGTCAGTGGTGACATCCTTGCTGACACCCACTGCTCTCCCATCTGATGTGGTCTGTGAAATCCAGACAGATGGAAAACCTATTTTCCAGGCGGTCCGTTCTCATCCGATCTCCCATAGAGGAGAGCAGGGCTCTGTCAGCTCCGTCTCTGCAAAGTAAGCGGAGATGGAGCTGTGTCACCTGCCTGCTCAGTGGGGATCGGCGGATCAATCCCCGCTGAGCAAAACAGAGTCCACCGGGTGGAAGACCTGTGTGAAAGGACCCCAACTGTCATCTCTGTCCCGCAGCAGCTCCTCCTCTGATCTGCTGTTGACTCACCAACAGTCCTATTCACTTTAATGGGACGGCTGGTTATGTGGCAGTGACACAACAAGGTGACATGGCGGCAGCAGGTGAGTGGATGCCCGCTAACAGGCGCTGCCATGATGGATCTGAAATGACAGGTGCTCTTTAAATGTAAGGACTCATTCTGGCTAGTTGTAAGTGTGAAATTGTGTGAATGCATCAATGCAGTGCATGTGATCTCAGCTTGCAGAGCTTGGATTCATTGAATGAGTTTACCAAACATGTAAATATTGCAGAAAATACAGCCTCATGCTTCATAACTAAGCTCCATTTCATGCAGAATAAACTAAATCAAAAATGTATCTTAAATAGAAAACTCTCTTTAGATAGGTTTTTACTCCCAAAAGCATTTTATTTTAAATAAATCTATTAAAAATCAGATTTAAAATTTAAAAAAATCAGATTTTTTTTAAACAAAATCATTGATTATTATCCACCCTGCAGGATGCTGTAATTATACATCGGCCTTCAGACTTTGATCCCATAGTTGTTACAAAATTGTAATATTGGCATTGTTTGATAAAAATGTGGTATAAACTGGAGTTCTTCTAAATCTGCAGATTTTGGATCCATGCAGAGAGCCTCTTCCAACTTAGCAAGGCAGCCAATGGGAGGGTGGAGTGAGGAGGGGCAGACCGCGAAGCACCCAGATACAGTTCCGGAGGAAAGCTCTGAGGATGAGTTGCCACCCCACACTCATAAGGTATTGTCTAAGTTCAGATTCATATATGTGACATTCTAGTGCCACATAAGACTATATGTATACTGTTCTGAGGAGTAGCAAAGTCATTGTTTGTGTCTAGATAGCAATGATGTCACCTCTTTAAAATTGAATGAGTCTCATCTATGAACCTAGTGGTGCGATCTTCCAGCTTTATAGAATCGCAGTAATCCAATAAGAATCCATCGTCTCTTGGTGTGTCTTTGGAAGAGTAAATTTTGTTTGATTGCCATGGATTATAAGCAGTGTTCATTGAATAAGGGTGATTGTCCCTTTTATCGTTGTCACCAGAGCAGGAAGTGGATATCAACAAGTTCTTAAACAGCGCCCAGGTGAACCTTGGGATGTTCTTAAAGGATAAGTTAACGTTTTAAAAAAAAAAAATAAATGCACATTTTTTTGTAGGTAAAAAAAATGTGCATTTTTTTTTTTTTTGGAGACAGTAAAGCATTGCACCAGTAATCAGCAGATCACTGGTGCCATGCAGGTCTCCTGCAGCTCTTTCTGTGTATCTTTGTTTTCGTACATCTCGTATGTATCAATAAACTACCACGTCGCTCCACAGCACAGCGTGGTAGTTCATTGAGAACCATAAGCCGAAAGCCGTAAAGGATGTCGGGGCTTGTAGTTCATTCACACACTCAGCTGTGTGAATGAATGGTGCGGGTGTGTGGGCGGAGCTCCGCATGGCTACACTGATTTTAAAAAAGTGACCACTAGTACAGGGAACTTTTCCCTGTACTGCTGTCATAGGAAGAGGAGGGATTGGGCTGCGGCTGCAGCATTGAGAACATGTTACGTATTCCACCTTAAAAACAGCTGGAACATGTAACATGTTCCCAAAGGTGAACGTATCCTTTAAATTTTCTATGGTACTTCCTTTCCTCAGGCACTACAAAAAGAAGCATATATTTCCCCTACCTTACCTTTTTTTGCCAAAATTGGCATTTTAAAAGTGCGTGACAATATCATTCTTCCCAACACAAGATGTCACAAAGGTGCCAATGTCACAACTATTTCCTATTCAGCGACACCTTAACAATTTAGAAGTCCCATGGTGCATCAGAACATTATCTCTGGCGGGCGAGGGGGGTGGCGGATTGCAGGCAGTTTGTTACTACTCCTGTCCTCTCCGTGAAGTTTTGTTGTCATACTGGGCAGGGCAGTCTGGAATTTGAGCAGCTTACATCCTCCTGTTGTAGGAAGCCATTATGTACTTATGTTGCTGCTTATATACCAAAACTATATAGGGGTAGGCAGAGAGGTGCTGCAGGTAGCCCCAGGAAATGAGATCAGTGTCCACTGGTCTTAACAGGAAGTTAGGGAGAGTGAACCTTGGAAAGCAGGGGATCAGGTTCAGTTTATTCAGTTGCTGCTGCAGCGGGGCTCCGCCTGGTCTAACTTCAGGCCTATTTCAATTCTCAACTTGGACATCAAGATCCTAGCAAAAATCCTATCTACTCACCTTAACCCCTATATTGGCTCTTTAATGCGCAAAGACCAAGTAGGGTTCTTTCCCCCTCATC
This sequence comes from Pelophylax lessonae, assembly GCF_965119305.1. Classification (NCBI taxonomy): domain Eukaryota; kingdom Metazoa; phylum Chordata; class Amphibia; order Anura; family Ranidae; genus Pelophylax; species Pelophylax lessonae. Next base: position 299,964,133 of record NC_138773.1, on the reverse strand, counting down.
AAGTTAACCATAACGTCCATCCTGCTTTGTCTCTTTAGACACCCGCAAGGCCTTTGATGCGCTCTCCTGGTCATACTTGAACTTCATCTTGCGACGATTGGGGGTTTGGCGAACACTTCTTACAATGGATTTCGATATTGTACTCGAACCCTACAGCCTTTATCTCGTATGCTGGCTTTTGTTCTGATCCCTTTCCTGTAGAACGGCACGAAGCAGGGGGGCTCACTTTCTCCACTTCTCTTCGCCCTGGCAATTGAGCCCCTAGCCCTCCTTACTCCCTCGAACCCCAACATTCGCTTCCTAGAACTAGGGGGCCTTTAACACAAACTCTGCCTCTTTGCAGATGATATCCTTGTTTTCATGACCTCCCCTAATCTCTGCTCATAAATTTGTTAGATATATCCTCTAGCTTTTGCCAAATTTCAGGTCTCATAGTTAACCCTTAGAAATGGACAGCCCTTAACATATCCCAACTATGCTATCCCCAATCCCATCTTAGTGAGGTCCTCCCTTTTCCATGGGCTAATGGTTCCATCCCCTACCTAGGTATTAAACTTACTGCTGACCCCTCAGACCTCTACTCATCAAACTGTCCGCCTATGCTCTCCCACCTCACAACCCTTCTGTCCAAATGGGCCCCTCTACCACTGTCCTGGATAGACCGAATTAAGGTCATAAAAATGTCCATCCTCCCGAAACTCCTCTACGTGTTTCTGGTACTCCCTATCACGGTGCCTTTATACTACCTGCAAATTTTGCAGCCCTGCACATCCTCCTTTGTCTGGAACAAACTGAGACCCCCGACTACCTATATGTACCTTATATACCTCTAGAATCAGAGCAGGCCTAGGTGTACCAAATTTTCATAAATATTATTATGCAGCACAATTTGCCCAACTCCCAGAATATCATGTTACAGCTGAAACCCCACTATGGGTAGCCATAGAATCAGTAGATTGTGATCCCCTCTCCACAGCCAATCTCCTTCAGTTGGCCGCGGCTCAGCGTAGAACCATCACCAACCCGGTTATGAAACATAGCCTCATACTCTGGGACAGACTTAAGACCCGATTTGGCCTCCATTCCCCTTATAATCCCTTACTCTCTTTTCTCCGCAACCCATCCTTTTATCCAGCCTGGTCCTCCCCGGCTTCATTCTCTTCCTGGTCGAGGGCTGGCCTTATTAGAGCTCATCAATTCTTTGAGTTCACTTCCTTCAAACCCTTCCAGACACTCTCCAAATCCTATAACATTCCCTCCTCTGAACCCTTCTGATTCCTACAAGTCAAACATTTTCTTACGCCATTTATCCCCTCTGATCCCTCAGACTCCAGTTTTACATCCTTTGAACTTGCGTGCGTTGTCCTTCTTAGTTGCACCAGAAACAGCGAAACCCCCAGATTATGTTAGCAGATCAGAAAGAGACCTTAACCTCACGCTTAACCACGCTAATTGGTCATTCGTCTAGCAGGCAACTAAATCCTCCGCAGCCCAAGAAATGAACTACAAGGTGCTTACCAGGTGATACCTGGTCCCCTCCAGGATTCACAAATTCCTCCCACAATACTCACCACTGTGCTTTCGCAGCTGTAATGAGACAGGAACACATCTCCACATTTGGTGGGACTGTCCCATAGCACAGACCTTCTGGACTGAGATCTTCTCAATCCTGTCGAAAACTATTCGCCACATTTCTGTCACCAGACCCAACAGTTGCTCTCCTGAACAACAAACCCGTGTCCCTGACTCATTGCCAATTTAAATTACCACTCTATGTCACGACTTCTGCCAAGCAGACCACAGCAAAAGGATGGAAATCCTCTACCTTGTGCGTGCTTGCAGCAAAAAACCGAGTCACTCATGCCATGATCCACGCTAAGCTTGAGGCAACACCACTGGATAAAGGCACAAAATTTGAGAGGCTCTGGAACCCTTGGGTGACCCACTTCCTACCCCCGGGTTTTGATGAGACCCTATTGCGTCCATAACCTTTACAACATGCCTCTTTTACCCTACCCTTGGCCTGCCACCACACCCCTACTCCTCCCCCCTTACTTGGAGTTCCTCCCCTTCTTTCCCTCCCTTTTTTCATCCCTAACCCCCCCTACCCCCTCTTCTGGTCTCCCCTACCCCCCTACCCTTTGCCCTTGCTGTCCCCTCCCCCTTGCCCTCCCCTCCCCCCCTCAGTCTCCACCCCATCCTAACCTACGCCTGCAGCTTTCCTTCTCCTGGCTCGGTTTCCTAGCCAGGCTTATCCCAACATAACCGTATTACTTACCTTATTCTACAGTCTCCCTGATCTCCTGTGTTCATCGACACTCTCCTCCATAAGAGTGCCAAATTGCTACCACCATCATCAGCATTTGGACATGCCATATGGGATCTAATTCCCCCCCTTCCTCTTCCCCCCAGCACCTTTCCCTTACTGTTAATGGGAAGTTTATCCCTATGATTTCAATTTACTTGTCAATAATATATACCAAATTATCCTACCACATCGTTCTTTGAACGACCTCTCCACTTGACATGTTCCTTACTTACTTCCATACATTGTCAAACTGTACTTACCTAATGCTAATCATACCTACGTTATTACTTGTATGTTTATATTGGAACCTACTATTTTTCTTTATCTATGTTTTTTAACAAGAAAAGGAATGGTTGACCTTGTTGTCTTCCTCCCATGGTACAGTTAGCTCCCAGACGGGGTGCTTGGGGGCGTCTGGCAACTGGTCTTACTTTACATTCAATATATAGAATGAATTACATTGCCCACACATGTTATTTATTAATGCTCTATCATCTGTACCTTTCTTTGTGAAATTACCTAATGGATCCTAATGTACAACAGATATTGTTCATGGTCATTTTTTATTATTGTTCACTCTGATAAGCTTCAATAAGATATTGAACAAGAAGGAAAGAAAATTGCTTCATTGCCCCATCAACACATTCAGTGTTGATGGGGGAATGCCTCTCACAGCACCATTGTATTCTGCCAGAGGGGGAGCCTTCCCAGCCAGCAGAATACAACGATTACTGTTATCCGCTATAGCCACGGGCAGTAATCACATGCTAAAGATCCGACAGGCTGGTTATACCCATCGATCAACTTGGGTACAATCAGCCTGCCCGTAGATGGATCAAAGTTTGGCCAGTCCCTGCTGAACTAGCCAAACTTTGATCCATGTATGGCTGGCGAATGGCTGCATGGCTGGTGAATCCTAACTGAACTACATTTAGTTTGATAAAGTACTGTTTATGGTAAACAATTGCCATGTTTTTTTCACCCTTTTTTATCCAATTTTCTTCCTCCGCAGGTGTGATATCTTGAGTAGTCTCAAGTCTGAAGATGCAGCCTGTCCAAAGACGTTCCGGCACAATGGGTTTCTTGTTGACTAGGAAACACCAGGAGACAAGTTCTGTTGTAAACTGTGTGTATGTGTGTTTGGCAGTGTGACCCCCCTCAGTCTATTTAAATATATATATTTAGTTAGTAATCCAGTTTTCTTGCACATGTATGCTATGATACTGGACTGATCTGGATTTACAGCAGGCTGTCAGAGGGCGTGTGAGCTGTGTGTACAGGAATAAGGTATACTGCTATCTCTGCTGCTTCTGTGTCTACATTATTTCTGTGTATGGCATTAGGATTTCATATACCGCATTTTAGCAGCCTGTGTCACCCAAGTAATGGAGGAATACTAGGACTACAACAACTAAATACACAGTCACAACACATATCTGGGCACTTTTTTACAAGCCAAAACATTGGTAAAGTAATGCACATCCTTTTGCAAACTCCCTATTGCAATATAATGCAAGATGGGTGATACCACTTCTCAGAGTCTGAAGATTCTGGACCACTACCCTGACACTTGTCTCCTTGCACTACTGGTGCACATGACCATGCCGGTAATGTCCTTTCTAAGCCCGCTGCCTCTCAACAGTTCATCTAGGTACTCTTATCCCCCTTTCAGCCAACCATTTAGAGAGCAGATGCTCACACTGCAAACCTGATTCCATGTAGCAGCTCAGTAGACAGAACTATTAAATTGAGGCTGGGTTCACACCCATGTGGGTGTCTCTGCATCCAATTCGCATGACAGGATATTGTGAATGGCTCCCAATGGAGCCGCTTCACACATCCCTGGGGAGTCCTGTGCATCTGACTCTGTTTCAGGTCCGAATTCAGGCAAAAATTTGGGCCTGATTCGTTCCTGAAATGGAGAACAAGGACGCACCAGACCCCTGCCGTGAGCAGCATCGGTATTAGCGGTGAACCCAGCCTTAAACATAATTTCATAACCTCCTGAAGGAACATGTGTGAGGACTAAAGGGAGTATTATCTTAGTTTACCTGGAGTTCTCCTTTATAGGCTCCGGAGCCTTAGGGTCATGTCGTACTACTGATTCTGCTACTAGCGACTCTTCGCCAGCTATGGGATTGCCAGGAAAGACAGGGAGGACATCAGGCCTGCTTTGTATGTGTCACTCACTGACCAGTTTGGCAGTTTATGTAGTAAGGTATTGCTCCTTCTTTGCCTAAAAGGATGCAAAATCTAAATCTTTGGATAGAGTAAGACTTGCTGGCAATTCAGGGCGTGACACAAGAAAGCTGGTGACTGTATTCACTCCTGCTGTGTCCTCCAAAGCAATCAAGCAGCTGGCCAAAACAGGATCACCAGTGTGTAGCCAAAACAGGATCGCCAGTGTGGCATAGTCCTTGGGGTGCCGCTGGCTGTGCTATCTGCATATTAAGGGATGAAAATTAAATAATGCACTGAAAAATATTCCTGTTTATATAATGGCAAGAAAACGGGGCTTCATTGTGTGGGAAAGAAGACCTGTCTGTGTTGCCCTTTAGCCACCAGTTAGAAGCTGCCTGTTTTTTTTTTTTTTTTTATAACCAGCTACCTGGTTGTTCAGGTAGGGTTTAAAACTAAAGAAGATTTGTATAGAGATTGTACAGAGATTGTAACAAATCTGTTCAGATTAAAGCTGAATTCTGGGCACAAAAGCTTTCATTTAAATACATTCTTTAATAACAAAAAAATATATAAATCCATTTTGTTTGTGACATCAACACTATGAGGAATATAGAGCATTGCTGACATTGGAGGGACACAGCAGGCTCCACCTTCAATAGGCTGTCTGTAGAAAACTACAGGAAGGGGCGGAGACAAGACCAGTCACCCTGCACAAGCAGAGAGAGCAGCAGTGAGCGGTCTTTACCACAGGAAGCTCCTGCACAGAGGTAAAGTCTCACATTGGATTACTGCACAGATGTGGAAGAAATACACAAAGCACACAAGCAAAGGTTCGAGTATAAATACATAGGGGTTTTGTATTTAGCAAAAATTTGCTTATCCCAGAGTTCAGCTTTAAGACCCTTTGATGAATGAAGCCTGGAGTGATGTGCAGATGAGCGGTGTACTTTGTATTACAGTGGCGGTACTTGCGTTTCTCTAGGATCTGTCTTATCATTCTAAGCTGTCCTTTACAAAAGTGTACCGCTAGCCTGTCTATCAAGGGACACCGCTCCACTCCATTTTGTATAGAAATGTATATGGCAGATTTTGTACTATTGTATGATTCTAATTAAAGAATAATTATGTTCAATGTCACCTGTCTGTGTTTTTATTTTTTCTATTGCTTGTTCATTATGGAAATGCTTATTGGGTGATAAAACACTGTGGAGGTTTAGGCCAGACCAATGGAAAAGACTAACAAAAAAATCCTGTCTGCACTGCTTGATATTTCTAGGCAAACCTGCCCTCCACCCTGATTAAGAGTGCTGCCTAGAAGCCGACACCAGAAGCGCTACATTTATGTAACACTCTGGTTGAGCTGGCTCCTTGATCCCCTGACCTCTCTGGAGTGGTCCCCTCTCTTAGGCAGACCCCCTGGGCAGGTCCCTTAGTACTCACGATACTGTTTTTCCTAAAGTCTTCTGCCCAACAGCTCCACTGGTCGGCTCACTGGATCCTCTGCAGCACAGCTCAACACCTGGTCCCTAGACCGACTGCCTGGACCACCTTCCTCACACCTGCAGGAGGAGAGACAGCCGTCCACCTCCTCCTGGGACTTTGCTCCTGCCAAAAGACACCTGTCACATGCCCTCTCAGGATTGATTCCCAATTCCAGGATGCATTGCAGCAATGCCCGCCCACTGAGACAGTCAAAAACCCTGGTGTGCTATTGGTTAGGTTTCCTCCACTGTCCAACAAGATCTCTCATTGGATACAGTGGGGAGACTCCCCAGACCTAATAAGTCACACCTAGAAGCATGTGACAGACCAACTAACAGATCAGGCTCTCCTGATAAGCAGACAGAGCCATCCTATGTGTTTACCTAGCACCTACCAAGGAGGGTGCTACATCTATTACCTAGAAAACATATTTTTTCAATCGTACATCACAGGACACAGAGTAGTTCATAGGTATGACTACTGTGGCTATGCTGCCACCTTCAGGTTACTGGACAATAGCCAAAACAACAGGAATCCCCATCCAGGCTTTATCCCTCTTAACTCAACTAAGCCCAGTTTTTAGATAGCGTCCTTAGGTGATAGATGTGCCTACAGTTGTTTCTCTGAAGATCTCCTTTCGTGGGCTTTAGGCTCCATTCTCAATTGTGAGACTTGTCATGTTACTTTGAACACTAAAGTCAAATGACAAGTCACGCTCCATATTTTTCAATGGCAACCGTTCAAATGTGTGACCTAAAATTGTAACGACTTTAAAAAGGTTTCTGCTCTACTTTGGGTTGACTTTCGTGGGACCTGGGACCCGAGTGCCATAGACTGCAACCCTCAAAGTCACATGAAAGTCGCACCTAAATGTTATACATGCAATAGTTGTCCATTATCATTGGTCAAAGCCAAAATCGCATCCAAGTGGCACCCATCCAAAGCTGCTTCGTGCAACTATGGAGTGTAAAAGTGTGAATGGAGCCTTAGTCGCAGGCTTTTTGCCCTATTTCTCACACCACTGAAGGGGCATTGGAGGGTTTTATTCAGATTAGATGTAGGCCAAAAGGAACTGTGATTTGTGTAAATACACTCGTGCCAAAAAAAAAAAAAAATTATTGCGTGAATAAAGTAAATATTAATTAATAATATGAAGCAGCTGCTGCTGCAAAAACAATGATAACACTATAAATAAATTGCCGCGCTGGTGGTGTACTCTATGCGGTCAGCAGCGCTAGCTCCCAAACAAAATGTAATCGCACCAATCAACAACAATAAATACTTGTATATGTTGCATTGAAACTATTATCATAAAGTGCTAACGAAAAACATAAAGTGCTAGTGCAAGGTAGAAAAAAAGGGAGTGACCCCCTATGAACCCAGTGCACTCTAAAAATAAAATTAAAAAAGATTGAGAAGTATGTAAGAAAAAATTATTAAATTATTAATATGAAAAAACTTCAGTCCAGTGGAAAAACTGTCCAGCAATTAGTTTATACGAAATATTTCATGGATTTTCACCCAAAATGGCGCAATCTTCCTGCCACATTGGCTTGATGCTTCAAAAATATGTAACCCAGAAGTAATGATGGTGCCACCCTGCGTGCAAAATGTAGAAAGAATTCCCAGTCACCAAACAGTGTTGATCCTTCTTACCATATGACAAGTGGGATCAAAGTCAGGCTTTAGTGGTCTCCGTGACCGCGATGCGATCTCCGAATCGTCCTCGCTGTCAGTTTCCTCCACAGGAAAAATGGTAGTCCATGCGATCCCAAGGAGAGGAAACAAAAACAAATGGGCTCCTCATAGCGTAAAAACGTTTATGCTTTACCCTCCCTGGCGGTCTGATTATGTCAGAATTTCTGTGCTAAAAGCGCTACATTGTTTTGCATAGAAATATGTTTTATATTTTAGGCCTGTAATTCTTAGGAACAACTCACTTAAATCTGTCCAAACAAGAGTCTAGTAGACATCCCGGATATGATAAAGTTTGAAACACGAAATCATAAATTTTAATGTAATAATAATACTTTTCATCAAATTCTTCATTGTTTTCGAAGTGGAGATATTTCGTTATGAGGTAGAATCTGTACTCGGGGGCGCTTCCTGATCCGTATCGCAGTCAATAGAGCACCAAGTCCGCATATCGCTGAGCTCAGTTGCAGAATCGTCGCTGTCGTCACTTTTAGTACCGGATGACGAATTTTCCCATGAATTGCTATCGCTCAGTTCTTCAAATAATTCCGATACACCGTCGCTGTTTTCCAGTTTGTCCAAAAGCGTTTTTGAGCTAAAAGAACGCTTTTTGGACGCCATGGATGTTATCAATTTTCCAGGCACAAAGTACAGGCAGGGCACTGGAAAAGCCTTTAGGTGAAATGGCACGATACAAAGTTGTAATTCTAACATATTGCACTGTATCATGTCTTTTTTTTTTTTTTTTTTTAATCCCCTGCCGGTTCCACCAGCCTGCGAGGCGGCGTTCGCAGGGAACGGAACTGGAAGAAGGTGCCGGCATCGGCCAAGCACAGAGCGAGAGGACAGTGGGAGGAAGGCTGCAGGAAGGCTGGGGAGGACGGCGGGGGATCGCAGGGGAAGCTGAGTATCATTCTGGGGTAATCCCGAGTGTGGCTCTGTCTGTCTCAGGAGCAGAATCTGCTGCTTTTTGTCAATGAAGGAATTTTCTGCAGCCATTTCTGGTCTGTGACATCAGCTCTTATGGGTTCTTGCTAGCTTGGAACACCTCAGACACACGCCTGAGTGATCATCTTCTTATCTTCTTGGTCGCCTGACAAGTAGCGGACCGTGCTGTGCAATGGGAACCGTTCTAATAGGAGAGACTCAAGTCGCTCCGACTTATAAAAAGGTTCCTGCACCTTTTTTTTTGCAAAGTCGGTGCGACTTGCATTGACTTCCATTATGTGAAGTCGTTGCAAGCCGCGCCAAAGTCGCGGTGCACGGGCGACTGCATTAGTCGCCCGAAGTCGTGTCGGATCAGTGTGAACCGACTCTCATTGTGCTTATCAAGAGCTGTTGATAGTAGCAGAGATATGCCATCCTTTTTGACATTCCTGATCCTAGTGTGAAGATGGGTCAGAGAAGGGTTCATGTCTGTTCCAATGAAGGGCAACTGGATATTGTGCTGCTGTAAGGATATAATCCAACAATCGTTTAGATGTTTTTGAGAAAGCAGGAGGAGGTATACTTAAAAGGTATGTTTTGATTGTAAATGGTAGGCAGGTGTAAAAAAAACTGGGTGGATTAGAGTATGAACAGTTTGTCAGTACGTTTTGACAAGGGGGCAGTTCCAATATATATGTTGAATTGTTCCTAGGAACAATTGAGTTTTATCTATGTAGCACCCTCCTAGTTAGTTAGGTGCTGGGTAAAAGCATCTGTTGCTCCGTCTGCTTATCAGGAGAGCCTGATCTGTTAGTTTTCCTGTCGCATGTTTCCAGGTGTGATTCACTGGGTCTGAGGGAGTGTTCCCACTGTATCCAATGAGGGAGCTTGTTGGACAGTGGAGGAAACCTAGCCAGTGACACATCATGTTTTATGGCAGTCCCAGTGGGAGGGCATTCCTGCAATGCATCCTGGGATTGACCATAAGTACAGAGGGGACATGTGACAGGGCATCTTTTGGCGGGAGCAAAGTCCCAGGAGGAGGTAGACGGCTGTCTCTCCTCCTGCAGGTGTGAGGAAGGTGGTTCAGGCAGTCGGCATAGTGAACTAGGTGTGGAGCTGAGCTGTAGAGGATCCTGAGTGCTGATGGTGGAACTGCTGGCGCAGTCTCTCGGGTAAAACGCTGTCCATGAGTGCCAGGAGATTTGCCGGGGGGTCTGTCCGGGAAGGGGGACCACTCCAGAGAAGTCAGGGGGATCAAGGAGCTAGCTCACACAGGAAGTGTAACAGTAAAGGGGGTGCCGCGTAGTTGACCCTGAAGAATAGGAACAAAGGGGGTGCCAGGAAGGGCCCTGAAGATTGTTCTGCAGTACAGTCCAGTTTACCTCAGACAGTGTACTTAATACTACTTCACTGCTAATGACAGGGTGAAGCAGCGGCCTAGCCACCCTCAAATTTTGGTGTTGTTGAGCTCACCGGTGCGTTCTTTCTTTTTAAGGATGTTCCAAACAGTTGATTTGGCCACACCTTATGTTTTGCTATCTCTCTGATGGATTTGTTTTGTTTTTTTAGCCTAATGATGGCTTGCTTCACTGATAGTGACAGCTCTTTGGATCTCATATTGAGAGTTGACAGCCACAGATTCCAAATGCAAATAGCACAATTGAAATGAACTCTGGACCTTTTATCTGCTCCTTGTAAATGGGATAATGAGGGAATAACACACACCTGGCAATGGAACAGCTGAGCAGCCAATTGTCCCATTACTTTTGATCATTTAAAAAGTGAGAGGCACATATACAAACTGTTGTAATTCCTACACCGTTCACCTGATTTGGATGTAAATACCCTCAAATTAAAGCTGAAAGTCTGCAGTTAAAGCACATCTTGTTTCTTTCATTTCAAATCCATTGTGGTGGTGTATAGAGCCAAAAAGATTAGAATTGTGTCGCTGCCCCAATATTTATGGACCTGACTGTATATTAGGGGGTGACAGTAAAGTACTGTGCATATACCATTTATACAGCGATCCCATCCATATTACTACCTATGTACCCCATCTATTATAGAGGGTGACAGGACAGTACTGTGCATATATAGCCAGGAGCAGTGCCGGGACAAGGTCATCCAGTGCCCAGGGAAAAGATGCCAAACTGTGCCCCCCCCCCCCTCTTCTTCTGTTCATGATGTGCAAGCTTAGGGGATCCTACTCTTGTTGAGTTCAAATGTTAAGTTTGAGCCTTGAAATAACGGACATCTAGGCCAATCAGGTTTGCATTCGTCTCCATATGTTTACTCAGAATATACGCCATACAGCGGCCGTGCAACGGTTCACATCATCCTTCAACGGATGTGTGACCCAGATTACATTGGTTACAGAGCTTTTATAGTACATAAACGGGCACAAGCCAAAGTTACAGATTACACAAAGTTTCACAAGATTTCACAATACAGTCTAGCGGATGACAATACATTCCTTGTGGAAAATCCCATTTACACATCGGGTCATCTTGACCCAGCAAGGGCGTATGTTAGGGAAAATAACATTTTACGGTACTAAGGGCTTATTTTCATAAACTTCTCTGTCCGGGAACTTTATCATTTTTGGCAGAACATTTCATATTCTCTGGGACAACGTGAGACACAGTATTTAAAACATACCAACTTGAATTCTAAGCAATAAGAAGAATATATTTTTTTAGTATATTAAAGGGGACTCTTTGACTGTATAATGATATGCTCTTCATATATTTTCATATCTTGACACTCTCAACGGTCACCAGCTTGTCAAAATTACTGCCTCTGTCACTACTCATATCAGCCTTGTAACAGAAGGAAGATACTCTCATCCCTACAGTAAACCATTGTGCCCAGGGCAGCCCCCCCTTACGCCCACCCCTTGTCCCAGCCCTGGTCAGGATCCTATACCATTACCTGTGTATCCAAACCATTTATTATGACACTGTAAGCAGAGAAAGTGCACTGCTATTTCTCATGAGGAATTTAAGACAAAAGGTACATAGAATTCAGGTCCACTTTAACTAAGACTGTATGCAAACATACCCTGCAGTTGGTGCTCAGGCTTGAGTAGTCAATAACCAGAAAAAACAACACTGTCATATAAGGGAAAGGAGATGGCCATTAGGACAGAAACCAGCATGAAGCTTACACAGGAGAACCGCCAGGCCAGGACTCATGGGTGGAGGCACCCAATTTAGAGAACCCCTCACTTTATCCTGAATAGGCAAAGTGGAAGATTTTTTTTAAAGAGGCTCTGCAGCAGGCTGAGGGCACTGTGGGAGGCTGGGCGGTACTATGGGGGGTTCGGGGGCCTGGGGGCACTGTGGGCTACCATGGGAGCTGGGAGGCGCTGTGGGAGGTTAAAGTATCTGCAGCTGGCTGTAAGCCCAGAAGATGGAAGGCCACGGTCCAATGGTTGAGAACCACAAGTCTAGGGGAAGGTAAGAGCACTTTTACTTACCTAAGAAACATATTTGTAGGTACGGCACTACAATACACCTTCCCCTTGTTTGTTAATAAATGTGGTGTTTTCCCACACAGTGCAATGTAAATAAATACATAAATAAATAATATATAAATCCACGTGCAACTAAATATAAAAAATAATTCATCCAAAGTGCCAAATGCATATATAACATATAAAAAGTCCAATAAAGTGCTTTATTAAAAGTGTCTCTTATTATCTTGCTCAATTCAAAATAGGGTGCAATTTTCACTCCAGTTCCAGTGTTCACGTGATCCCCCTTTGAACACCACACTCACCAGCCATCCATGACCCCTTAGTATGGTAAGTGGCTCCATTTGCGCTCTCCTACAAGGCTCCTCTCTCTACCTTATGGGCTGTATCCAGGTATCCCAGTATCACATTTCCTACTCCAGAGACCACCACACAAGAACAAACCAAGGAAATACTACAAATAGTGTAATGTTGCTTATTTTTTAAAGATTAAAACTGTTAAAACACACCTTAATTTTGCTTGACAAGCTTAGAGCACATTACAGTGTGTCTGGGACGCTCCTGCATTCTCTAGACTTAAGTGAGCAAACCAGAAGTGACATAAGTAAGCTCCGCCCAACGAGTATTGTCTTCTTGACATGATCATTACTTACCTGATCCTCCAGTCCCATGGCAGATGACACTCCCCCATGCTCCAGCAGTGGACTGTCCCATTGCGTCCTCAGATCCAGTGCAGGGCTGTGGTCCCTGCCTTGGTCTTGATGACATCAGAGAACCTAAGACTACCAGAGTTCAGGGAAGAAGAGCCTGTGGGGACTGGTCTAGCAACACAGAGCAGCCTGGGGGAGTGGAGAACTGGGTAAGTATACCTGCTTCTCATGGACTCCCTAGACATTTAACCACGCACAACCTTACTGCAAGGAAGGGCTTTTTAGTTTTCTGGAGTTCAGCTTTAAAGAGGAAGTAAACCCTCCTCTACAAGTTGTACCTATAGGTAAGCCTATGATAAGGCTCACCTATAGGTACTGTAAATGTCTCCTAAACTTGCACCGTTTAGGAGATATTTACCTTACATGCAGCCAGTGACGTCACTGGCGCATGCGCTCTGAAGGAACGGCCGCTGGTTCCGTTCCTTCAGAGTCCCGTGCCGTGACTGTCGGCTCCGGCGCGCGTGCGCGGGAGTGACGTCACTGCGGCTCCGGCCAATCAGATGGCCGGATGCCCCGATCCCGGAAGACGGGCGACTGAACATGTCGCCCGTCATAGAGGTGAGCGGGCGGCACGGCGGGGGCTCGTTCTAAGGTAAGTATTGCATAATGAGCTAGTATGCGATGCATACTAGCTAATTATGTGTTTCTCTTTCAGGGTGAAAAAGAAAAAAAAAAAAACAATTGAGTTTACAACCTCTTTAAGATGTAAACATTTTAGATGTTCAATATTTAATAAAAGCCACATCAGAATAGTCTATTTTTTCTATTCAAATATTCCTAAATTTTTAAAGGCACTGCATATTTTTACATTCACTGCTCAGCCATAATATTATGGCCACCCACCAAATACTGAGTAGGTCCCCCTTTTGCTGCCAAAACAGCCCTGACCCATCGAGGTATGGATGCCACTAGACCTTTGAAGGTGGGCTGTGCTATTTGGCACCAAGCCGTCAGTAGCAGATCACTGCCTTCGCCAGCTTGCTTACCTCCCTTTAGTACATCCTGGTGCCGTTTCTTCCACAGGTAAGTGATGCACACGCAACCGCCCATCCACATGATGCAAAAGAAAACGTGATTCACCAGACCAGGCCACCTTCTTCTATTAGTCTGTGGTCCAGTTCTGATGCTCACATGCCCATTTTAGGTACTTTTGGCTGTGTACACTGGTCAGCATGGGCACCCTGACCAATCTGCGACTGCCCAGCCTCATAGACAGCAAACTGTGATGCTCTGTGTGTTCTGACACCTTTATATCTGAGCCAACATTAACTTTTTTAGCAATTCGAGCTACAGTAGCTCTTCTATTGGATTGGACTACACAGGCTAGCCTCCCCCCAATGTGCATTGGCTGCTCATTACACTGTTGCTGGTTCTCTGGTTTTCCATCCTAGGGCCACTTTTGGTCATTCCTGACCACGGCAGACAGGGAACATCCCACAAGAGCTGCAGTTTTGGAATTGCTCTGACCTATTCGTCTACTACACATTGATTACAATTTAATCCTTGTCAAAGTCGCTCATATTCTTGTTAGCTAATTTTTTATGCTTTTACCACATCAACTTCAGGGAAAACAGGTTAATTTGCTGGCTAATATATCCCACCCACTTTCATGTGCCATTGTAATAAGATAACTAATGTATTCACATTACCTGCTAGTGGTCATAATGTTATGGCTGATCGGTATATTTACTTGTCCAGCTTGTATATACCATATCTGGACAATGCCCCTTGAAGCTGGAAATCACTGAAGTGGATATTGCTACTCCAGCCTCTGGGTCTGATGCTGAGCATCTGGGTGAGGTGGAGAGGAGGGGTGGTGATGTCACGCTGTCCACTGTAACGGAACCTCAACCCACACTGTACTTCCATCAGTATACGGCTTCCTTGCAGTCGTGAACATATATACCAGATTTTCCCAGCCACCCCCATACAAAGCTAGCCGACAACTTAGCTTGTACAAGTTTTGGAACCTTCTCCTTTATTCAACAGTTTCACGCTCAATTTATACACACATGAGAACTTCCCCCTCCTGATCAAAATACAGCACACAGGTCAGGGGTTGCCTGATTACATTATCATATGCAGATGAAATTGTATACAGAAACTGGATTAACCTGAACTAATTATCTAGCCACCTGGACAGAACAATGTGGGCTCATTAACATTTAACAATGGGACAGGCAGACTTAACACAATCCGCATCCCACCTCAATAGATAGACAATAGGACAAGACTGCCAATGACAGTCTGTCCATCTCCTACATTGTAGTACATGGAATACACATCTACGTATTGCTATGATTATTTAGTAGTCAGACTTCATGGCAACAGGCTATAGGTCTCACAGTGTAAAGTGGGATTAAATCTTCATATTTCTTCAGAGATATTTCTGACAAATATTACTGTCCCACATGAAGCAATCAAAACCATTAAGAATCTGTCTTTCACTACCAGTGACCGTGAGTACCATCACATCCACCTTGTTCAATCAAAGGATGCTTTGCATTCATTGAGAAGAATGCAAAGCGTTCTCTGAATGGAGTCGAGCAGGGCAGCTGCTAAGCATGGGACTCGGAAGCAAGTGGAGATCACTGGTGGTGTCTACTTCAGTGGTTTCCATCTCCCAGGGACATTTGCCAAGTCTGGTATATACATAATTATATTGATCCAAGCTGGACCAGTGTAACAATGTATACAATGAGGGAAAAAAAAGTATTTGATCCCCTGCTGATTTTCTATGTTTGCCCACTGACAAATGATCAGTCTATAATTTTATCGGTAGGTTTATTTTAACAGTGAGAGACAGAATAACAACAAAAAATATCCAGAAAAATGCATTTAAAAAAATTGTATAAATTAGTTTGCATTTTAATGAGTGAAATAATTATTTGACCCCTTCGCAAAACATGACTTAGTACTTGGTGGCAAAACCCTTGTTGGCAATCACTGCGGTCAGATGTTTCTTGTAGTTGGCCACCGGGTTTGCACACATCTCAGGAGGAATTTTGTCCCACTCCTCTTTGCAGATCCTCTCCAAGTCATTAGGGTTTCGAGGCCGACTGTCAGGGAAAAAAATCCAAGAAGTACTGGCAAATATGCCAATGCCCAAAATGGCTGCGTTAATTCGCGCATGCACATTAGCGAAAGGCACGCAATAGCGCATTGGCGTACGCGATGGCAAAGCGTGTTAATTGCCAGTGTTCACTGGCCTATATAAGGACACCAGTGACTAGCATAAATTGCTGCATTATCTTCAGCTTGTGTCCTGTGCCTTGTGCTTCTGTTTGATTACCGGGTACCGACCCGGCTTACCCCTGACCTCCTCTGGCTTCTCTCCTGGCTCTGAACCCGGCTTGCTTCTCAGACCTGCTCCTGTCTATTCCAGATTGATATCTTGTCTTTGACCCTGGCTTGATCTTGACTGCGCTACTTGCTTCAGCTCCTGACTCACTTGCTGTGTTTGACCCCTGGCCTGGCTTCTAACCTTGCTGCTGCTTACTCCTCTGTCAAGATCCGTCAGCACCTCCAGTGAACCATTGGCTGTGACCACCTTCTCTACCCGTGGGTGTCCTCGCATCTGGTTTCATCTGCAACTTCACCTCCAGGCAACCTGTGCATCTTTGGGCATAGCACCCTCTGTCTCCACTTTCAGGGGTACTTTGCACTCAGCTGCAAGGGGAGCCCTCTCGTCACCTCAGCCTCTAGTCAGGTACGTGACACTGACATTTGGTAACTCGAACCTTCAGCTCCCTTCACATATTTTCTATGGGATTATAGCCTGGAGACTGGCTAAGCCACTCCAGGACCTTAATGTGCTTCTTCTTGAGCTCCTTTGTTGCCTTGGCTGTGTGTTTTGGGTCACTGTCATGCTGGAATACCCATCCATGACCCATTTTCAATGCCTTAGCTGAGGGAAAGAAGTTCTCACCCAAGATTTGATGGTACATGACCCTGTCCATCCTCCCTTTGATGCAGTGAAGTTGTCCCCAAAGCATAATGTTTCCACCTCCATGTCTGACGGTGGGGATGGTGTTCTTGGGGTCATAGGCAGCATTCCTCCTCCTCCAAACACGGCGAGTTGAGTTGATGCCAAAGAGCTCAATTTTGGTCTCATCTGACCACAACACTTTCACCCAGTTCTCCTCTGAATCATTCAAATCTTCATTAGCAGACTTCAGACGGGTCTGTACATGTGCTTTCTTGAGCAGGGGGACCTTGCGGGTGCTGCAGGATTTCAGTCCTTCACGGCAAGCAATTCCTGCAGCCCAATAGGAATCCTGGACGATGTCCTGTGTAAAATAGTGAGCGACCGCGCACATCAGCTCTGACGTTTCGTCCTCTCGACTTCTTCTGAGAGCCCAGCGGTCGCTCACTATTTCACACAGGACATCGTCCAGGATTCCTATTGGGCTGCAGGAATTGCTTGTGATGACCATCCAGTGTGCATATTTTTATCTGTATGTCTTCACTCCATTGCCCTCCTGTAAGTAGACATCTGGAGGGGAGAGGGGCTGTAATTGTGTGTGGTTTTAAATAAACATTTTGCGGAATTACACTATTGTTGCCCCCACTTTGTTCAATTGCATGTGCTTTGAACGGAGGAAAATTGGAGGAAGGAGGAGCTAGGTGTAGCCCAGCAGTGATTCGTACACCCGTCGATTGGTGGATATATTTGAAGGCTTTTTATTCACCGCTTTCTGGTGAGTGTTCCATTTAAGGGGGGGAGCACCGCAGTGTGGTGGAAGTTTGGGAGAATAGACAAGACCCTACACTCCCCTACCTTGGTGGATGGATTTTGCCTGATCAATCACTGTATGGACTGTATACCTATATATTATATGAGTTGTCAAGGACTTTGTTTTACACAACAGTTCGTTTCTTTTCTAGCGCTGCTAGTGTTATAGTTTTATTTTACTAGGTCTAATATTCTACAACACCTTTGATAACATATATATATATATATATATATATAGAAAAGTATAAATCAATATATAAAAAAAATATTAGCATTATTGTAAGATTTCTTCGATTTACGTTTGCCTATATATATATATATATATATATATATATATATATATTATTACTATAGGTAAAGAATAATTATAATAAATAAACATGCAGTCATAGACTCCTGACCCTAGGAAGACTAAAAATAATTCCTGCAAACAGAGCACACGTATCCCCAGAGGAAGTCACGTGAACAACACATGACTCAGCTGTCAAAACACATTGCTTAACACTACACCCCGAAGCTTTGGGTGTACCAACATGGCCAACAGTCCCGCCCACCCTGGACTGACAGCTCCTCTCAGCCTGTAGACGGGCTGGTTGGCAAGCGCTTGCTCACGGTCTCCAGGGGTGACAGGGCGGAAGTGACGCCGTTTCCGGGTGTGTGAGGCTGCTGCCTGTGGTTTGGTGAGTGTAAGCGGGTGTAGCGGGGTATGATGAGGGGGTCACCGGAGGGGAAATGGGGGTGATATGGAAAGTAGATTACGGAGGGGAAGGTGCTGGGAGGGAGTTGTATATATAATATATGTACAGTGTGTTCTGTATATAGAGGGTGAGGCCATATATAGGGACCATTATATAGAGCAGCCTTTCTCCACAGGTTCCTGAGCCAGGAGCAATGGCTGCCTCCTACATGGGTACATGGACTGACCGCTCTCTGTAAGGGGAGGGATTCTCTCCACTCACCATCAATGTTAGGGGAGGGATTCTCTCCATTCACCATCAATGTAAGGGGAGGGATTCTCTCCACTCACCATCATTGTAAGGGGGGGGGGGGGGGGATTCTCTCCACTCACCATCAATGTAAGGGGAGGGATTCTCTCCATTCACCAGCAATGTAATGGGAGGGATTCTCTCCACTCACCATCAATGTAAGGGAAGGGGTTCTCTCCACTCACCAGCAATGTAAGGGAAGGGATTCTCTCCATTCACCATCAATGTAATGGGAGGGATTCTCTCCACTCATCAGCAATGTAATGGGAGGGATTCTCTCCACTCACCAGCAATGTAAGGGAAGGGATTCTCTCCACTCGCCATCAATGTAAGGGGAGGGATTCTCTTTACTCACCAGCAATGTAAGGGGAGGGATTCTCTTCACTCACCAGCAATGTAAGGGGAGGGATTCTCTCCACTCACCAGAAATGTAATGGGAGGGATTCTCTCCACTCACCAGCAATTTAAGGGGAGGGATTCTCTCCACTCACCAGTAATGTAAGGGGAGGGATTCTCTCCACTCACCTGCAATGTAAGGGGAGGGATTCTCTCCACTCACCTGCAATGTAAGGGGAGGGATTCTCTCCAATCATCAGCAATGTAATGGGAGGGATTCTCTCCACTCACCAGTAATGTAAGGGGAGGGATTCTCTCCAATCATCAGCAATGTAATGGGAGGGATTCTCTCCACTCACCAGCAATGTAAGGGGAGGGATTCTTTCCATTTGCCAGCAATGTAAGGGAAGGGATTCTCTCCACTCACCAGCAATATAAGGAGGGATTCTCTCCACTCACCAGCAATGTAATGTACAGGAAGCTGTAGGTTTTGTAATTATTGGCCGGGGTTCCCTGAGATTGGAAAGTTACTTAAAGGGTTCCTTCATGTTACAAAGTTTGAAAAAGGCCGATACAGAGATGGAGTTTATAGAGAGGGTGAGGTTATATATAGAGGGTGAGGCCTTATAGAGATCAACATATAGAGAGGGACATCTAGAGATGGAGATTATATAGAGGGTGAGGTTATATAGAGATGGACATATAGAGAGGGACATCTGGAGATAAATGTTATCTATAGGGTGATGCCTTATAGAAGAGGGAATTATATAGGTCAGGGGTGGACAACCTGTGGCCCGTGGAGCCCTCTAATGTGGGCGGTGACCACAAACCAGGGAAGCTCACTGTCATGCTCTGGGATGGTTGGTCAGCAAACCCAGATTGTGATGAATGGGTTGCCGACTCACCATCTCAGAGAATCAGAGTGCATGGAGCCGGCAATGGAGGGAGGCCCAGGTGGAGTGATAGCTCCTCACCTGGAGCAGCCCGGAGAGCGATGGTGGCAGAAGCTGGAAGAGGAAACGGTCGGCGTGTTAAGCACTTGCCACCAAGCAATGTACCCGTAGGTCGCTAGACTTCCAGCAGTCATACTGGGATGATGCCTGCAGCTTTACACCCAACAGTAAGCTCTCTTGTAAAAGCGATCCTAGCTGCTGGCTTTCCTGGGATCTCCCACTGGGAGTCCAGATCAACCAGCCAGCACTCCTGAGCATGCATCCCTTCCGGTTTACCTGGATGTAAATAGCAACATTTTCAAATATGAAAAGCATTGATCGCAGTGATCTTCGTGTGATCAAATTCTTTTAAGTGCAGAGGAGGGATTTGGAGTCTTTTAGACCCCCGATCGCTCCATAAAGAGTACCTGTCACTGCCTGTTGCTGTCACAAGGGATGTTTACATTCCTTTTGACAGCAATAAAAGTGATCAAAAAAACAAAACTATTAAAAGTTACAGTTTAACCACATAACGACCGCTTACATTGCTGCTACTGCGGCAAAGTGGTTCGTTATCGTCCAGTGACATAGACCTACGTAGCTGGACTCCTCCCCCTGTAGGCGGCGCTCGCGCACTCCCGGAGGCTCGCTCCCACTGTATTCAGTCACAGCGGGAGTCGGGCCAGGGGAGGAGCAGCGGCGATCACCGCTGCTCTTCCACGATCGTCGGGGAATCAAGTTTGAGATCCGTCCGCCTGTGTAAACAAAGCGGGCGGATCTCCTAAGTGACAAACAGTGACAGATTGCAGGATTCAGCATAGCTGAACATGCGATCTGTCCCTGTGTCACTCAGTCACCTCCCCCCACACATGTTAGTAAGCACCAGGCATACATTAACCCCTCCCTCTCCAATAAAATTAACCCCTTCCCTGCCAGTGTCATTTTTACAGTAACTGCATATTTATAGCACTGATTACTGCAGTAATGTCACTGGTACCCCCAAAAGTGTCAAAAATGTCAGTCAGGGGTCCAATCTGTCCGCCGCAATGTCGCAGTCCCGCAAAAAAAAAAATCGCAGATCGCCGCCATTACTCGTTTAAAAAAAAAAAAAACACCAAAAATGACAGAAATCTTTCCCATAGTTAGTAAACGCAATAACTTTTGCGCAAACCAATCAAAATACGCTTATTGTGATTTTTTTTTTACCAAAAAAAATGTAGCAGAAAACAAATTGGCCAAAAATGATAAAAAATTTGGATTTTTACATTTTTTTGGGGGGAATTTCATATAAAAAAATGGGAAAAAACTTGTTATTTTTTCAAAATTTACGCTATTTTTTTGCTTATAGCGCAAAAAGTAAAAATTGCACAGGTGATCAAATACCACCAAAAGAAAGCTCTGTTTGTGGGAAAAAAAGGACGTCAATTTCGTTTGGGTACAGCGTCGCACGACTGCACAATTGTCAGTTAAATTTGCACAGTGCCGAATCGCAAAAAGTGGCCTGGATGTAAGACAGCAAAATCCTCCGGTGGTAAAGTGGTTAAAAAACTAAATATTGAAAAAAAATGTTAAAGTGCGCCTGTCCCTCCATGCTCGCGCACAAAGGTGGACACATACGTCAGTCCCGCACGCACGCAAACAGTAATCGTCCCACACATGAGGTATCACCGTTAACGTCAGATTATGGGCAGGAATTCTAGCAGCAGACCTCCTGTGTGTGGTCATCTGTAAAGGCTTTTAAATTGTCACCTATGGATAGTAAAATATACGTTGTTTGTCGCCGTTGCACAGGCGCGTACAATTTTAAAGCATGACATGTTTGGTATCTATTGACTCGGCGTAACATTTTACTTTTGTATTTTACCAAAACGTTAATTATGTATTTTTGTTTTTTTTTGCAATAAAATGTGAAAACAGTGTATTTCTTTTCCAAAAAAATTGTGTTTAAAAAACTGCTGCGCAAAAACCGTGTGACATAAAAAATTGCAAAACCCACTAATTTTTTCTCTAGGGCCTCTGTTTTTATAAAATGTTTGGGGGTTCGAAGATATTTTCTAGCAAAAGATTCTGGTTGTTACATTTCAACAAAAAGTGCCAGAAAAGGCCTGGGTGTCGAGTGGGTAACACAGACTATGCATTGGGCATAATCGTACCTAATAAAAATAATTAACTATTCGGCAGCTTTCACACTGATCTGCGGGTGCAGCGCAGTATATCCGTGACTTTCCTGAGGGTCAGCTGCACTGAGCCATAGACTTCTATTATATACATAATTCTACATATTCTATTATAGACATAGAGCCATAGACTTCTATTATATCCTGCGGTTTTGGTGCGCTTTCTGAAAGTGCACCACGCCTGCAGATATAATAGAAGGTGCGGGTAAACCGCAGCACATCAATGTGAAAGCAGCCTCACTGGGGTCTGTGGACAGTAAGGGCTCGTTTGAGGGCGGTAAAACCCCATAGTTTATTGTGGCCTGCGACCGGTTTCCAAGCCACCTGAGTGGCCCTCACTCTTCAAAAGTTTGATGAGCACCTCTGGTATAGAGGGGACATTATATAGGGGGGGGGGGGCATATAGAGAAGGACAATATATAGAATGAGTCCTTATAAAAGGCACATGTTATAGAGGGTAAGTCCTTATAGAAGGGGCATTAAATAGAGGCTGAGTCCTTATAGAAGAGACATTAAAGAGTGAATCCTTATAAAAGGGCCATTATATAGAGGGTGAGCCCTTATAGTGGGGGATATATAGAATTTACATTATATAGAGGGTGAGCCCCTATAGTGGGGGACATATAGAATGGACATATAGAGGGTGAGCCCCTATAGTGGGGGGCATATAGAAGGGACACTATATAGGGGTGAGCCCTATAGTGGGGGGGGGGGCATATAAAATGGACATTATATAGAGGGTGAGCCCTTATAGTGGGGAACATTTAGAGATGAACATTATATAGAAGGGGGGCATATAGAGATGGACATTATATAGAGGGCGAGTCCTTATAGTGGGGAACATATAGAGATGGACATTATATAGAAGGTGAGTACTTATAGTGGGGGGACATTATATAGAAGCTGAACCCTTATAGTGGGGGGGCATATAGAGATGGACATTATATAGAGGGTGAGCCCTTATAGTGGGGGAAATATAGAAGGGACATTATATAAAGGGTGATCCCCTGTAGCGGGGAACATATAGAAGGGACATTATAATGGGGGTTAGCCCTATAGTGGGGGGTATATAGAGGGGGCATTATATAGAGAGTGAGCCCTTCTAGTGGGGGACATATAGAAGGGACATTATATAGAGTGAGCCCTTATAATGGGGGACATATTGAACGGGACTTCATATAGAGGAGGATCTCCTTGTCACCATCTTTGCCCATATAAAAGGGGTCCAGTGTCACCTCTGTACCCTCACACTGTACTCCGCCACTGACCCTCCCCATCTCACAGAGGAATAATATTCTACAAAACAAGCTAACGTGGCGATCCACAACACACATGGTGGTGCAAAGCAGGCGGACCCGAGAAATTATTCACTTTGCCATAAACATAAGCAAAAAAAAAATGATGAAATCCCTGTTTTGGATGGAGTGGGGAAGGATTAGAACCCCTGATGAGTTTTTTCAGCTACCCAGGGTTTGTTTAGAGAAACTTTCCTTTACTACCTGTCCTGCTGACAGCGCTTACTAGACAGGAGGTGATGGGAGCTCTGCAACAGCAACACGGTTGGAACTACAAATACTGTCCCTCAGTAGTGTAGGGCAGTGGTCCTCAACTCCGGTCCTCGGGGCCCACTAACAGGCCAGATTTTAAGTATTACCTTGGGGAGACGCAGACTAGAATACTGCAATCACTGAGCAGCAAATTAGATCACCTGGGATGTAATTTAGTTATCTTGCAAACCTGGCCTGTTAGTGGGCCCCGAGGACCGGAGTTGAGGACCACTGGTGTAGGGTATGGCTAGAACCCCTGTCAGATATTTCTTTCTGTCTGTGTCCCAGTTGCACAATTTCTCTCACTTCCTGTATGGTGAAACCATTGTCCATACTCTTGTTTGATACTGATGCGGAATATATCATTGGTGACAGGATACCCGCAGCTGCCTGTTCTTGCCCGGTAGCTGACTGTCGTTATGGTCCTCTTGCTTCATCAATCACTGAAACAGAACAGAACATGTATACAGGCAGGGTGGATTTGATTTAAATCATGATTTTTAAAGAGCAATCGTCTTCTCTGTCCCACAGCGGCTCCTCCTCTGTCCTGCTGTTGATTTACCGACAGTCCCATTCACTTTAATGGGATGGCTGGTAAAGCGGCAGTGACACAACAAGGTGAGGGACGTGGTGGCGGCAGCAGGTGAGTGGATGCCTGCTAACAGGCGCTGCCATGATGGATGTGAAATGACAGGGTCTCTTTAAATGTAAGGACTCATTCTTGCTGGTAGTTAGTGTGAAATTGTGTGAATGCATCAGTCCAGTGCATGTTATCTAGGGATGTACCGATCCGATATTCGGATCGGAAATCGGCCCGATCCGGACAAAATAGTTGGATCGGAGATCGGTAAAGTTCAGCCGTCCCACGGGCCGATCCGGTTTTTGCTGAGTAACGGCTCAGCCATCCCTTACTAGGTGCAGTAGTAGTATGGGATGGGAGCCGCTACTTCCTGTATAGGTCCAGCTCACAGGCAGAGTGATATCAGATGCACTCCACCTGTGAATGGAGGAGCCACACACATGAAGCAGCGGCTTTGCAGCCGTTTGCTTTGTGTGTAGCTCCGTATCGGTTCCGTATCGGTATCAGCGATTTCACCTCGCCAGATATCGGTATCGGCTCCAAAAAAGCCGGATCGGTGCATCCCTACATATCTTAGCTTGCAGAGTTTGGATTTACTGAACGAGTTTACCAAAAATTTAAATATTGCAGAATATACAGCTTCATGCTACATAACTAAGCTCCATTTCATGCTGAATAAACTCAGTTATTAATCTATCTTAAATAGAAAACTATCTTTAGATAGATTTTTACTCCCAAAAGCATTTTATTAAAATAAATTTGATAAAAATATAAAATAAAATCGATTTAAATCAAAAAAATCCAAATTAAATAAATAAAAAAAAAAAAATCTGTTTAAAAAACCAAAAAAAAAACATTGATTTTTATCCGCCATGTATACAGGTCACCAGTTCCTATTTCACCAGCTTAATGCACAATCTTGGGTTGTTCTGTGTTCTTCACTGTATACTTTTGTTATGAAATGTTGTTAGTTGATCTCAGTGTTTTCAATCTGTTATCTACCCGTCTTGTACAACACCTCCGTATAGTGTGCAGCTCCCTTTATTAGATCTCAGCCCCTTCTGTCCTCCATTCCTCCACAATAGGTCTGTTCAGATCTCTATACCCACTTAGCAAGCATTCCATGTACATTTACATGCAGCAGGACGGCCGCTCTGTACCAGATCACAAATCTAGTGTGTGATCTGAGGCGCGCGCCACCGGTGACCCGCTCTCGTCGTGATTGGACACCTCAGGAGCCAATCAGCAGGTCCAGCAGACTTGATGTCCGTCAGGACCCGCCCAATCATTCAGGAACACAAGTAGAACCGCAGTCTACCTATGTAAACAAGGCAGGTTGACGTTCAGTCAGTGGGGAAAGCTTTGATCCTGTGTTTCTGCAAAGCAGGAACACAGATCCATGCCTTCCCCTAGTAAAAGCACCTCCCCCACAGTTTAGTAAAACACTGGCTAGGCGCACACTTAACCCTTGATCGCTCCTGATATTAACCCCTTCCCAGACAGTGTCATTAGTACAGTGACAGTGCATATTTTTTTTAGCACTGATCGCTGTATTAGTGTCACTGGTCCTCAAAAAAGTGTCGGCCCCGCTATAAGTCGCTGATGACCACCATTACTGGTAATAAATAAATTTAAATATCCCATAGTTTGTAGATGCAATAATCGTTGCACAAACCAATCAATATACACTTATTAGGATTTTTTTTTCTTACCAAAAAACGTAGCAGAATACATATTGGCCTAAATTGATGAAGACATTCGATTTTTTTTTTTTTTTTTGGTTACGTTTTAAAGCAGAAAGTGAAATATATATATATAATCTGCTGTATATAAATATAGATAGATAGATAAATAAATATAAATCAGTATAAATATATAATATATATTAATTTTTTTCTTACCACAAAACGTAGCAGAATACATATTGGCCTAAATTGATAAAGAAATTGGATTTTCTAAATTTTTTTTTTGGTTATGTTTTAAAGCAGAAAGTGAAATATACCGGTATATAAAATCTGCTGTATATAAATATAGATAGATAAATAAATATAAATCAGTATAAATATATAATATATATGATTTTTTTTTTCTTACCACAAAACGTAGCAGAATACATATTGGCCTAAATTGATAAAGAAATTAGATTTTTTTTATTTTTTTTTTTTTTGGTTATGTTTTAAAGCAGAAAGTGAAATATATATAAAATCTGCTGTATATAAATATAGTTAGATAAATAAATATAAATCAGTATAAATATATAGTATATATGATTTTTTTTTTCTTACCAAAAAACATAGCAGAATACATATTGGCCTAAATTGATGAAGAAATTCGATTTTTTTTTTTTTTTTTTTTAATTTTTTTTTTTTTTGGTTATGTTTTAAAGCAGAAAGTGAAATATATTTAAAATCTGCTGTATATAAATATAGATAGATAAATAAATATAAATCAGTATAAATATATATTAAAAGAATATATATATATATATATATAAATACATTTTTATTTATTTTTTAAAATTATAATTTTTTTTTCAAAATTGTCGATCTCTTTTTGTTTATAGTGCAAAAAAATAATCAAATACCACCAAAAGAAAGCTCTATTTGTGGGGAAAAAAAGGACAAAAATGTTATTTGTATACAGCGTCACATGACCGCGCAATAGTCAGTTAAAGTAACGCAGTGCCGTAACGCACAAAATGGCCCGGTCATGAAGAGGGTAAAACCTTCCGCTGGTCAAGTGGTATAAATAGCATGCTGTCTGCTTTCCACCAATTGTTTGTATTGCTCTTCAATGGTGAGGATTTTCCCTGCAAATGTTTGTGTTTTCCTGTTTGCTAACCTATAAAGGGAAACAATGGGGAAGGGTTCACACAAGTCTGCACAGTTTAACCACTTCCAGTCTGGGCTCTGTTACAAGTAAAAAAAAAAATATATTTTTTATTTTTGCTAGAAAATGACTTAGAATCCTCAAACATATATTTTATTTAAGCAGAGGCCCTATAGAATAAAATGGTGGTTGCATTTTTTTATGTCACACCATAATTGTACAAAAACACAATACCCCAGTTTTTTGTAAAATATAAAAGATGATGTGACGGTGAGGAAATAGTTAACTAACATGTCCGGCTTTAAAATTGCATCCGCCCGTTGAACATCGCCAAGCTACGGTACTTAAAAATCCCTACAGTTTACCAGTTTAGGGTTACATAGGAGGTCTGGAGCTAGAATTATTTCTCTCGCTCTGACGTTTCAAGTGAAATCTTACATGTGTAATGCGATCGTCATTTATGGATGCGTACGGGACTGGCACGTGAGTTTGCATTTGTCTGCGAGCACTGGCAGACAGGGGCACTTTAAAAAAATGTGTAAACATTTTATTATTCTATTTAACCACATTAAGACCGCCTGCCGCAGATTTACTGTGGTAGGCAGCCTCCCCTGCGCGAACCGACACAGCCCTACGTCGGCCGCGCGCGTGGTGCTGGGGGGGCAAGGGCGTGCCGCCGGTGGCGTGCTTCTGCCCCCACTAGGCAGCGGGGATGCTGATGCACGGGGCCAGGGGCACTGATTGCAGCCGGCCATCCGCGATCGCTTCCCGCTGATAGAGGACGGGCAGCTGTTGTAAACGCAGCTGACCGTTCTTCTCTCTGAAATACTCACAGAGCGCCTGTAATCCTTCTATATAGGATCACAGATCTCTATGGTCATTTCACAAGTCCATCCCCTATACAGTTAGCAAACACTCCCCTAGGCTCACACCTAACCCTTTGATCACCCCTAGGTTAACCCCCTTCCCTGCTAGTGTCATTAGTACAGTAACAGTGCATATTTTTTAGCACTGATTACTTTAGTAATGTCACTGGTCCCCCCAAAAGTGTAAAAAAAATGTCAGTTAGGGGTCTGATCTGTCCGCTGCAATGTCGCAGTCCCACTAAAAATTGCAAATCCCCACCATGACATAAATCTTTCCCCTAGTTTGTAGACATGATAACTTTTGTGCAAACCAATCATAATATGCTTATTGCGATTTTTTTTTTTTTTTGGGGTGAATGGGTAGGGGTACAATGTACCCCATACTCATTCACAAAGGGAGGGGGTCTGGGATCTGGGGGGCCCCCGTGTTACAGGGGGCAACCAGATTCCGATAAGGCCCCTGCCCGCAGACCCCCACAACCACCGCCCAGGGTTGTCGGGAAGAGGCCCTTGTCCTCATTCAGCATGGGGACAAGGTGCTTTGGGGTGGGGGAGTGCAGAGCCCCCCCTGCTCCAAAGCACCCACCCCCCCCCCCCAATGTTGAGTGGCCAGGTATGGTCCAAGAGGGGGTGGGGCCGTTCGCTCATCCCCTCCCCTTTCCTGACCTGCCGGATAGATTATCTCAATAAAGGAGGAGTGCTCACTAAGGCCCCTTTTACTCCGGCTTTCCCATCAGGTCTGCCTATCAGTTTTTCAGGCAGACTGGATTGGATGCCCCATGCACCCCTATGGAGCAGTGGATGTCAGCGAAGACACCCGCTGTTATCCGATCCGATCCTGTCTGTGAAATCCAGACGGATGGAAACCCTATTTTCCATACATCTGGAGAATCTGATCGGATGAAAACAGGCAGGCGGTCCGTTTTCATCCATTCTCCAATAGAGGAGAGGGGGGGCTCTGACAGCTCCGTCTCTGCAAGGTAAGCGGAGATGGAGCTGTCGATTGGAGGATCGATCCCTGCTGAGGAAAACTGAGTCCGTCGGGCGCGCTGCTCGTGTGAAAGGGGCCTAACACAGATTTGTGAACAATATTTGAGAGAAATAGGCCTTTTTTGTGTACATAGAGAAAGTCTTAGATATTTGAGTTCAGCTCATGAAAAATGGGGGCAAAAACAAAAGTGTTGCATTTATAATTTTGTTCAGTGTAGCAAAGTTCATCAAAAGGGATGATAATGATAGCAATCCTCCTACATCCCAGTCAGATGAATTAACAACTCACCAGAGATCCAGGCTGCCCTAATAGGTGCAGCATGAACGCATAATCAAGATCACAACTACCGGGAAAAACTTCTGTCTCCTTCAGCCAATCACATCATTCACACATCCTTTCTATAACTGGAATTCAGGAAGCATCCCAAAAAGAAAATAAATCCATATAATGTAACACTGCTATGAACTAGCAAATAAGGAGTTACACCCGTGAAGGTTGTGCCACACTGTGCAAACAGAAAGTATCTAAGAAAACACCAGCCTCCACCCACATGCAATGCACACTCAACGCCGAATAATGCTGCCAGGTGAGTGTGCAGCAAAAGAGCTTAGTAATGATAATAGGTGCAGACATCTATCCAAGGAACTCCTGGCTCTTTTTTTTCCTATATCCACCAGGGGGCAATATATTGCTTGTTGCTCAAAAACCACAATAAGGCAATAGATCGAAAAATTCCATATAATGCAGTATTTATTAACCAGCTCCCACCAAACGTATAGTAAAATGACAGTGGGCTGGATCGCCTCTCGTTCTGGAATGCCGTCAATGCCGTCATATGACGTTGTCACTGCTCTCGCGGGGGGCGCACAGCACGGCAGTCATGGTTATGCCCTGTCCCTAGGACACAGCGCAACCCTAATCTCGTTAAAGAGCCGATGACACAGCTCTTTACCCATGTGATCGGTTGTGTCCAATCACAGCAGATCACATGTAAAGATGGAAGTGCCCTTATCAGCGGGATCTCCTCGCAGGGGAAACCTTACAGATAATCAGGGCACTGATCATCAGTGCAGCTCCATCAGTGCCCACCAGTGCTGCCTTTCAGTACTCATCCGTGCTGCCTATAAGTGCCACCTATTAGTGCCTCTCAGTTAGTGCCATCTCATCAGTGCAGGTGAAAAGTTACTTATTTAAAAAATCTACTGACAGAAACTAAGAAAAACTTTTTTTTTTTTTTTTCAAAATTTGTGGCATTTGTTTAGCAAAAAAAAAAAAAACCCAGCAATGATTAACCACTTGCCGACTGCCCCACGCACATTTACTGTGACAGGGCGGCTTAGCTGCTCATAATCACGTAGATCTAAAAGATTATGTGCACGTGGATTAGACACAGCGGGAGCCAGACCGCGGGAGGAGAGGGCTCGATTGCCACCGGCCTCCCGCAATCTTCGGCTAGAATGACAGAAGAGCCGCCTGCCTATGTAAACCAAGCAGGCGGGTCTTCTGCCAGAGAGGCAGGGAAAGATCATATGATTCAGCTAAGCTGAAACCCTGATCCCTCCCTGCCTCTGTCCAACCCACCTCCCCCACACAGTCAGTAAGCACTATTAGGCATACGCTTAACCCCTTGATCACCCCCAGTGTTAACCCCTTCCCTGTCATTTATACAGTAACAGTGCATATTATTTAGCACTGATTGCTCATTGTTGTATAAATATCATTGGTCCCCAAAAAGTGTAAAAAAATGTCAGGTGTCTGATCTGTCTGCCGCAATGTCGCAGTCCCGCTAAAAATCGCTTATCGGGGGCGTGGCCAAGATGGAGACCTGAGCGGACGCACTTGCAGGAGCTCTGCTGGAAATCCTGGCTATTTCACTGTTTCTGCTTATCTTGCTGCTGCCGCACTGACCCTGCTTCTTCCCACGTGCGCCGCCACTCCGCAGAACACTCAGGGAGGGGTAAGAAATTGAAGTTTCTGGCGATTGAGGAAGAACCCCCCCCCCCCCCCTGGCTACTCCTGGCCTCATGGCGGGCCGCCCGCGCTTCTACTCGAATATGGCATCCCAAACGGACTCAGAGGACACGGCTGTCTCCTTCCAATAGGCCTTGCTGATGTGATGGTGGCCATTGCTAACTGTCAGACGACCCTCACCACAAAAATTGAAGCCATCCAGTTAGATGTGGATCTTATAAGTCAGGATATGGACAAGATCAGCTCCAGACTTTCTGAGGCAGAGCGGCGGCTGGGTCGTACAGAGGATATAGTGACTGACCATACCGGAGCTATCCGCTCCCTGCAAACTAAGGTGCGTGCCCTAGAGTATAAGGCGGAGGATGCGGAGAATAGAAACCAACGCAACAACCTACGCATAGTTGGTTTGGTGGAGGGTGCGGAGGGCGCCAACCCCACACTGTTTGTTAAAGAGCTGTTCCGCTCTCTCCTGGCCGACGCTCACTTCTCTCCCTATTACACAATGGAGCGGGCCCATCGTGTGCCACCTAAGCCGGGCACCCCCCCGCACGCTGATCCTGTGGCTGTTGAACTTTAGAGACAGAGATGAAGTACTGCCTGCCGCGAGGATGAAGGGTGCCCTGGCCTACCAAAACACCAAATTGATCTTCCCTGATTATTCTGTTGAGACTCAGAAACTCAGGAAATCCTTTGATCACGTCAAGGCTATCTTGCGAGGTCGAGGCATCAAGTATAGTGTTCTATTTCCTGCCCGTCTCAGGGTTCAAGATGGAGAATCGGTCCGCTTCTTTACCTCCCCTCGAGAGGTCACTGACTGGATAGAGACCCTGCCGCCGCAACGCTGAAGATTACCTACCTGACTAGGATTCTTCTGGACCTGTGGGATATCTCGTGTCTGGTTTGATCACTGTGAAGTTCAAGTGACCACAGTGCCTTCCTCATTGCACCGGTTGTGCCTGAAGTTTGCAACTGACTCTGGTTCTCGTAAGTTTGTGCCCCTGGTTCCCCAGGAGACTGTTATTGGAGCTTTCTTTGGAACTGCCTTGGCTTAGTCTGTGTGCTCTTCTCCGGCGGGCTGAAGGTTCCACATAGCTGAGGACACCGGAGCCTCTTTGGCCCTGTTGTAGGGGTTGGGCTGGTGGTTTAACTGTGCTGCCGATGAAGTCCCTTTTTCTTGTACTGTAACTCTCCTGTTCTGTTCCAGTATCTCCACTGCATGGACCGCTATTCCCTCGGGAATATCTCTGATGGTGGTCGCCCCTCCCGATGGATGTGCTGTTGCACGGTTTGGGGATCTATGCTCACCTAAGTTTGGGTTGGTGGTGCGGGGTGGGGGGCAGGGGGGTTGTGTGTACTTTTCTGGTTGGAGATTTCTCCGGTATATGCATAAATTGGACCAAATCAGTACTTTTTCTGATAGATGATGATGCGGTTCGGTTGGCCCAACAGACCCCCCTTCACTGGGTATCAGAGTTTCTTTATCTTGGGGTGCATTGTTCTCTGCCCCTCCCGACAAAAACCTGATGCCCCTGCTAGCTGATATGAAAGCAAGATGCTCTTCTTGGGCCAGTCTGCCGTTGAACCTCTTGCGGAAAATCAATCTGATAAAGATGATGCTGTTGCCTAAATTCACTTATATTTTTCGCAACAATCCATGCTGGATTCCGGGTAGGTTTTTCTGGGAGGTGGATAGGTGTTTGGGGTCGTTTTTATGGGGGGGCTCGGTCCCACGACTGGCTAAGTCCACCCTGTGGCTCCTGACTACACTAGGGGGGTTGGCTATCCCCAATTTTAGGGTTTACTACTGAGCGGCCATCCTGGTAATGGTTCACTGGTGGTTTCAGGGCTCTAATATTAATGCGGCCACATGCTTGGAAGCAGCTTGCCTAGGGTCTTTCACGAACCTTAAGAATTTTGCATATAGGGGTCCTAGGGCCTATGGGTTTGTGCCGGGGCCCTCTTGTGTTACCTGGAGAATCTGGGTCGCAGCTAGACAGAGGTTCCTTGGGTCTGACCGGCTGTCTCCTGCCCAACCTCTATGGGGGAGCCCCTCCCTGTCTCACCTGCGTTCTGTCCCAGACCCCCAGGTCTGGGCACGTTACGGTGTGAAAACTTTGGCAGATGTCATGCCATCTGGCGTTATTCTCGCAACTGATGGGCACGTTTAGGCTGCCACTCTGGATGAAATTTAGATACCTCCAATTACGTCATGCCCTCCGGGCTCAACTCCCTGGGCCTCCTCTCCTTCAGCCTGACCCCATCGAGAAACTCCTGGCCCGCGGGGACCTGCAGAAGCCACTGTCATTGCTCTTTGCGTCTCTCCTTGAGACTGACTCGCCCAGGATTGAGTGGCTCTGGAATCTGTGGCATGCTGACCTTCTGTCTCTGGATAGAGAGGACTGGGAAGCCTGCTTGGAACTTGGACCCAAGCTTGTGATATCCTCCCGGGACAAGCTGATTCAAGTAAAATTCTTACATAGGACCTACTACACCCCTGTTAAGTTGCATCGCATCTACCCTGCATGTGACCCTGCTTGCCCCCGCTGTCATGTACATCAGGGGACCTATTTGCATTTGTTCTGGGACTGCCCGTTGATTGCTAACTATTGGGCTGAGATTTTTGGGACCATAAATAACCGTCTACAGCTCTCCCTCCCGGTCTCCCCTGCCTTGGCACTGTTGGCCATCCAGGATGATGACCAGCGAGCACATCATTCTAAAATACTGATCTCGTACCTACTTTACTACGCCAAAAAGGAGATTCTACTTCAGTGGTCCTCTCCTTCCCCCTCCAACTTTGTCTGCTTGGTTGAAGCTAATTGATTTGGACCTACCTATGTACAAGCTTACATACATGAGTAGGGGCTGCCCCTGGTATTATGACATGGTCTGGGCACCCTGGACTGCTAAATGAGCCAGGGGCCGCAGTGCTTCTCACCCCCCCCCCATCTCTTTTTTTTTTTTTTTCTTTTCTTTTCTTTACCTTGTTCCTCCCCCCCCCCCCCCCCTTTCATGGAGATTATTCAGGCTTGATTTTCTACTGCTAAATGTCAGGTGTAACCTCCCTTTGAGGCATACATTCTGGTTATCTACTGATCTTGATGTGGAATTGCTGGATTATAATATGTCACAGTTTGCTTTACCATATGCTCATCTTTACTGTTCCCTTTGTTGTTGTTATTTTGTACTGTATTATCTTTCAATAAAGCACTCCTTGTTGGTATAAAAAAAAAAATCGCTGATCGCCGCCATTACTAATAAAAATAAATAAATAAAAAGTCCAAAATTTATTCCGTAGTTTGTGAACGCTATAACTTTTGCACAAACCAATTAAAATACGCTTTTTGGGATTTTTTTAACCAAAAATTATGTAGCTGAATACAAACTGTATAAAACTGATAAAATTTGATTTCATTTTTTTTTTTTAATTGGGCCAGACACTCCCATTAGCAAACAATCCAATTATGCCTTAGGAATATGCAGCAGTTTGTACTGGCCATACATTATGCAATTTTATTTAGATTTAGCAAAACTAGAGATGCATTGAAATTGTCGATAAGAGAAGGTCTGGATAATGGTGCCAAAAACACAAATGCAATTTTGCTGCAATTTTATCACGATTTTACTGCGCTTATGGTTTGTTTTTCATAGGTCATGTGACCCAAAAACCGCATAAAAAAAAAAAACACAGGTGTGTTATTGATGCATTCTTGCTACATTTTCAATGCATTTTAATTGGGAGGTACGTTTTAGTGAGTTTTTTTTCTCTACTGACCAAAAATGCAGCAAGCAGGATGTTTAGCTGTTGTGGTAACAGAAGCGAAGCAAACCAATGTGAAGACATACAGAGAATTTAAAGGGATGCATTTTTCTTGAGCTTTTCTTGCGCTAAAGGTGCCAAAAATATCTGACCATAAATTCGTGTTCATTTAAATTCATGATATTAATTAAAAGGTCAAATGTAATACAATTATATATAAAAAAAATAAACCTATTTTTTTTTTTAAACTGTCATTTTCGGATTTTGGCCAAGTGAATCCTGCATTTTTAGTTTCAGCACCAAAATTTTCGTTCGGTGCACCAAAACCATATAATATGAGGTCCAACCTAAACACTTTCAAATTGTATGCAATCAGACAGGCCCTTGCGCTAAATATTTAAAGCTAAATCTGAAGGAAATTGAATAAGAAAATTGTAAAATGTATGGCCAGCCTTAGATCTAACAGTGATAATGATGTTAATGGTGTATCAACTGAAAACAATTTTCAAGCCATTGCAGCTTGATTTTTCCTGTAATCTATACTATATTTACAGCGGAAATGAAAGCTACCCATACAAAATTATTGTTTTTGTCCGTTGATTGAGTGTTGTCCGTACCATAGAGATGGATATTTTGACACTTAATATTTCTCTTTTTTGTTTTTGGAAGGTATCAGCATGGAGTTTCCGGACCTGGGGAAGCATTGTTCAGAACCAACATGTAAACAGCTAGGTAAGAATTGTGTGGATGACGGCCTTTATGCATTAGACATCGATTGCTAATTGCCAAGAGTCTGCTCTTAGTGTCCAACAAATGGAGAGGGTGTGCTGCAAGAGCTACTAGAATAAGAAGCATAGTGAATTTCTTGTAAGCTTGTATTATTAATTAATATTGTTTTGTTTACTTTAATAACATTTTTGATGTGACTTTTTCATTGAGGCTGGGTTCACACTCGTGCAATGCCAGACGTCGCATGGGATTCACACAGCATTGCTGTGCAGATCACATGCAATGTCTGTGCGATGCAAATTCAGCCATACCGTTTGTATGGCTGAATTTGTATCGCATTCGGACCGAAATAGTGCAGGATCTTTTTTTGGTCCGCACTGGAATCGGATTGCATGAGCGTTCACACCCATTCGATCCGATTTCACAATTCACAACTGCAAACCGATTTGGGGGTGTCATTTAAAGAGGTTGTAAAGACACATAACACGATTACTTGCCGCACCCATCTACAGCTCTCTGCACAGCCAGTGATTACCTGCAGTGATCGTTGTTGGATGCAGACAAAGTGTGTCCAACAGTGATCCCTGGAGGTAATCACTGGCTGTGCAGAGAGCCGCAAATTGGTGCAGCTGCCGGAGGAACTGCCGCTACCATTCGCACCCTAATTGCTGGTGTGAATTGAGCCTATGTATTTGCTGTGTGCAGTCAGAGAACCCCCCCCCCCCCCTCCTCACAGCATCCCCCTACATCTGGCAATGCATTTTTTACTTACCTGGTGCTCCTGCAATCCCTACTGCTGGTGCTATTGCAAATATGATAGGCTCGACATCCCTCCAGATGTGCATTTGCCTAGCTTGTCAATGTAGGCTACCGTGCCTGCTATGCTTGCACAGCATCCCCGGGCGTTCCAGCGGGCCCAAGCTGCATGCTAAACTCTCTGGGGCCGCATGCAGGGCACGTGTTAGACACCCCTGGACTAAAACTTCTGATGTGTTTTTTTTTTTTTTTTGCTGGGCACTACAGCGGCTAAGTGGTTAGCACTTCTGCTTAGCAGCACTAGGGTTGTTTGAATCCCAATCACAATACTACCTGCCTGAAATTTGCATGTTCTCCCTGTGCCTACATGGGTTTCCTCTGGGTACTCCGGATACTGGGTCATTACCTTGGATGCTTTTTCATATGGGCCATCAATAAGAGCTAATGACATGCATGGTTTTCCATTACGTTTGTGAGTATTTTTAATCCCTGTGTTACATTTTAAGATAAATATTCGAAGCAGAGAGCACTATGGTTTTCATTTTATGGCCGTACATGAATGATTGAGACCCTAAGAGGAGGTTAGCGAAACTCAGATACCCTGTGGAGGACTACCTCTGTGGCATCCTGAGAGATATCCTTACAGGCAATGATGACTCTGTAGTGGGGTCATTATCTGGAGGTGGGCAGGCATTTCAGCTGAGGGTGGTGGTCACCGAATTCACTGGATCAATACCATTTTGAACTGTTGCTTTGAATGGCATACCAGTTGATTATATACACTGGGACAATACTTTCTTTAATATTGTTTTTCAGTTTGTTCGTATTGATACTGGTTGCACTACACTGATTATGATATATTCTGCATAATTTTGTGGCTACGTTCACATACTGGCACATCGGATAGCTGCGATCTCGAATCAATGCAAAACGCGGGACGCCCCATGCGATTTCCATAACTTGTAATGGCACCCCAAATGCGGCGTAATTTTGCCGCGATTGTCGCCCGACGAATCATGGTAAAATTGCGCACACTGAATCGTCGGACGCCTGTCGCCCAAAAGAAGTTCTTGTACTTTAGTCGGGCGATATTCGCAGCAAAATCTCGCTGTTTTGGGTGCCATTGCAAGTCACGGGAATTGCAGAGGCCTCCCACGATTTTCAATGGTTCGGGATCGCGTGCATAATCGCGGCGATTCTGCCCGCAATCTGATATGCCAGTATGTGAACAGAGCGTGAGAGTTTTAGGTGGATACACTCTGACAGGAGTGGGCAGCAACCACCAATTAGCCTTTTATTAGGGCCATTGTCTTGTTTTACTGTTATTTTGCACATTATTTCTAGAATATTGTGCTAATTATATATTGTTTCACAGTTCCTTGTATGTCCATGTGCCTACAGCATTTTTTTTTAATCTGGGTTTTTCTGTAGATTTCCTACCTCTAAAATGTGACGCTTGTGAGCAGATCTTCTGCAAAGACCACATCACATACATCCTTCATGAGTGCAGCTCAGCCTATAAGAAGGTAATCTTGTCACTCCTGGTAGTGTGGAGACCTGTTCATTACATGTTGTCCTTTCTCCCTAATGACTGCGCTTTGTGTGTGTCAGGATGTCCAGGTCCCAGTTTGTCCGCTCTGTAACATCCCAATCCCAGTGACTCGAGGACAGACTCCGGATATTGTAGTCGGGGAACACATTGATCGGGACTGCAAGTCTGATCCGGCCCAGCAGAAGCGCAAGGTTAGGACATAACCCAACTGTGATTGTACCAAGTCATCATTTTCACCAACGTTTCTTTCTTCTTTATTACTCATCAATAATAAATTTCAGCTTGCTCACTGTAGTTTAATAATTTTGTTTAATATTCAGATATTCACCAATAAGTGTCAAAAGCCAGGCTGTAAACAGAAAGAACTGATGAAGGTTACATGTGGCGACTGCCATGGAAACTTCTGCCTCAAACACAGACATCCGCTGGACCATGACTGTACAAGCAAGAGCGCCCCTATCTCCCGAGCAGGGTAAGCGTCTAATGCCTCAACTGTCAAATGATAATTTTATTTAAAGGATAAGTTTATGTTTTGGGAAATAATAATAAATGCACATATTTTTGCAGGAAAAAGAATGAGCATTTATACATTTTCCCTAAGGAGCCTGTAAAGCAATTGCACCCTTGATCAGTGGATCAGGGGTGCAATGCCACACTGCTGCAGACAAGCTCTGCAGCTTTCAGCCTAGGGATACACCGATCCGACTTTTCTAGTCCCGATACCCTGGCTTTGTGTATCTGCCGATACTGATACCGATCCGGAACTACACACATACACAATATGCATGCAGCTGCAGTACAGAGCAAAGCCACTGCTTCCTGTGTATGGCTCCTCCATTCACAGGCGGAGTGCATCTGATATCACTCCGTCTGTGAGCCGGCCTATACAGGAAGTAGCGGCTCCGTGCAAGTAAGGGACGGCTGAGCCGGGACTAAAGCCCCGTACACACGTACCGATGGTCGGCATACAAATGTTCCTCTTTTCTCCCCGGGATGTCGGTGTCTGTTGAAAAGTGCAAAGACAGCACAAGGACAGCACAAGAATTTTGTCTGCAGACTTCAGCTGACTGCAGAAGTGATGTCATGTAATGGTTAACTTTCCCTGTGTTTTTAATTTTCTGAGCATGCCCAGTCTTGCAAATCTGCGGTCTGTCGGCCGAATTCTGTACTGACAGGCGAACAATCGTCCGTTCTGGTGTCCGCAGACAAAAATTTTCATGTTTGCACGAAAGACTTTTGTCCGCGGATTGTGCGCAGACATCTGTCGGAGGCACCATACTAACACGCGTACAATCGGCAGATCTTTCGTCCGCCGACGTTTGTATGCCGACGATCGGTACGTGTGTACGGGCCTTTAGCCAAACCGGATCGGCCCGTGGATCGGTTAATTTTACCGATACATCGATCCAGCTATTTTGGCAGTATCAACGCCGATATCCGATCCTAATATCGGATCGGTGCATCCCTGTTTCAGCCTGTACCTCCATAAAGGGTGACTGTTTACAAGCTTGCAGGGCTTGCAAATAACTACGAGGCCTCTCATCAGCAACTTCACAGTCCATTCAAGCTTTACAAGCTGTCAGCTGCGATGGTGGACAGTAGTTGTAGTTCGTGCATTCACAAGAAACTGAACGTTGCGGCCGTGTGGGTGGAGCCCCAGGTGGCTGCATTATTTTCAAATAGTGACAGCGGAGCTGGGAGAAGATCCCCCCCGCTTGCTGTCACAGGGAGAGGGGGAATGGCTATAGCTGCTGAAACATGTTGCATGTTCCAAAAGGTGAACTTATCCTTTAAAGTTTACCTATCCTTTCCATGGTCTGGTCAGGAGTGTCTCCATGGTAGCGCTAATGGATTGCAGGTTAAGCATTGTTCTAGGCTTCTACAAGCAAAGGTCTTATAAAGCATGTCCACTTATTTTTTTAATTTCTGCCTAATCTAAATTGCTGAAATCTCTATATCTTGCCCTATGATAACTCTTCCTATTAAATAAACAGATGTGTAAGAGAAACCTATTTATTTTCCTAATTTGCTGTTAATCTTTACAGGCATGCAGCATTGCTTAGAGTTCAGGCTTCTTCCTCCAAAGCCTCCGCATCCTCTAGCCGTTCAGTACCAAAACCAACTGCACAGCCTCAGCGAAACAGGTACTGCAATCTCTCCATTAGATTATAATAAGCCTGTTTAAATGAAAGCAGAACTAAAGGTATCTATACTCCCCTTTCTTCTAAGGGTCCCTGGCCCTCGCTAGTGCTGGCATCTTCTTCTGTGTGACGGTTTTCGGCCATCTTTATTGGCTGACACGGGATAATGTCACTCCTGCACATGCGCAGGAAGCTGTCACTCTGGCACAGATCAGGCTGGCTGCTGTAAGCTGAGCTGTGCATGCGCAGTTCAATTTACTTGCTGAGTGACGCTGTGAACCGGCAGATAAGTGCATTTTATTTCAGAAGAGACATTGAATAACTCTTCTGCAATAAAAAAAAAATCCTGCCTGCTCGCTGTGAACAACAGCAGAACTTTACTTCTGCTTTTAACTGTCAAAAGAAAATACCCTCTTATTTTGGGCTAAGGAACACAAACCTGTGAGTACTGCAGGCTATGCACTGCTGGAACTCCTTATTTGCATTTTTGTGATTATCCCTATGCGTCATTATCCTTTTTATGAAATATCCTCAGTTTTTTTAGATTTCTTGAATGATTTCTTAAAAGTATATTCTTTGCAACCTTTTATTGTTTTCAATAGGGTACTGTTTTTTTACTTTTCACAGCTTTCCTAGCCGTAGTCTGCTGCCCTCTGTGATTTGCAGTGCTGTCTGAAGCCCTCTTTGAAGTCGCCACTACAGATTTGCATTTAGCGTGGCGCATGTGCAGGGGGCGCGTTGGACTGCTAAACAGGGGGCACTGATCTAGCAGCAACCTCTAGATGGGCAGGAACTTTTCAGCTGATCATAAGGAAGCTTTGAAAACTTAAAAAAAAATTATGTTTAAAATTATATTTTCTTTTCGTACATCACGGGACACAGAGCCATAATCATAACATATGGGTTATATAGGCCACCTACAGGTGAAGGACACTGGCAACCAATCAGAATCGATGACGCCCTATATAGCCCCTCCCACACAGGATGTACCTTAGTTTTTCGCCAGTGTCTAAAAAGTGAAGATCGCTGTGGAGAGGAGCTCCACATGTTTGTTATGTTTCAAAGAAGAAGAAAGAAGCTTATGCTATGATACCCCAATTAAAGATCACTGAATCCTAAGGGGTTAGCTATCGGATCCATCGAATAACAGTCAATGGACTAAAAAGATGGTACCCGAGCCTCGGGAAGCAGATACAAGGTTTTGCCTGTAATGCTGTCCTTTTTAGGCGCTGGACCCTGGGATCCGAACCCTTGGAATACCAAACCCCAAAGGCGCTCCGTGCAGGGTGCTCTACAGGTCAAAGGCCGTGGCCCCTCAAATATAGGGGACCCTGTCCTTGAAGGTCTTTAAGGCTATGCTCACCGTGAGTAGTGAAGGTTGGAAAACTTGCTTTAGCAGTTTCCTGCAGCGAGGGCTGGTGAGTCCATTTTAAATATTTACACAGCAAACAAAGAACCATTAATGGTTAAAGATTGCAAAAAATGTAAATATTTTATGCACTGTTATATTATTATGCTATTATTTTAACACAATCTCAATGTATTGGTATATTTTTTTTTAAACTACAGTTGGGTTGTAAGTAATGAAGAATTTTAAATTGTGCAAGTTTATTTTTCCTTAATAAGTAGTATTTCACCTGTCCTGTACAATGACATAATACCTGTGTCTTTTAGGGTGAGTGTCCCTAGTGCACAGCCTCCGGCCACAGTTGTGCTGCAGAATGGCTTAGTAAGTGTCTCTGCTCATTTTCTGAATAATTGTATTGACATTACCCTTACAGCACTCTTCTTCTCTGACTTTCTGTGCCCCGTCTGTTTTGTGATTGGTTAGCAGAACCAGACTAGCCATAAAACAGAACCAACTTTTACTATATGGTGTTTTGTCAGCAGCCATGTTCCTTAGATGCAAGAGAGGCTGAAGTTTATGAATTCTAGTTATGGACATTTTATATATAGTTACATTGGTGAAGAAGCTTGGACCAGCGTAGCTATTTAGAGTATATACCATACCATTCCAATGCCCCTGCAAGCTGAAAATCGCTTTTAATCTCAAATACCCCAATAATCTCAATTTGAGATTTAATCTCAAATACAGAAAGGTTTCTTCACAGTAAGAGCTGTGAAAATGTGGAATAGACTCCCTCCAGAGGTGGTTCTGGCCAGATCAGTAGATTGCTTTAAGAAAGGTCTGGATTCTTTCCTAGGTGTGCATCAAATAACTGGATACTAACATTTATAGGTAAAGTTGATCCAGGGAATATCCGATTGCCTCTCGTGGATCAGGAAGTTTTTTTTCCCTTGTTGTTGAAAATTGGATCATGCTTTGCTGGTGTTTTTCGCCTTCCTCTGAATCAACTGTTGGTATAGGATTGTGTATATGGGATTGTATGATTTTTTTTTTTTTTTTTCCCCCCTTTTATTTGTTGCACTAGATGGACTTGTTTCTTTTTGCAACCAGACTAACCATGTAACCTGTACATAGGGAGGGCCATGATACTGTCATAAATATGGTGACATCCTATGGCCACTCCTCAGCCACTTGATTGGTCAGATGGTCTCTGACAACACCCCCTTGATGTCAGGGAAAAGGAGACTGCTCCTAAAGTTGACAGCTCTCGTGTACCATCAAGCTAAAGAAGACCTGTCATGTAATAAGAGTCAATAGATCACTTTGCTCCCGGACTGAAATCTGCTAAAACAACAGGATTTCAAATTTTTCACCCCTTTTATCTTCTGCGCTTGTTGACTATTTGTTACTTTTGTAACATATTTTATTTGCCCCATTTCTTACCTTTTCATTATTAAACTATATTTTGAAAAGTATTAAAACTATCTCTAATGTGCTAACAAACTAAAAGAATCACTGTCTCTTGAAGAGCGCTACTGTAGTATAACTCTTTGAATATACCTGTCTGTGGTGACAACGTGTGTACAGACGTGACGTTTATTTTGTTATTGCATAGCTTGTAAAATGTTCCTGCTTTTCGGTAAAGCAGGTGGTGGCAGTTTAAAGGGTTTTTTGCTTACCTAACCCAGTGACAATCACTCTGTCTGTTGGCACTTAGCATGTGGTCCCGCAAGCTGGAAAATCTTTGGTGCAGGGCGCAGCTTAGAGTCTCATTGTTGCGTAAGTGACAGTGTAGGGTGAGGTTGACCAGTCTTTTGTCACATGTTGGTGAGAACGGCAGTGGTCTGGCCCCGCGTTTGTCACATATGAATTTTATGTTTTTTGTAGGCAGCATAGTACAGGTTTTGAACCGCTTTAAAGAGACGTTGTTGTTGGGTTACACAAATTAAAAATTCTACACTTCCCAACTAGGCCCCGACGTGGGTATACCCGATCTGTATAAGTATGCCAGGGTTTTTGATACATTCCTCTGTCTTCCTACCCTAAATGTCTGATGCTATTTGCCTTTTTCCATTTGACATTACCAGCAACACTGGCTTTGAATACCTCCTGCTCTGTATGCTTTTGTCACAGTGTATATTTTATATATAGTGCCTGTTGCACTATATAGTTACAGGCTGAAAAAAGACACAAGTCCTTCAGGTTTAACCAATAAAAAACAAAAAAATAACAACC
Source organism: Pelophylax lessonae (assembly GCF_965119305.1). Classification (NCBI taxonomy): domain Eukaryota; kingdom Metazoa; phylum Chordata; class Amphibia; order Anura; family Ranidae; genus Pelophylax; species Pelophylax lessonae. The sequence continues at coordinate 299,920,881 of NC_138773.1, read as the reverse complement.
ATACAATCCCATATACACAATCCTATACCCACGGTTGATCCAGAGGAAGGTGAAATCCCAGCAAAGCATAATCCAGTTTGCTCCAGCAGGGGCAAAAATTCCTTCCTGATCCCGAGAGGCAATCGGATATTTTCTGGATAAACCTTACCTATAGATGTGAGTAGTAGGATCACACTAGTGCCATTGTGACGGGAGCCACAGTGGGGGAGATGCAGGCATCGGATGGCGATGTCCCAAAGATGCCTTTCACCCCAGAAAAGAGTAAAGATTATATTCAACTAAGGCAGTGATGGCGAACCTTGGCACCCCAGATGTTTTGGAACTACATTACCCATGATGCTCATGCACTTTGCAGTGTAGTTGAGCATCATGGGAAATGTAGTTCCAAAACACTCGGGGTGCCAAGGTTCGCAATCGCTGAACTAAAGCAATAATGCTAAGTATAATACATGTATTTTATAATTCTGTATTTATTTTAACAACAAGCAATATATGTTATGCATTGAACACCCTTTTTTTGTCAGTCGGAGGAGGAAGCCTTACAGAGAGCTCTGGAAATGTCGCTAGCAGAATCCGCACAGAACACGCCTCAGCAGCAAAGGTATAGTAAAAGGTTGTGCTGGTGGAAGAGTGGGGTCATTCTTTAAATATCTGAGGTAGGAAAAGTTCCATTGGCCCATGCTTCTGAAATCATATGGAATTCATTTAGAGGTACATTTGACCTGCAGCTGACCACCTCCTGACCTGCTTCGAATGGACTTTGCATTTCCATAGGCTTGTTTGGGAATGCAAAACCCACTTGACGCAAACAAATGCCCATCAACGCTGGCCCTAAGTGCTAAGTGTACTGGTTGTGGAAGATGGGAGATTCCCTTCTGCCACATATTCTCCCATCAATTCTGAATTTGTTGTTGGGGGAATCCAGTGATTTTCTTTCCTTCCACCATCTATGGGCTGCTTAAGGATGCACTCACACTAGCACACTTTTGACCCTTGGGCCGGCTTGTTTGTGTAGTGTGAGTGCTCTGAACTGCGCCCAGGACCGGTTAAGTGAACCATGCCCCGGAGCACTTTAAAAAGGTGGTCCCAGGTGCTGTTTTTTTTTCTAATCTGGTACTGTTTGCTGCAGTCCTGCTGGAGCGCAGTCCTCTCTATAGTGTACTGTACAGTGAAACAAGGATCGGATCGCTGATATGGTTAGCAGGGGGATATGGAACGTTTCCTTACAATCTAGTGTGAATGCAGACCAGCAGGGGAGGAAGGAAGATCAAACTCAGGTGTGGTTCCGTTAAAACCGGCCCGAGAATGAGTGCACCCTCTTTTAAATTCTGAGAGGAGACAAGAGACTAGAGGCTCTAATATATTTCCCTGAATAAATGGGCTTTCATTGAGCACTTAAAGCAAATGGTGTTCTTGTGTGTTTCCTTGATCCTTTTAATATGTGCTTTTATCTCTCAGCACTCAGGAAGAAGAAGACTTGGCTCTAGCCCGAGCATTGTCAGCCAGTGAAGAAGAATACAGACGACAACAAGCGGTCAGTACAATTCATGTTCCTCATGAATCATTGTTAAAATATAGTCTAGGCATAGAAAATATACCTACATAACTATATTTTTAAAGGGTTAGTTTACCATTTATAATTTAAAACCTCTGCAGCAATTACACCTACTAATAATGAAAATCAACATATGCAATCACATACCTGAAAACATTACTTACCCCTCCGCTCTGACATTCCAATTCTGCATTTAAAAACATGTGCACCTAGATTTGTTTTTTCAGCTGTAGACACCTGATCAGGCAATGTAGTTGATTGCCTGGGATAAAACTACATATCTCCTAATCCATTGTGCCTGATAGCATACCTGCACAGGATGGGGGGGGGGGGGGGGGTGCTTAAAGTGATATTAAAGGTTACTTTTTTTTTTTCTTTTAAATAAAATTAATAAATGTGTCATACTTACCTGCTCTGTGCAATGGTTTTGCACAGAGCAGCCCTGATCCTCTTCTTCTGGAGTCCCCACCAGTTCTCCTGGCTCCTCCTCTTCAGCAAGTGCCCCCATAGCAAGCCACTTCCTATGGGGGTATTTGTGCAGGCTCGGTCCTAAGCCACTTTGTTTGTAGTTCTCAGTTGACACAGACCTGGCGGCTTGGCTCCGCTCCCCCACTCCTTGTCACAGCACATGATTGACAGCAGCCAATGGCTCCTGCTCCTATAAATCTGCCCAGATAGGAGGGACAGAGCCGGGAGAGCCTCTCATGCACAGCACTGAATCGTAAATGGGCTCAGGTAAGTATAGGGAGGGGGGGGGCAGGGGAGGATTCTGTTACACAGAAAGTTTTTATATCTTAATACAGAGATCTCCAAACTGCGGCCCAGGGGCCAGATGCCTTTGCTTGTCTTTATCTGGCCCTTGGGACACTATTTATTACACTGATATGAGACACTATTCTGTCCACTGACACAAACAACGGGGCATAATTCCTGCCACTTAGACCAACAATGGGGCACTATTCATCCCCCAATACCAAAGATGGGGTACTGTTTACTTTCACTTATGCCGGAAAAAGATTCTATTCCCGCTGGCTACAATCCAGCCGCCCTAAAGTCTGAAGGAAAGTAAGCTGGCCCTTTTGTATAGAAAGTTTGGAGACTCGTTCCTTAATACAAAGAATGCATTAAGGTAAAAAAAAAAAACCTTTATGATTTAATAAGGCAATATATTCTCCTCCCTCCTGTGACATCAGCACTGCTGTGACAGGTAGCGGGAGAACCCAGACATATGACTTGCTCACTTGATGTCTTTCACATTCACAACAGTCCATGATGGCAAGTAGGCTGTTGGTTTTATGGATGAGGAATAAATAAGAAGCGGGTAGTCTAAAGGTATGCAATTTGAAGGAGGAACATTTTTGCTTCCCTGCACAATGATTTTCAAAGTACTGTGGCCTCTTGGATTTAATAGACATTTTAAAACGGGTGAACTAACCCTTTATCAGTACTGGGCTTATTTGGTCAGGGGAAGCAGTAATATGTAAAGTACACTAACCCATACCTCCTAAAGCTGACCTCCAGACAAACTATTAAATACACATGATTGAATATGGAATATATATAAGGGGGGCTGATTTATATGTCAAATGATTTGTAATTCCATCTATTCGTTACTGAGATTTATAACTACATTTTTATTAAAGATGTTAGCAAAACAATACGTTTGCAGCGTACATAGCTCACTTTTTGCAGTCCAAGCACACATAAGTATATAGGATAAAGCAATAAAAAAATTAGGCATTACACTCTAACACCAAAAAGGATACACAGACATAGCCCTTGAATGTTGTCAGTTCAAGATAAATGGTCACTTTGCAGCTTAGTTACTGAGATTTAAATTGCCCCAACAAACTGTACAGCCAATTTGGTTACCTGACATTTTTTTTACTGCAGGTAAAGTGGGACTAAACCCACAGATTGAACTATTTACTATCAGATGTATGCCATGTTCAAGGCGTGCCTTTGGTAATAACTGTCACAGTTTCCAGGGCTCTTAACGACGCCATGAACCAACCTTTTAAGCCCTCAAATGGGTGGCGTCATGGCTGATCACATGCACTCAGCTCCATGACAACTGCAGATCTAGAGGACATGGTGGTATTGTCTTTGGCTGCAAAAAGATAGGAGGGTTTAGTTCCACTATAAACAATAGAGCTTGCTCACCCCTCTGCCCCCAGCCTGTAACTGGGTAGTGAAAGAGCTGCAGCAGTTCACCCCTCTCTGTTCTTTGTTGACATGTGCACCACAGAACACCTGATTGGTTCCTTTTGTGTCCCCTCTTTCCCTATCTCTCCCAATCTGAATGTTTCTGTACAGGGAAATACAAAATGTAAATGTCCAATTCAAATTCAGGCACAGTAGTTACATAAGCTGAATTTAGAAATTATTTTTTTTTTTAATAAATATATAACTGTATTACTTAATGTTTTTGTATCTTCCTTTAGTTTTAAAGTGGAAAGGCAGATCTTTTTTTTTTTTTTTTTGTGGAAAGGATTTGAACCTTTTTCAGAGCTTTATTGCTGGGGAGACACAGCCTTGCATTCTATCTTCTTGATGGTGGCCTCCTCAGAGGACATGAGGGAACTTCCCATTTGGGACACAGTTACCTGACCAAGGCTCTAACCTTTCCTCTCTAAGGCCCCTTACACACAACCATTCTGATCGGGTCCACCTGTCGGTTTTTCAGATAGACCTGATCGGACGACCGTTCACCCCTATGGACTGGCAGGTGTAAATGGACATGTATCCGTTAACACCCGCCTACCTCCAATCGATCCACTAAAGACAAACCTGTTCTCCATGTAGGTGGGTTGGATTGGTGGTAGTCGGGTGTAAATGGACAGTGGAGTCAGTTTACACCCGGCCGCCCATAGAGCAGAGCGAGCTCTGTCTGTGTTCTCTTTGCATAAGCTGAACGCACACAAATTTGTCATCCGCCCGCCTGTTCTGCTCCGATCAGCTGGGGATCTGTGAGCGAATCCCCTGCTGATCGAAATGCAGTCCGTCCCATGTGAAAGGGACCTAAAGCTTAAAAAAAAAGTGTTGGCTAAAGTTCCACTTTTTAATTATGTGACGGTAATAAAGTGAATTGTTTGGCATGTGTCGTTTTGCAAGGCTTTAATGATCAAGCCTGTCTGCATTTTTTTTGCTTCTCTTCATTTTATTTCGGTTTTCCTTTTTTTTTTTTTTTTTTTTTTTTGTAATGTAAAACCAATATTGTTGCTCACCTCTGGCTTGACTTCTCACTATATACAAGGTACCAATAGACAAGCTCCAACCACTCTTAATAAAACCCCAGTTTAAAAAGCAATCTTTAAATATTTTTCCCTCCAGTACTCTGACCGACACACATAGGATTTTGCACCTAGTTTAACAGGTAAGTGTAAAAAAACATTTCCAAATTCTTATTTTTTTTTGGCCTACTTGTACCTTGTATGTAACATTGATTCACTTGTGTGTACACTGTCCTTTCTATTGTTTAATATAATGACCGTTTACTTGCACTAAATGCAGCTGTACTATCTATGTTTAGGCACAGAGTCGTGATGCCAAACAGACCACCTGCAATATGTGCTAGCACGGCACTGGACCAGCATCCAACTCCAAGCACAGAAGCAGGAACTGCAATACGCGTTTCAGCCACAACTCTGGGTTTTTACTCTTCAGAATGGACACAATATTTGGATGATATTTTGCATGCCTGAGTTTCTATCACTTCTTTTTCTGTAGGCTGTATAGGCCACTTGTCTGGTCGCATTAGCTGGAAGTAAGGAAGATATAAACTGTTGCTTGACACTACAGAAGCCATTTTGTCAGATCTTGAGAATGCAGCCACTTGTGTCAACAAGTCCTGATGATATATCCAAGGCAAAGCCAATTCATCCACAAGGTTACCTAGATGAGAGCGTAGGGCCCGATAGATGTTTACTGGGCCCTGCTACAAACGTCATGCTCTAGCAGTAAACTAGGGGGATAGGGCAGTTGCTCTAAGCCAGGGGGCTCCAAACTTTCTAAACAAAGGGCCAGTTTACTGTCCTTCAAACTTTAGAGTGGGCTGAACTGTGGCCAGTGGGAGTAGAAAATGCCCTGGTGTCAGTGGGAGTAAACAATACACCATCTTTGGTATTAGTGGGAGGAATAGTGCCCCATCATTGACGTCAGTGGGAGGAATAGTGCCCCATTATTGGTATCAGTGGGAGGAATAGTGCCCCATCTTTGGTGTCAGTGGAAGGAATAGTGCCCCATCATTGGTATCAGTGGGAGGAATAGTGCCCCATCATTGGTATCAGTGGGAGGAATAGTGCCCCATCATTGGTATCGGTGGGAGGAATAGTGCCCCATCATTGGTATCAGTGGGAGGAATAGTGCCCCATCATTGGTGTCAGTGGGAGGAATAGTGCCTCATCATTGGTGTCAGTGGGAGGAATAGTGCCCCATCATTAACGTCAGTGAGAGGAATAGTACCCCATCGTTGATGTCAGTGGGAGGAATACTGCCCCATCATTGGTGTCAGTTAAAGGAATAGAGCCCCGTTGTTAGTGTCTGTGTGAGGAATAGTGCCCCATCATTGGTGTCAGTGGAAGGAATAGTGTCTCATCATTGGTGTCAGTGGGAGGAATAGTGCCCATCATTGGTTTCAGTGGGAGGAATAGTGCCCCATCATTGGTGTCAGTGGGAGGAATAGTGCCTCATCATTGGTGTCAGTAGGAGGAATAGTGCCCCATCATTGGTGTCAATGGGTAGAATAGTGCCCCATTGTCAGTGTCAGTAGCGGGAATTATGGGGAAAATGCCCCAAGGGCCGGGTAAAATTGAGCAAGGGGCTGCATCCAGCTCCTAGGCTGAAATTTGGACACTACTGCTCTAAGCTGTGCACCTGCCCCTCGCTTACAAAACGGAGGATGGAGTTGTAGGCAGTTGGTGTCTGATGGAACCATGCCATTGCAGACAATGCAAATAGGTTAACTTCTCTCTGTCTATTGCAGTCCTTAAAGTTCAACTCCAGGCAGAAACAAAATGAACCCTTTCAGTGGGGCTGTGCCCACACTGCAAGGGTTAATATCTTGTTTTGTACAGGGACCATTTTACTTATGTGATCCTCCTCTCCCCTGGCAGACGGCACTCCTTCACGATCCCTCAGTGAACTGTCCCTCCTGCGTCCTTGCATCCAGAACAGGACGATGGACCTTGCTTTGGGTTTGATGACGTCAGGACCCTAGAAGTCAGGGGTGCAGAAGCTGCGGAGACCTGTTTAGCTGTAGGGAGAAGTTGAGGATTGGATGCATTGAATTCCTTTTATTGTTCCCCTAGATATTAACATGCAATTAACCTTTGGATTGTGGGCACAGCCCCACTGCAAGGGATCATTATTTATTTGACCAGGGTTGAGCACTGTCACCTTGCCTGTTCAAGTATCAGTACTTTTTTAAAGACCTTTCACCAGTTCTATTCATCTTACCAGCGCTTCTTCACAGCTATGGCCTCCGTCACAGCCCTCAAATTCCCAGTACTCTTGAAGATAGGGGAGCATGTGAGCTAATCGCAGTTGACAGTGCTTGGGTCCAGTAGTCAAAGGCACAAGCACTGTCACATGACCAGAGGAGTGATGTCAACACTTTAGCTTCTGACACCAACTGACATCCTGGATTTCAATGCAGGCAACAGTGTAGTTTGGAGCTGAGCAGAAGTGCAGGTAAGATGAGCGTATGGTCAAGGTGACGATGGAAAGCTGGAGAGTGCAAACCCTGGTGCAGCTGTGAATGGTAGCCAATCAGCTTTTAACTTCAGCTTGTTCAGTTAAGCTTTGACAAACCTGGAAGCTGATTGGTTTCTATGCAGAGCTGCACCAGATTTTGTACTCTCCAGTTTGAGTAAATCAAACCCAGTGTCTCTTAAGAGTGTGAATCAAAGGGATGGAGCAGGGAAAGCAAAGCTGCTACCTTTTCTATGGCCCTGGTCTTCCTTTATCCATCCTTGATCCAAGGCTGCATTCTCTTAAAAGTGATTGAGCCCACAAAATGGCTCTCTTTACAGTGTGTAGGCAACAGGTGCTCTTTATTAATGATCATTTATAAACATTTCCAAAGAAACTGTATATATTTTATCAGGTATCACCAGTAAGAAAGCCTTTCAGTCCTGTCTGCCATGCAAACATGTTATGAACATTCATATTTCATTTCTGCTGCTTGAAAATAATAAGAGCTTTTTTTATAGAAGTATCTAAATATACAAAACTCTGGCATGTCTGCTGCTGCTGGTATACCACTGCCTCCAGTCTGCTGGGATTTGTAGTTCAGCAGCCGTGTGCAAGCCAATTATCTACTTCTGCTATATGAAATTGACTTGGTGCTAGAAAGTTATGTAACATGCAGTATGACTGGTTTATAAAAACTGAAGTAAAGCAGAAATAACTACCAACTGTGCTTAGTGAGAATCGTTTACAACTGGATAACTACAAGAAACAACTTTTCAGCCTTAAAGTTATACTCACCAATTCACACTGTTTTGCTGCCTCTGTAATCTGTCACTGTGATGGAGCTTGGGATTCCAGGTATGAGGGAGCATGTGACCTTCCATATGTGACAGCGCTTTGACCTAACTGGCCCCAAGTACTGTCACATGGGGAGAGGCAATGACGTCATCCCGCTAGGTAAGATCTTTCACTGAGATTTACCAGGTCTTCTGCAGCAAGTAAGGAAATGTGTATTGGTGAGTATACCTTGCTGTGGGGTGAGCTATCAAGGGACACCGTCACTTTGGCCTGACTGATCAGAGTGACAATGTCTCTTTAAATATTACAATTGTGGATACTTACGAATCTTCTCCTTGTTCAGCTTTACTTAATTTGATTCCGTGTCCGCTCATGACTATACACAGCGAGGATAATTTACTAAAGGAGTTGGGAATCTTCACTCAAGAAATTACTTCAATTATCCAATCACATGAGAAGCAAATTTCTGTTTATTTTTTGCAACAAAGAAATAAAATACTGCGCTAACTATAAAAAAGCTGCTAGCACAAACAACTGACAAAAAAGTTGGCAAGTAACAGAAATACAATATAAAGTGCAGCGCTAAGAAAAAGTGACAAGGTCCAAGGTGATGTGTAGGATCACAAATGATTGGCAGATCCCACCACCATCAGAAGGTAACTGATATGCGCAAATCCCTTGTTTAGCAGCTAGGCACTGCGGCACAACTGATTGGTTTCTTGTGCTGCTTTTGCCTCCCCCTCTGTGAGCCCTGCTGTACAGGGACTGCAAGATACAGATTCAAATTCAGGTAATTACACTTTTTGCATTTAAAAATGTAATGATTACAGAGCTGCTTTCATTTGTATCTTTTATATCTGCCAGGAGTCCAGTTTTAATTGTGAAAATGATCTTTATATGCGTCATTTAAATAAGATTTTTGACCAGATTTATTTATACTCAAATACATTTTTTATTAATCTAGATTAAACCTTTTCTATGTCTGCATATTCCAGTGGGCTTTTTTAATAAGGCAGGCTGCAGTAATATGGAAAGCGCAGTAACTCGTTGCAGCCAATCAGAATTCATTTCTACTGATCTGACCTCACTAAACTGAAGCCACCGCACCAAATCAGCCAAAATGTGCCACAAGTTTGTTTGGTTTTTTTTTTTCATTTTTTTTTTTTTTTTTTAAACCCAGTTATTTACTTTACAAATTCTCTTAAAGCTGAACCTTTGTGGGATTTTATTGAAGAACATAAAATGATATATATATGTATAATGTAAATGAGTACGGGTTGTAAACCAGTATAAGAAACTGTCCTGCTTTAGAATTAAAGCTAAAACCTTTTATTTTGGATAAGTAAAATGTAGTATGATGAGTAAGAAATGGGTAGAACGCCTTTCAGTTTTTTTTTTTTTTTTTTTTTCCTAATTAGTGGTCTTATGAGAAGCACAAGATGGTCACATCTACCTGAATGATTAAAATCTTTTGAGCAAAACAAGCAAAAATCTAAAACACATACTGGGTCCTCAAAGTGGGGGATTTTTAAGGCAATCCAAACAAACTTTATATAAAAACAGAAATTTTATTGATGGGCCTCTTACACGCGATACTCCTGTTTGAGCATCTCCTTTTCAGCCGTAAATTTCAGGTGTATTTGTCTTATTGAAATTCACATGCATTTTCGTGCATATGCGTTCGTGCAAATTTGCGTCTTTTCACGCAAATGTATTCTCATGTTCCTGTAAAATATGCAATTTAGCATTTTTCAGATTAACAGTATGTTTGTATGCGTTAATTTGTTCGCAATTGCCCGTATTTGCGCGCTTTAGGTGTAAATTACTGTCCAAAAAATGCAGATTTTTCTGTTTTGTTCTTACTGAAGAATGCACGGCGCTCATTTTCACTCCTGTGTGCATAGGCACATTGGAATGAATGGGCTGTACTTTAGCCCAGAAAAAAAAAAAAGCTGTACTGAACTTATTTAAGCTGCAGTGTGCAAGAGGCCATAAAGTGTATTAGAAAAAGACAAACTACAATCAAAGGATAAAAGCACGGGAACGCCATTTTTGTCATTTGAGTTCATTTGTAATACTTTTATTCATATCAACATTGTACAAGTATATATTGTGTGATTCTATCCCTTGATTGTGGTTTGTCCTTTACTAATACATTTTTATCAATAAAATTTCAATTTTTATATAAATTTGTTTGGATTGCCTTAAAATTCCCCCACTTTGAGGACCCAGAATGTGTTTTATGATTTATCCAGGGATGACGGCAATCACACCTTCAGCCACCTGGTCACTATATACTTTACAACAAAGAAAAATATATTCAGTATATTCCTGCAATACTTGCACACTTTCCCACATTTTGTCCCTTAAAGGGGAAGTCCAGGCAAAACCTAACTAATGGTAATGCTAAACCTGCTCTGTGCCACATTCTAAACCTAATCTATCTAATCCTGTAAAGCAAAAATCACTGTACTTACCTATTTTGCAGCTCATCCGGTCCGGACCCAGCATCAGCTGCCAGCAGCAGCTTCACTGTGGAGGCGGGTGCAGGAGAGGCCACCAACAACAATAGCCCCATAGTAAGTGTATGGGTGACGTCACTTCCCAGGCATTTCACAGCCTTTGTCGGGCCTCTTCCGCCGCTGGAGACTGGACTGAATCGGCTGCAGAATAGAAAAGTACAGCGATTTTTGCTTTACAGGGTTACATAGATTAGGATTAGAATTTGGCAGAGAGCAGATTTAGCGTTAGTTAGGTTTTCCCTGGACCTACACTTTAAAAATGCTGCAAGTAAAAAAATAATGCCCATTGATTCAGCCAAAAATTCAACACGCTCCTGACTTCCTGTTGGCTGACAACCAAAGCCGGTGCTTAACTATTTCGCGCCCTAGGCAAGACTACCACTCCCCGCACCCAACCCCCCACCTGGGGCTGGAGAGTGCAGCCGGGGTGTTGTTAGTCTTGCCTAGGACCGCGCAGGTGACAGAGTCAGATCGCGGACTCAGCAGCTATGTTCAGAGTCCGGCCTCCCCAGCTGTGCCCTCCTCACAGGCTGAGATGTTGCTGAGCTCCTATGCAGCAACTATAATGGATGTCCTCCACGGCTGCTGCTTTCTCTGCTGTCAGTCAGCGCTCCAGCCCTGTGTAGGGCCCCTCGTGATCCCCGGCCAGGCTAACCCCTTGGCAGCAGTGCGCCCTGGGCGGCTGCCTAGTTCGCCTAGCGGGAGCGCTGGCCCTGCGGACAACCCTGCTAGAGCTTGCCCTACTGGACTACATAATCCCCCTTCCCCTTATGTCATGAGGTTGAGGAGAACTTGGGTGGAGCTGACAACACTGCTTCGGAATTCATTACAGCAGCAGAAAATCAAGGCGCTCACTGGACGTCTGGTAAAAATGCATTGGTTTGAACCACTTGCTGACCACTGTATGTATATATACGGCCTGTCAGCAAGTGGTTATCACAAGATTATGATCTCGGTAACGTTTTTCACGGCCGGCAACTTGCTGCCTTGTAAAAGTGATCTGGGTGGCTCTAAAGTCAGAGGTATCATTCCCCTGGGGAGCGCAGGACCCCCTGGTAAATGGCCAGAGTTCCTTCACACAGAGGAGATGGGGGAACACCTGTTCTCCCATCTCCTCTGTGATGAATTAAGTCAGAAGCAGTAAAGATTACTTCCCCTCTGGTTTCGGAACTGTTATTCCCTAGCTCAGTGTTTTTCAACCTTTTTTCAGTCAAGGCACACCTTTAAATTTTTGCACATTCTCTCTCATTCTAAAATATAAAAAACGAAACAAATTGTTTTACATAATGCAGCAACATCCACCCGAGTAGGACACCCAACGTTAGAGGTGATTTATTCTTGCAAAGCAAATACACCTTTGCACACTGGTACTGACTAGTATTCCATTGTTTTTCTTCTTCCTCGGTTTCTTTTCCTCACTCGGCTAATGTAAACCCAGTGTTGAGGGGGAGGGCAAACAAGAATGCTGTGTAGGTACCCAATGTCCTCCTTATCAACCTATGACGTCATTGGTGGTTAGGACACCGCCGGCTAGAAGGCTGTAATGGCAAACAATGAAAACCCATGGCTTTGTGTAATTGAAAGGCAGACTTGATCCACCTGCTGGCTTGTATGTCATTTTTGGGCAATTTGTAGTAATTTTGCTAAAGCACCTCTGAAGAAACCTGAAGGCAAACCAGGGTTCCTGGGAACCCAGATTGAAAAAGGCTGCCCTACCTGTTACAGCCAGGGAAACTGCTAAAAAAGCATGGTCTGAGCTAGATCAGCTCCTCCAGAGGACCAGGGAAACTAGGGGGGGGGTGTCTAATGGACCCCCGATGTCCCCATAAAGAGAACTTGTAACTACCCAAAGGTTTCACAGAGGGGGCTTGTTAGCTGTCTTGTGATAGCAATGATGTAAAATTTAAAAAAATAACAAAAAAACTAAAAAATACATTTTAAATAAAAATTGTTTAAAATAAAAAAGTTATAAGCGCCCCCAAATGCAAATATGTGCATAGGTCCCACATGCATATGTGAAAAGCAATGGCATCGCACATGTGAGGTATTGTGACGAATGTCAGAGTGAGAGCATTAATTCTAGGGCCATCAAAACTGATTAACTCTAAACTGATAACCTGTAAAGACTTAAAATGTCGCCTATGAAAAATTTTAGGTTAAGTGGTTTGCAGCCATTTCTCAGGTGCACACAGTTTTGACATGTTTGGTATCCATATTGATGCAACCTCATCTTTTTTTATTTTACCAAAAATTTGAGTATTATAAAGTGTTTGTATGCACTAAAATCTAATTTTAGTGTATTCATTTTTTTTGGAAAATTTTAATTTAATAAATGACTGCGCAAATATGTTACATAAACAATTACAACAGTCACCATTTTATTCTCAGAGGCCTCTGCTTTAAAAAAAAAAAAAAAAGATATAATGCTTTTGAGGGTTCTGAGTAATTTTTGAGCAAAAAATGCTGATTTTAACAGGTGTGAAAAATTAAAAAATTGTCCCAGATGGCAAGAGATCAAAACAGGGTGAAATGTGCGACTATTGCAGAGATGTACTGTGTAGGTTTTTTTTTTTTTTTTGGCCTATTAGTAAATACTGTTTGTAGAGGACCTCTCCTGCACTGCCACCAGCTGATAAAATATAGTATTGCAGGCTACTCGTTTACTTACTGTGGCATGTAGTGCTATTATTTCAGGTTGTATGGGCTTCATTCTTCTCAGTGATGAAATAATATCACAAGACGTGCAAGAGCTGATGACCCCATGGGTTCAAATAATTTATTAAGCAGTACACTTTCTTCTTCAAAGTCTCCTTTAGACCATGTGCATCAATTTCTATTCTATTCTGTCCATATACAGCACATAAGCTAATCTATGTCTCCATTAATACTACTAGAAAAACAGTTTGCTCACTAACTTGATTCTTCTGCTGCAAAAGTCAATGAACATGTAATTATATACAATTATTTTGTTCACATATATATATATATATATATATATATATATATATATATATATATATATATATGATAATGATGGTGTATATGTAGAGGTTTATACCATATCCCACCCTGCCGTGAGATGTCCTGGTCCAATATCAGATAAAAGCTGTGTACAGAGGACATATTATACAAGTGTTTCTATTCAGGGAGTCTACCATGAAACTGCAAGTGAAGTAAGATATGATTGTTATATATAAAACTTTTTTGGGTATTTTAACTGAAAACATTCATAATTCTGTCTGCAGCTGGCTTTGCAGATCAGTTCTGGGTGATCCATTATCAGTGGTCCACCTGTATAGAGGTATTTTATTCAGAATTGTAAAATAGTAATAGGCCTCATTCACAGGGGCGTACTACAGCGTACACCCGTGCATGGGTCATGTTTGCCCTCAAGGGAATGCACAGGTGTTCCATGCATCCCTATTCAGGTAGTCCCATTCATGTCAGTTTGACAGCTGTCCCAGTACACAGTCCCGAACACAGACATTGGGGTCGATTTATTTAAGGAAAATAGACTGTGCATTTTGCAAGTGCAGTTGCTCCACAGCTTCATAAATGAGGTAAGGCTTCACTTTGCAGAGAATACCCAATCACGTGCAAGTAAAATAAAAAACAGCGTTTTTGCTTGCACCAGATTGGATGATGAAAGTCAGCAGAGCTCTCCCCCTTTTACTAAACTCTGGAGCAACTGCACTTGCAAATGTGCACAGTCAATATCGAACTGCTCAGTTTCACTCATGCGTAGATAGCTATGTTTTTAGGCATCCATCCCAAATAGAATAGAAAAAACTTGGAAAAAACAACCTTGGGGGAGGGTTTTTCCAGAAAAGCCCTCCCCCAAGGTTGTTTTTTCCAGGTTTTTTTCTAAATGTGCACAGTCATTTTGCCTTTAGTAAACCAACCCCAATGTGTGTTCCGAGCTGTGCACTCGCACAGATGTCAAATTGGGAGCCATAGTGGTGCCCCAATTGAATTGCGCACACAGGGATGCATATACAACTGTGCATCCCCATGTGGGTACACCAGGTCATATGGTAAATCTATAAAGAACTATCTGACCTAAGGCTGCTCTTACACATGTGTAAAAATCATATATACCCATCATTGGCTGTCTGCAGATCCCCAATTACCATAGAGATGAGCCAACAGTCAGCCAATGACAGCTTTGTCCTGACCCTGCAAGATACATTTATCTGGCATAGCTACAAGAAAGATCAGAATGTGAGGTCAGTCTCTTTTTAGTGTATTTTATTTATCTCCTTTATTTTTTTTCTCCTGTTTTTTTTTTTTTTTTTAATTTACGTTGTTTGTACAACCTATGGAACTTCTATAAAATCTACTTGATCGAAAAATTAATGTAAGGTTGGAGTTGCTATGAGAAATAAGGTCAGTTTAAAGATTTTTTTTTTTTCAGAATAGTTTGAAGGACCGGTCTATTTCCCCAAAAAAAAATAAAATAAAAATTCACTTGAAGTTTCATGATAGAACCCTGATGAAACTCTTTTACTAGGCTATGCGAGTGGCGGGTGTTTAATGACGAAGCACTCAGTGCATACTGTGACTATTTACAATGGATGGAGGAAAGTTTCACTGACACAGAACACCTCCTTATGTTATTATAATTTATAAACAACCAAATAAATTATGAATGTACATTTATCCAATATTTTGTGTCTGCGTTCTTCTTTTTTTTTTTTTTTTTTTGGCGGGGGGGGGGGGGGGGTTAGTTTCAGAATAGAAATATAGGAATGTAAAGTACAATAAAGTGTGTTTCACTTTTTTTTGATAAAAAATAAAAGTATAAAGTTACACAAGAATAAAATCTTATATCCAGAAATTATTTGATTTAAAGTGGACCTAGCAGAGGAGCTGTAAATAAGGAAATCTATCTGCCACCAGCAGCATATTCTGAGTGTCTAACTTCTCACCCTAAAATGACACTAAACACTGGTTTAATTGAAAAAAATTCTGTTCAAGTATGTATTCTTCACCGAAAAACCCTTCTTTTGCTCTCTTCCTCCTTCAAATCCCTCTTTTTGTTTTGCTGCTATGATCTGACTGCCTGTCAGACGGTGGCTACGTTAGTTCTCCATGGTCCACCTTAACCACTTAAGCCCCAGCCCTATTTCGGACACTTTTTGTTTACAAGTTAAAATCAGTATTTTTTCCTAGAAAACTACTTAGAACCCCCAAACATTATATATTTTTTTAGCAAAGAATCTGGAGAATAAAATGTCGGTCATTGCAATATTTTTTGTCACGCGGTATTTGCGCAGCGGTCTTTAAAACGCCATTTTTTTGCAAAAATTACGAAAAATCACATTTCACTGCATTTAAAAAATACCAAACGGTAAAGTTAGGCCATTTTTTTTGTATATTGTGAAAGATGCTGTCAGGCAGAGTAAATAGATACCCAACATGTTACGGTTTAAAATTGCGCACACTGTAGAATGGCGACTAACTACGGTCAATAGGAATCTCAATAGGTGACATTTTAAAATTTTTTAACGGTTACCAGTTTAGAGTTAGAGTGTAGCTCTTTTTTTTAAATTTTTGCTCATGCTCTGGCGATTGCGGCGATACCTCACATGTGGTGTTTGAACAGTGATTTCATTCGCGGCTTGACTTCCGTATACGTTTTCTTTCAGGCGCGAGCTAACCGTGACGGGGGCGGCTAAAAAAATTTTTTTTTCCTATTTATTTTTTATTTTTTTTAACTTTATTACAGGTTTAAAAAAAAAAAAAGAAATCTGATAACTTTTATTGCTGTCACAAGCAATGTAAACATCCCTTGTGACACCAATATGCAGTGACAGGTACTCTTTATGGAGGGATCGGGGGGCTAAAAGACCCTAGACCCCCTCCACTACACTTTCATGTATGCAAAACACCGAAAAAGGCATTTTTGCATACAGCTGTTTTTTAAATCTGCCGCCTTTTGCAGCAGAGTAACCCGGAAGTGACGTCATGGACGCTGCCTCCGGGTTACGTCATCGGAGACCCGATCGAAGACGCTTCTGGCTTAGATCGGGACTCCATCCAGCCAGTGGACGCGCCGGCTGGGTGCTCGGGTCTCTCGGTGGGACGGGAGGCCCGGGCAAAGTCATGGAAGGCGGCGGGAGGGAGGGGGCGTCCCAGGTAGCTCACCCAGGTAACGATCGAGCGGCTCCCGAGCCGCATCGGTCGTTTACCGACGGAAAGCCGACCGTCGGCTCTAAACCAGCTAGAGGCATAATCTAGCTAGAGGCATCATCCCGGTATAACCCCGCAAAGTCTGCCGATGTAAATATACGTCACTTTGCGGTAAGTGGTTAACACTAAAATTCCTGCATCTACAGATATTCGCGATCTAACACTAACCTATCTAGCCCTGTAAAGAAGAAATCTGTATACAAATCTTTTTAAAGCCGATCTAACCCGATCCCAAGCTGAGCTGTCAGCGGCGGCTTCGCTGTGCAGACGGGTACAGAGGACACAGCCGACAACGGAAGCCTCATATAGTAAGTCTATGGGTGACATCACTTCCCATTCATTTCACAGCTGTTATCAGCCGTGTCCTCTGCAGTGATCAGATCAGCTTTGAAAAATATATGTATACTGATTTCTTCTTTACAGAGCTAGATAGGTTAGTGTTAGATTGTGGATGTCTGTAGATGCGGGGATTTTAGTTTTAGGCTGGACTTAGACT
Source organism: Pelophylax lessonae (assembly GCF_965119305.1). Taxonomy (NCBI): domain Eukaryota; kingdom Metazoa; phylum Chordata; class Amphibia; order Anura; family Ranidae; genus Pelophylax; species Pelophylax lessonae. Next base: position 299,903,627 of record NC_138773.1, on the reverse strand, counting down.
TTAAGGAACAAAGCCAACCTCTCTTACACTATGGTCTATGGGATTTGTTGTGTACATGACCGCAACCATGGTGCACTGCTCATTCCAAACAAATGGAAGTTGGGGGGGGAAGAGGTTCAGTAGATTTTACAAGTAGGCAAGAAAACACTGTGAGAAGCAAGTTTATGAAAAATAGATTACAGGTATATAAAACATACCTAATTAAATAATCAAATTTGTTCATCAATCTAGACCAGCCTTTCTCAACCTTTTCAACACAGAGGAACCCTTGAAATAATTTTCAGGTCTCAGGGAACCCCTGCTAAAAATTACTATATTTACAACTCATGATACATTAGGGTGATGGTCAGTGGGATGAATCCTCCTTACACTTGTGGACATTGGAAAGAATTACCTTCTTCCAAACAGCTAAAAATATCGATGGTGTCAGGGGAACTTATCTGAGAGGCAGAAATTGCTCATTGCTCAAGGAACCCCAAGCAACCTCTGGAGAAACCCTAGGGTTCCACTGAACCCTGGTTGAGAACCACTGATCTAGACCTACCAGCCAGACGGGGAGATTTTGTTAGAATTCCTATTCAAAAAGAAAAAAACGTGGATTTATCATTTGGGTATGCTGCATCCCGAAGGGTTAAACACTTTCGGCCTTCCTGGAAGAGAAATGAGAATACTGTTCTTTTTTTTTTGTATCTCTTAGGGTTCTTTATGTTCAGTGTTTAACTTTAAATAATTATTTTAGTGCAAGTAATGATTTCCTTTTTACAAAATTATCCCTTACCAATAATCTTTAGCTACCTCGTTTTATAATATTTTTGGATTAGAAAATCAAACCGCTGTAGTTTTAGTGGGAAATTGCTCCTATTGTCTGCTTTTTTAAATTATATTATGATGTTGAAAGGCTTTTGCGGTTGGTGTGTGTGGATTAGTTGAATATCGACTTAATGATGTACTTAAGCTCCAGGTGAGTGAAACCTTTATAAAATATTCCTCCCCAGCCCCTTCCAGCTTTGAGAAAGCTTGTGGTGACGAGTGAAACGCGTCAACGGTTCATCGCACTTGTGATGATTTGATCCAGAAGAGGCCATTATCATCAAACCTCCTGTGTCTGAGGTTCACACGGTGCTGTTAGGAGAGTGAAGGCGGGATGGACATACTACCTCTGAGTCTGAGCACACAGTGCAGCCTGAAGGAGAGTGAAGGGGGGTTGACTACACACTGGAGAAGTTCACATGTCTAGGATGTATGGTATGCAGGACGTGCAATGATCGGTTTCAACTGGGAGTGGTGAGATTTTCAAACAGCTGAGTGCTGAATAATCCAAACATCCCTTTACTCAAACCCTGCCCAGCATCCTGTCTGTGTTTGGACTATATTGCTGTCCACCCGTAATCACCAACACTCACCTGCTATTGACTAATCTATGGAGCGCTCCATTACTTGGCAGTGTGCAGTTTGGAGCCTGACTTGCCATTAGCTCCTACTGAGTAATACATCTCCCTGCAATACATATATATACTGTATAATTCTTCATAGGAACCTTTCCTTCTGCCGTTCTCTTATTTGACTGCCATCACCCTATGCTAGTTCAATCCCTATCGGGAGTATGACTACTTGATTTTCAATCATTAGTATTTAACTGATACACAATTCAACTGCTGGGATAATTGTTACATTATGTTTTTTTTGACATGGGTGGTTGGTTGGGACTGGAGGTATGATTGATGCAGCTGCCTGTCTGGTTTGACAACATGGTCAGTTTTTAACCAGTAGACGACCGCTTTACAGATTTACTGCATCTACAGATTTACTGCAGCAGGGTGGCCCTCCTGCGTGAACCAACGTAGCTCTATGTTGGTCGTGAGCCAAAGTTTACAGCGGAGAGAGAGGAGAATCTTCCAGACGAACAACCATCTCTGCAGCACTCCAGCAATCAGGCCTGTATGGTAGAGTGGCCAGACGGAAGCCATTCCTCAGTAAAAGTTACATGACAGCCCGCCTGGAGTTTTCCAAAAGGCACCTGAAGGACTCTCAGACCATGAGAGACAAAATTCTCTGGTCTGATGAAACAAAGATTGAACTCTTTGGCCTTAATTGCAAGTGTCATGTTTGGAGGAAACCAGTCACCGCTCATCACTTGGCCAATACCATACCTACAGTGAAGCATGGTGGTGGCAGCATCATGCTGTGGGGATGTTTTTCAGGGTCAGAAACTGGGAGACTAATCAGGATCAAGGGAAGGATGAATGCAGCAATGTGCAGAGACATCCCTGATGAAAACCTGCTCCAGAGCGCTCTGGACCTCAAACTGGGGTGAAGGTTCATCTTCCAACAGGACAATGACCCTAAGTGTGAGGATCCCGAGTTAGGGTGCATCCTTGGTTTGTCCTGTGAATGAATCTTCGGCTAGCCGGATAATCCAATTAAAACCAATACACAATAGATAGGTTCCAATGACTGCGTTTATTTCTATACATCATTGAGAATATATAGCTTCAAACCACAATATTACCCTATACCTCCCCTAAACCTCCCATTAATTTAATATCCTCCCCGTACCTATTATCCAATCAATCAACGAGTTTACTTAATCTACCCAGTTACATGAAAAAAAAAGGTTAAAATAAAGTACCCAAAAGTTCATATGAAAGCATGTTCTATTTGTGACACAAATAACAGATGGGACATCACACATTCTCCACAGTGTCTGTACATTGTTCACAAAATATACTAAATATACACTTGTGGTCACATAGCGTCTACAAAAGCATCTTTCATTACTGAAAGAGATTATATACTATTCACTTATCCATTATTGCTGAAAAACTTATTCAAGCTATATCAATGTAAATATATGTTATGCATTATATTATAAAAGATATATGGGATGTATTGGCAGTATTCTATCAATATATGTATAAGACATTGCTTATAGCTTGCATGTCTTCATGTCTTTAACTTGCAAACAGACTTGCAGAACATCCTGTCTTTGATGCCAATCTCTAACCGCGAGCTAATATCCAGCATAACAAGTGCAGGTGTGACATGATAGCAAAAGTTATAATCTGAAACACTAAGCAAAGATACATTCAAGAGATATAAAGGGATACTCTAACCTTCTAATATATACTGAGATGACTTATGCTAAGCTGAACACTACAAAATGGCATTCCAAGATGCACATTTCCCTTACAATCCCCTCTTTGATCATATGAAATTGCAAATTTCATGAGATCATTCCTGATACCAGTTGTCTTTTTTCAACATGGCCATTTTGTAGGCCTCCTCATCTTTCTTCTTACCCGGCTTAGACACTGTGTTTGGTGGCATCCTTCCCACGGTTTTTTCACTCCCCAAATAGCGAACCTAATGACACAGTATATCATCATCAAGAATGCTATAGTCATCAAGATTACTGTTCCTGCTTTCTTGTCTTGCACACTGACTAACGCAACGCGTGTTGCGTAAGTCAGTGTGCTTTCGGGACTACACAAAGTATTACAACACCTATTATAACAAATATAATAAGAATGATAATTCCTAGCCGCACTAGGGTTTGTTTTTTTTTGAAGTATTAGACCATCCAAAATACTGATCCCAAGGGTTGTCAATGCCAGAATTCTTCTTTAGTTCCACAGAATGGCCAGAATGACCTTCCCTTTGGGGCCAGTATTGTCAGGAATGTAAGTACAGCATCCATCTACTTTATCAATATATACACAGATACCACCTTTTCCTGCGTGGATCATATCCAGAGCCATTCTATTCTGGAATGCCATCTGGGAAGTGGCTTCTAGTTGTTCTGCTATGCCCTTTAGGGCATTCCTTGTATAGTTAACAAATCTCTGCTGATTATAATAGATATAATTTATCCAATCTACATTTTTATTTATGGTGACACGGGGAGAGATAAAGGACTCAAAACTGGCTTTAACCTGATCTCTTTCCTTGAACTCATTAGGGACCCCTCTTGGGACCCCGATGGCATCTATATATATATATATATATATATGTGGGTCAAAACTTCCTATGGGAGCCTCTCTTTTTTGTTTCCCTGTAGTTCCCCTTAAGTAGATTTGCACTCCCAATCGTCTCCCGTGTTCCAACCCACTGATCCCCAATAGTCACAATTGTCTCCTCAATATTTGTCCGTGACACATATAAATACAATTCCTAGGCCTAATCTCCTATCATGAGGCACTATAAAAGTAGCTACCTGTGTTAGAGAAATTCTACTAAAATTGTGTCATGTCATTTGTTTGTGTGATGGCTCTGGGAGGGTGAACTATGGGGCAGGGCTCTTTTATTCCTTTTCTGAGGCGTCTCTGATACTATATCTGGGCTGGTGGGGTTAGGGGTCCCACAAATTCCTCCAAGGGGCCCCAGATCTGCTAGTTGATATATACAGTTAGTTATGATCCAGGTTGGGATGAACACTAAAAATACTAGTGCCCCCAACAAAATCCACAGCTTGCCAAAGTTCCTTGTTATGAGTACAGTCATTTTGCAACTTTTCAGAGACTATAACACCTGCTTCACTCGCTCTTCGAGGATTTTGAACACCTGTTTCACCTCCTTTATCTGTGTCTTGCTTCCACCTTGACCTTTTACTCGACTGGCATGGATCCGGGCTTGTTGGTTTTCCACAAGGACAGCGATTCTGGTCACTGCGACTACCTTTGTCTTTTGGTCCAAAACAAAATCCAGCCTTGGTCCTGTGATGTGGTGGCAGCTTGATCACTACTTCATCTCCCTCCTTCAAGGGATGGGTCGTTATCTGCGAAGAGAAAGAGAAAGGTGCGAGCAACCTTTTTTGTTCCACTTGATTCAAAGTTTCAATTACCCTTTTTTTTTTCTCAACTCATCTTTGATTGTCCTATTTATCCTTTCCACTATACCTGAACTCTGTGGATGACAATCTATTTTCAGGATTTTAACTAGTTCCTGGCATCCTCTTTGATATGAAAGCTGGACCATTATTAGAACTAATTCAAAGCAGGCATCCCCATCCAGGAATAATCTCCCGATTGAGAATGTGTGCCACCGTGTGGGCATCTCCCTTTTGTGGTCCTAAAAGCTTCCACTCATCTGCTGAACACGTCTACTATTGACTAAAAATAACTCTTGTTTCTTCCCTGCTTTTGGCCTATATGTAAAATCTATTTGTAGATTTGTAAATGGGGTTGATGGGTATTGGAAATGCTCATGTTTTGGCCTTATGTGGAATGTCTGTATTGTTCCTAGTAGGTGATGCATCTGGCAACATATGCTTTCACGAATTTAGGTGGACCTGCAAATATAAAAAAAAAAACCTGTCAGTAATACTTCATATGTTCTTTCCCACCCCGTGTCCTATTCAATGATACTAGGCAATAGACAGTGGGGCGCTAGCTGCGGGGATACAAGATCTCCCCTCTTTTAGAAAAAGGCTATTCTCAACTTTTTCTAAACCATCACCCATTTCCTTAAAACCTGTTCTGTAGCATGCGTTTGTAGTTTTAACAATGTGTGATCTTTTGGCCTGGAGCAGGAATCATCTACAAAAACATCCTCTGCTCCCTCTATGGCTGCCTATATATCATGTTGTGGTATAGATAGGTGGGGGGTACTGCGCTTCTGGGAGGTGTATAAATAAATAAATTGAACCAGGTGTGTGTGCCTATCACAATAAATATAGAAGGAAACTAAATCATACAAAATAGATCCATATTCATAATAAACGTACTAAATATTAGTGCAATACTTTAAAAAATACTTCATGTGTTCAAAATGCTCTAGTGACCAATAAAGTGCTCAGGTGCATATATATACAAAGCAAAGTGTCCTCAGTGCTTCACAACTAAATATATAACAGTCTGGGTGTAAATAAAGTCCAGATAATTAAAATAGGTATTCAAGTGGAAAAAATATATCCATAGGTGCAACTCCTTCACCAAACACCGTGTTGACAATAGTGGGGTGCTTCTCCTTATCCCCTCTAGGTGCTCTAACCGCTCACCTTCAGTACTAAGGGTAAAAGCCTTATCAGTAATCCTGGGGGCTCCTCTCCAATTTTATACCGTGATCCACTGGGGTCAGATGTCTGGGCTGCTGCGGGTGACGTGGCTCACTCTCCCTCTCCAGAATCCCCACGGTCCCAATGGATCTCAAAGCAGAATACTCAAAATGGTGCAAGTATGTATGGATAACGGGTATTTTTATTAAGTATAATTAAAACCACTCACATTAGCTGAATAAACAAGGCGCAAAACAGGATAGCATCAGAGTGGGATCGCAGTCCTCACTTCCGCGATGTGCGTCACTTCCGGTCCGAACGTCCCTACGCGTTACGCCACTTCCGTGTCACGTGGCTTCTTCAGGGGACTTCAGTATTGCACTAATATTTAGTACGTTTATTATGAATATGGATCTATTTTGTATGATTTAGTTTCCTTCTATATTTATTGTGATAGGCACACACACCTGGTTCAATTTATTTATTTATTTATACACCTCCCAGAAGCGCAGTACCCCCCACCTATCTATATCTTTGACACTGTTTGGTTACCAGTCCCGGTACTAGCAGCATCTGGGTTCTCCTTTAACCCCTTTTAATCGCCCTTGTTTAGACAGCGCAGGACTCACTACACCATTCTCATGTTGTGGTGTAACACACCCTTTAATACCAGTAGTCCATTTAAAACTGGGGCCTACCTAGGGCAAATGATGTGGCCATCCCTATTACCATCTCACAAGATGCTATGTGCTATGTTCGGAGTCACTTCAGGCATGCCTTTAGACCTGGACTGCGACCATCTTTGGACAAAAACTATAGGGCAAAGTTTACCACCATACTCCTGGGCAAGTATACCTGTCATGGTCTTACAATTGTCCCTTGCATAAACACAAAATATTTTCCATGATTTGGGAGGCCCAGTGCAGGCGCTATAACCATAGCATTTCTCATATACATAAACGCATTCAACATTTCTTGTGACATTTCTGGACCTGTGGTTTGCCTCAAAATGTTATCATAAATAGGAGCAGTCCGGATCCATAATAATCAATGATCCTGGTTTGTGGGCGGGCAAGACCCGCTGTGGGCTGGCAAGACCCACTAGAGCCACAGCTCTTCTGTGACTGACTCTACTATCCCCCTCTGTGAGAACAAAACCAAGGTAAACAACACTTTCCTGACACCATTGTCATTATTCCTGTGACACTTTGTGTCCACATACATGTACATTTCTCAATAAATTCACTCGCTCTGACTGGCCTCCAAAGAGTGACTACATATGTCATCTACATATTGTAGCGGGACTGACCCATGAGCAGGTGTCCATCCCCCCTTGCGTGGTCTGGAGAACTATAGAGCAGACAACTGAACTGTCTACTTAGCCCTAAGGCATTTCTACACCAGGTCAGTTACCTGACTGAAAAACAAGAAACAAAGATGGCTGTGCCTCCTCGTCCACTAGGACGCTAAATAAAACACATTATTTAAACCAATCACTGTAAAGTGGGTAGCATAGGATGGTATGGCTGTCAGTAGAGATGGCACATCAGATACCACTTGCATGTTCTAATCAGATAAAAAACTAAAAACGTTTTTTTTTTTGGCTTTGTGACAATTTTACAAAAATCTGGCCAGAGGTTCCCCTCCTTCAATAGAGGACACCCCTAAAATATTGCTCAAAAACTGTAATCAGATAAAAAGTTAATCTGATTTGAAACTTTTGGCTCGGTGCCAACAGGGTCCAATGGTCACACTAATTGCGGTAACCCTTTCTGTCCCAAAATAACTATAACAGGAACAAAGATATTTACGTTTAAACCCTTTCTTGGCAAGTAGCCAATTTTCTAAATTTTGCACCAGAGCTTCCTTTTACATAGGGACCCATTTGCAAAATGTAATTTCTCATTATCTATAATTCTATAAAAAATAACCTCAAAGTATCTTGCCGACTATGGCGAACTACGTTTTGCCTGATAAAAACTATTTTTTGTTCACTATTATTACTCTTCCCAGAGGTTCCTATGCTTTATACAGAGATATATAAATGGCAAAACTCCAAAAATTCCATAAAAAATAATTGCTTTGTGTGGAAATGCTGGGACCCATAGTCCTACAAGCTCCGCTCCTACAAGTGACCCCCTCCCTAGGAATGTGTCAACTTCAAGGTCAACATCGCAGCTTCAAACAATTATGTATGTCTAGTTTGGAAAATGAATATTCAGAACAACAAAAAACAGGGGCGCAGTGTTATCTTGTGAGGTAATACTATTTTAAATGTACCTTCGGCCAAGAATCTATCTAATGTATGCCTGACTCAATCCTCCCTCCAAAGGGGGACATGGAATCAATCCTACATCCAGGGGACTTATGGCCCATACCCCTGGATCCCGATGTCGCTGTAAATCCACTCACTGTTGTGATGTTGTTGTGAGGCTGTTGTGAGGTTGTTCAATTGGGGGGGGGGGGGGGGGCTAGTTTGAAAATGTCCTACTTTGCCTCTGAATTCCCCCTTTCTTCTGCTTCTCTGATAATGCCCTTGGAAATGCACGCTAACAGGCTGTTTTCCTTTCAGCAGATCAAAAACAGCCAGCCGCATTTTTTCCTATTATGGCTTTATGCTTATGCTTTTGGACTATCTAGACCATCCACCTCCATATCTCCTTCCATATTTCTATCTAAATTCTTTAAGTCCTTTATCCCATTTCTTACAACATTACATCATATACATTTCATCCCAGGCACCCGGGGGGATAATTGTATTTTGGGTGAAGCCCCACCATCCTTTTAACCTCCGCCCAGTCCCCTTCATTGCGAGGACCTATAGCGCTGAGCCGCGTAATTCCCAATTGCGGACCGCGCTCATATATGTTCGCCCAAAATGGATCAGTGACTGTTATCCCACAGGTGCCTGATACAAAGAGTAACGGTGTGGGTCTGGTCTCCAGCTCACCATCTGGATCCTTTCCCAAATCGTTACCCATGATTTTTCAATAAAATCTATAATAAGCTCTATATATTCCTTCAAACAATAGCACAATGCGGATTATAAATAGCAGCAGTTGTATAATTAGTGTTATGTTAGTGATAAGCTTCAGCAAGCACAATGGCATAAATCCTTTGAAATACTCTTACAATACATCTAGAATTTTTTTGACAATTTCTTTGACAATGTGGGCACCATAATCTATGGGTTTGATAAGAAGTATTTACAAATACCACTACTTGTACCATTCAACCAATACAGTGATGTTTCACAATTGATTCAATCCACAGACAATCCAAGTAAGTTGATAACAAATATATACTTTTTGATATATTCTTTTCACTTACTGTGCGTATATTCCTTTTCCCTTTATATGTCTTATACCTTTTTTAACCTTTTCCTTGGACTTCACCTAGATTCCTTGAGTGATCCTTTAACTCAATAAGCTTGAGAAACTGAAAAATCCCTGCCAACGCTCAAACAAGACTAATTCTCTGTTTGAAAAATCCCTGCCAAGGCTCAAACAAGACTAATTCTCTGAAAAATCCCTGCGAACGCTCAAACAAGACTAATTCTCTGAAAAATTCCCTGCCAACATATGACGCGTGTTGCTACAAAACACAGTCCCCTGCCAGCCACGCTGCGTGTTCTCCGGGAGTACGCCCCTCCTGGGAACTTACAGAACACAGAGCACTATCCCGTGTCTGTCACAGCCTTGCAAAAACGAAACTAATTCCTGCCAACAATTAACCTGCCAACACTAACCTGCCAACAACTAATAGTTCTCTAGTACCGGGCTCACTGCATCCAGGAAAGCAACATTTCAACCAACATAAAAATGGGAGAAATTATTACCTACCTGGATAAATAGTACCCCACTTCTGGTACCACCTGTGAGGATCCCGAGTTTGGGTGCACCCTTGGTTTGTCCTGTGAATGAATCTTCGGCTAGCCGGACAATCAATAAAAACCAATACACAATAGATAGGTTCCAATGACTGCGTTTATTTCTATACATCGTTGAGAATATATAGCTTCAAACCACAATATTACCCTATACCTCCCCTAAACCTCCCATTAACTTAATATCCTCCCCGTATCCTCCCTGTACCCTATTATCCAATCAATCAACGAATTTACTTAATCTACCCAGTTACATGGAAAAAAAAGGTTAAAATAAAGTACCCAAAAGTTCATATGAAACATGTCATATTTGTGACACAAATAACAGATGGGACATCACACATTCTCCACAGTGTCTGTACATTGCTCACAAAATATACTAAATATACACTTGGTCACATAGCATCTGCAAAAGCATCTCTTATTACTGAAAGAGATTATATACTATTCACTTATCAATTATCAATTATTGCTGAAAAACTTATTCAAGCTATATCAATGTAAATATATGTTATGCATTATATTATAAAAGATATATGGGATGTATTGGCAGTATTCTATCAATATATGTATAAGACATTGCTTATAGCTTGCATGTCTTCATGTCTTTAACTTGCAAACAGACTTGCAGAACATCCTGTCTTTGATGCCAATCTCTAACCGCGAGCTAATATCCAGCATAACAAGTGCAGGTGTGACATGATAGCAAAATGTATAATCTGAAACACTAAGCAAAGATACATTCAAGAGATATAAAGGGATACTCTAACCTTCTAATATATACTGAGATGACTTATGCTAAACTGAACACTACAAAATGGCATTCCAAGATGCACATTTCCCTTACACTAAAGACACAGCCAAGATAACAATGGAGTGGCTACGGGACAACTCTGTGAATGTCCTTGAGTTGCCCAGCCAGAGTCCAGACTTGAACCCGATTGAACATCTCTGGAGAGATCTGAAAATGGCTGTGCACCAACACTCCCCATCCAACCTGATGGAGATTGAGAGGTCCTTCAAAGAAGAATGGGAGAATCTCCCCAAAAATAGTTGTGCCAGGCTTGTAGCATCATACTCAAAAAGATTTGAGGCTGTAATTGGTGCCAAAGGTGCTTCAACAAAGTATTGAGCAAAGGCTGTAAATACTTATGTACATGGGATTTTTTCGTTTTTTATTTTTATTAAATTTGATTTCAAACAACCTTCTTTCATGTTGTCATTATGGGGTATTGTTTGTAGAATTTTGAGGAAAATACTAAATAATCAATTTAATCCATTTTTTAATAAGGCTGTAACATAACAAAATGTTGTTGAATAAGTGAAGTGCTGTGAATACTTTCCGGATGCACTGCGTAAACGGGTCCTAACAGGAGTTCTATTCCTGCCTTACTGTATCCAAAAGTATAAAAAAAAAAAAAAAAAATGGCCCGACATAAACTTTAAACGTATTAAAGCCAGATGCAGCGAGGTGGCATTTGCAGAGGGGGTGGACGATGACAGCTTGTAATACTTTGAACCGGACAATACTGTGTGTGTGTAAAGCATACTGTAACTGTTTGTTTTTCTCGGAAAGCGAAACTGAAGGTTGCGTTCAACCTGAGACAAACATTAACCATGATAAATATTATGAAGGAAATTTCCAAAATAAGTTCTATATGACATATAAAAAAGCTGCACTGGTGACAGAAATTATTTGAGCTGGAAGAAGATATTGTGAAACAATGCTGAGCAGGCTGTTGCATTTCTTTGTCGCTCCACTGAGTGAAGAGGAAATTAATAAAGCCAATGAATGCAAACAGCGGACCCTGAATATCTTCAATGACGCTTTAAAGAAAAAGGACGCACTCCTAGTGGATAATCCAGCTGAGTTCAGTGATCAGGAAAAGCTTGATGGCTTCCCATTAATCAGCACAGAGCTGGTGAAGGACCTGATTGGCCAACTCCAAAGAATGACATTTAGGAGAGGGAGATCACACGGGATGAAAGCTTATGTGTGTCCAACTGATCAAGATGGAATTTTATATCTGTGTCCGCAGTTTTGTAAACTGGATGAGTTCCTACAACCAGACACCCTCATCAATTGTACCTCACTGTTACTTGGGTATGTAAACACTATTGAGAAGAACACAGAAAAAGTAAAAAAGTCTCAACAACACAAGCTGTTCCCTATTTCAGCACCTGGCATTCAGACAGTAATTTCATCTTTAATGAACCATCGGGGGTCGTACAGCTTTGGCTTCTATTCCTGCTGTGGGGAGACATCCAGGGATACAGTGTGCGAGAAATCCATAATGAGTTTTGTGTTAAGGCTTTTATATATCAGGAAAGCCTCTCTTTTAAGCAAAGAAGAAGATAAATTGGCTAACGAGGCTAAACAACGAGCCCTGAATATCCTCAATGACGCTCTGAAGAAGAAGGACAGCCTGCTGGTAGATGATCCAGAAGAATTTGGTAAAGAAAAGAACTTGGGTTTTTTCCCATTAATCAGCACAGATCTGGTGAAAGATTTGATCGGAGAACTCCAAAAAGTGACATTAAAGAGGAACAGCGATCCAGAAAGAGAAACAAAAACATTTGCCTACGTGTGTCCAATTGCTGGAGATAGAAATGTGTATCTGTCTAAAAACTTCTTTGAGCAGCATGAATTCCTAGAGATCAGTTCCCGACCAGAGACCCTCATCCATGAAGTCTCCCACCTTCTGGGTTATGGACACACCGTTAGGGAAAATGAAGAAAGATTGAAAACATCTCAACAACATAAACTATGCCCTGTTTCAGTTCACAGAATTGAAATAGCATTTTCATTTCTTATGAATCATAGGGGGCCTTACACCGATGGCTCATATTCCTGCTGTGGGGAGACATCCCGGGACTCTCTCTGTGAGAAATCAGTCATGACACAAGAATTAAGGTATGTATCTTTTGAGATAATTAGTTAATTTACCAATCTTCTGTGGTTGTAGCCTCCTGTAATTTAACCAGTTCAACTCTTACGCCTGTACTCCCCTTCTGGACCAAAGCCATTTTTACATTCTCACTATGAGCCTTTGATTTAGCAATTAATTTGCCAATGCTTAAGATAATGAAGTGACATTTGCCGTTTATCTCTTTTTCTTTTTTTTGCAAGACAAACAATGTGTTTTTGATAATAATGTCTTGTAAATTTTTTTTTTTTTTTAATGCAATCTCTAGATAAAAAGTCATAACAAAACAAAAAAAAATGTTTTCCTATTTTTTATCAGTGTGGGTTTTAAGGCAACTAGTCTTACTGTAGTTATAAGTATACACGTTATTCTATAATTTATCCTGTTTACAGCACTAAAATTACATTTATGGACAAAACATAAGAAAGATATTTAAAAATTAAATGAAGGTTTGGGGATGTGTGGCCTGGAGCATCATGGAATACGGCGTCTGTGAATAGAGCTCTGCATTTAGTCTATCCTGGTTTCTCCATCCTGTGGGTGTTTTTGCCCTTTTTTGCTTAGCCTGCCATCCCCAGCCCCCCACCTGTCGATTATGTCTCTACCTCCGAAGGTCCCAGATGCTTTCCCTAAGTTTAACAAATTATGGCAGCAAGACAAGGAGCCACATGGAGAAGATGGTGAACTGTCTTCCCCTGAACTGGAGCAGCCAACTGCCATCACAGCAGGGGTGCTTGATGCCATCACCTCCTCCTTATTATTTAGGATTTACGTATATAGCACCAACAGTTTACGCAGTGCTTTACAATACAAAGGGAGACAGTACAGTTGCAATACAATAAAATAGATGAGGGTTAACAGGGCTTGCTCACAAGATCTTACAATCTAATAGGGTGGGGCAAGTGGTACAAAAGGTTATGACTGGGGGATATGTCAATGAATGCAGCAGCAGGACTTGGGAGCAAGCCTGCATGGGTGGCCCCATAGAAAGTGGCTTTCCATGGGGGTACTCGATGAAGAAAAGGAGCCAGGAGCATCGCCGTGGGCACCCCAGAAGAGGAGGATTGGGGCGGCTCTGTACAAAACCCTTGCACAGAGCAGGTAAGTATAACATGTTTGTTACTTTTATTTAAAAAAAAATCCAAACCTTTACAACCTCTTTAAGAAAGGATTTGCGGAAAATGTTTAAAAAAAGTGTAGGAATGTACAGAGCGATTCGCAGAGGTATCCAGGGAGGGGTCTGGATTTACATTAGTCTCCACCCAAAATCAACCTACCCTCCCGAAAATCCGCTGAACGGCATTGATAAATGAGAGTTGTTGGGAATTGGGGGGTGTACAGTGTAGCAAATGGATACATCTGGCCCATAATTGAGCCCTTCAGGAACACATAATGGCCCTGAGGGTCAGTGTAGTAGTCAGTAGGTTGAAACAGGCAGCTTTTGTCAATAGCAATAGCTGCGCCACGGGACTTGGCTTTCTTAGAATTACTCTGATACCAGTGGGGGAAAAGGTGAACAGGGAGTTTGGTGGTTGGAGGTGCCTGTAAAATGAGTCTCCTGCAAGAATAGTACCTGTGCCCCTAATCGCTTTAGCTCCAGTCATAACCAATTGCGCTTGTTAGGAGAGCATAGACCATGTACATTATAAGACATTACCTTAACCATGGCCATGGCGGGTCAGGGAGTTGTTGTCCAGGCGAACACCAGAAAACAGCTGAACCAGGTGTGGATAATAGCGGCAATGATTCCTAAAAATAAAAATGAAAATTAAGAAACATAGAACATAAAAAGGAACCAACACAAATAGAGAAACAGGACCGCCAGAGGAAAAAATAGCCATCAGTGGGCCTGTGAAAAACTCCATGTCTGACCCTGGGAGCCCAATCAGGGGAGGAGGGCAACCTGGGTGAGGCACTGTGCCCCCAGCGAGGTTGCTGCTAGTGCCATTGCCGAACTCTGTTATGATGGCCTGCTGAGTCCCGAGTGAAAATTAATGCACACCTGCCCTCAGGATCCTGCCACAGCCTGGAGGAACTGCTGGGAGGCTCCAAAGATACCAATCTGGGACCGTGCCACTATGGACTCTTTCCTGTGCAGATATGCTGGGGCAAAAGCCTGAGTTAGGGACTAGGGATGTTAGGAAAAGACTGTTGCTAATAATATTTGAGATGAGTTTTTCAGTAAAGCTTTTGAAACTTTTCCTTTCACTGGTCTGAAATTACTCAAGTGGTGTAATGCAAGTAACTGGCACACCTAGTCCACAGTTTGAGTCAGGTAAGCACATTGAGGTGTGAAGACATCAATGTAAGAGTTACAGTGTGAAGATACAAGTGGTTACCAAGGGTAACAAAGGTCTCTCTAGTAGCCTGTTGTAAGCATATGTAGCACCCTACAGGTAGGTGCTAGGTAAATGTATAGTGGGCTTTGTCTGCCTAACAGCAGGGCCATGATTTCTTTTAGTAGGGTGTCATGGCTTCCAGGAGTGTCTGCTGAAGGGGGAGTCTCCCCACTGGCTCTGTGAGAGGCTTCTCATAGGGCAGAGGAGGAAGCCCAATCAGGGATACATTCAGGCTTGTAACTACCCCAGAAGGCAGATTCTGCCGCAAAGGATTGGGTATAAGTTTGAGAGAGAGCATGACTCATTGTCTTTGGGGGGAAGCAAAGTCCCAGGAGGGAGAGGACGACTGTCTCTCCTCCTGTCAGAGGAGGTGGATGTCTCGGGTGCTGCCGGAGAATCCAGAGAGTGCTGAGTTGAGCTGAGGGGGATCCGGTGTGCCGAGAACCAGCGGAGAGTGAGAGGGGTCCAGTCCCAGGAAAGCCTACACAGGTCGTGAGTACTGAGGATTGCCCCTGGGGGTCTGCCTAGAGTCAGTGGGGACCACTCCGGAGAAGGTTCCAAGTGTCAGCTAGCGGTAAAGGGGGTACCTAGTCAGAGGACCCTGAAGTGACAGAGGGGGTACCTAGTCAGGGGACCCTGAAGAGTTAAAGGGGGCACCTTCAGTTTGGGCCCTGAAGAGACAATGTTCAGTGTCTTAGCTGAGAGTTGCAGCCAAACAGGATTTCACAACAGTCTTCCTCAAGCTAGTGCAAGGCTGGAGGAAGAAGTCAGTGACTTTGTGGTACAGCAGTGTCCATAGCTCATTGCTCTACAGTCCTGGATCTTCTAGACTCAAGGTCGAGGATCTAGCACTTCATTTAAGTTACAGTGTGTTCTGAGCGTCAGTGAGCGTTGGCTGGCGTCGAGACAGCGTTAACAGACATTTTGCTGAGGAAGTCCCAAGTTGTACTTAGTCAAGCCTAAAGGAGTATCCCACTCATTTCCTTCTCCCATCCCCTAAAACTACAATAAAACAACCAAACAAAGATGCCGGAGTTGTCAATGTGTCAGTTCTCACACCCAGGGCTGCAGCTCACATGGGCTGGAGAGGTAACTGGTAACAATGGCAGACCCATCTCAGGCCACGGGCCTGGAAACCTTGTTACACATATACTGTGCATGTGGCAGGTGGGAAAGCGTCTTACAGGAGGGGGTTGTTTTTGGCACTCTCTTCATGAGCTGGTTCATCTCCCATAGCGATGGGAGCAGCTTAGCACTGCAGAGGCCCCCAGGCTGTGCACGGGTACAGAAGAGTTAAGCAAAGTGCACGCATGGAGTCTGCGCTAGGTAAACAGTGGGACCCCATACCATTACTGGGAGTGAGGTAGAGGTGATAGGCTGGACATGTGGAGAGGGCAATGGCTCTGTGCGTCCCTCCTAAATGCATTAGTGACAACGGTGATGTACAGTGACATCAAGATCAGCTGTCTTTTCCAGTAAATATACCCCATGTGTAAGGCAGTGACCCTAACCAAAATGCCTAGTGTAGCCCAGAACCCACCCCGGGGATAGGCCTTTTATGGGACGCTTGCTTGGTGCCCAACGAGGAGGGGAACATGGAGGAAGTGTCACCTGCTTAAGCTACATGTTTTTTTTTTCCTTAAAGGACATTATCACGGAGTTGGTGTTTTTTGTAACTCTTTTTGGAAAGGTGGTAAGGGGCAATAGTTTACTCATACAATTATTTCCTTGTACTCAAGTGGGCATCCAGATTCCACCATAAGGGGGCAAAAAGGCCCTTGTCCCTCAACATTGGTACAAGGGTCCTTTGCAAGGAAGGAGAAACCCTCCCCCCCCCAAGGTGGTCCTCGAATATTGAAAGGCATGCGGCTTGGTATTATTCAGAAAGGAGAGGGAAAACCATGCACTTGCTGCTGCCCTCACTTTTCTTGCCACAAAGGCTGCATGCTTGGATAAGGGTCTGGTTGGAAAGTGTACTGTCATTTTAATATGTAAACATGATCTGAATCTGGAAAATCCAGGGGATCACAGGTGACATCATCAGTTATCTTTTATGGTCAATGATGTCATCCAGGGATCCCCTTAAATTCCCAGAATCAGATAATGTTTAACCACTTCTGGACCGGAAGATTTTCCCACTTAATGATCAGGCCATTTTTTGCGATTCGGCACTGCGTTACTTTAACGGACAATTGCGCAGTCGTGTGATGCTGTACCCCAATATAATGTATGTCTCCCCCCCCCCCACAAATAGAGTTTTCTTTTGGTGGTATTTGATCACCTCTGCAGTTTCTATTTTTTGCGCTATAAACAAAAAAAGTGTGACAATTCTGAAAAAAAAATAAAAATATTTATTTTCGTACATCACGGGATACGGAGCCATAAATCATAACATATGAATTATATAGCTAGCTTTAGGTGAAGGACACTGGCAACCAATCAGAAACGATGCCTCCCTATGTAACCCCTTCCACGCAGGAAGTGCCTCCGTTTTTTCGCCAGTGTCCAAAGGTGATGGTCACTGTGGAGAGCCTCTCCACATTTCTCTTCAAAGAAGAAAGAAGATATGCTACATACCCCAATCAAAGATTTCTAAATCTAAGGGGTTAGTTATCAGATCCATCTAAAACACTCAATGGAATAAAAAGATGGTACCTGAGCCTTGGGAAGCAGATACAAGGTTTTGCCTGTAATGCTGTCCTTTTTTGACGCTGGACCCTGGGATCTGGACCCTTGGAATACCAAACCCCAAAGGTGCTCTGTGCAGGGTCCTCTACAGGTCCAAGGCTGTGGCCCATCTAAAACAAGTGGACCCAGTCCTTGAAGGTCGCTAAGACAAAGCTCGCTGTGATGGGTGAAGATTGGATTCCTGTTTCAAAACAGAATCCTGCGGCATGACTGGTGAGTCCAATTTAAAATATTTACACATACAGCAAATCTTGAAGGTAAAAGTTGCTGGCATAGTTGCAAATTGTAAATATTTTATGCACTGTTCCCTTTAAAAAGATACCAGAGACCAAGTGCCATGTGAGTCTCTGTATGAGACTATGGATGCTAAGCCTAGGCAAAATACATCTTGTTAATCATTGTTTTTGTGCTTGTTTTTCTGACACATTATTTTCACCCTGTGCTGATTACTTGAGAGCTATCAGCTGTAACAAACCAATGTATGCATGACTGTGGATGTTAAAGTGGAGTTCCACCCATTTTAATAACTTGGATTACATAGATGTATGTAATCCCCTTTAAAACTACTTTTACCAATGTAAACTTTTTTTTTTGCTAGGAAATACCTTATTTTCTTCTTTATTCATCCTCTCCTCACTTCCGGGTCCGGCCGCCGATCTGCGATTACGTCATTCGGCGATTCGCAAGGGCTGCTGGGATGTATCTCATGGGATGAAATCTCGCATTATTACACAGGAGTCCTGAGCTGTACTAGTATGTATTGGATTGAGGCCGTGCTTCGCCCCGCCTCCGCCCCGCCTCCTCTCAGTGAGCTGTACTCGGATGTATTGGATTGAGTCCATGCTCCGCCCAGCCTCCTCTCAGTGAGCGAGGACTGAAAGCATTATATCCCGTAGAGCTCACTGAGAGGAAGCGGGGCAGAGCACAGACTCAATCCAATACTGTCTTCATGGAAGGGTTCAGTCTCTGGACTGGTCCATGTCTCTGGTACCAAGAGTACGTCAGAGTCTGAATTGGTGGTTGTTGACCAGATATCTGGAGAAGGGGAAATCCTTTCTCCTGGAAAGTGGTGGAAGCCACTGTTCAGAGGAAATGGTCTTGGGTAGAGAGATGTCTCCCCATCAACGTTCTGGAAATCCGAGCAGTCAGTTGGGCTTGAAACGCCCAGACTTTGGGGTCACCTCGTCAGGGTGCAATCCGACAATGCCATGGCTGTGTATACCAAATAGAGGACATACAATTACGCAATATCGTTTGGTGTTTATTAATAATAGCTATAAAACCAATAATTAATCACTCACATTTAAAAGTGCCAACATCAGCACATATGATCAGCCAAAAGGGGGAATGCTGCTCGATTCTGGCGTGCATCCCACAGTGCGTTCCAAACAAAGAGCGGAAATGATGAACCAGAAGTTGTAGCCTCTGGAGCAACCTGGTCCGCACTGTGGAACGCACGCTGGAATCGAGCGGCGTTCACCCTTTTGGCTGATCATATGTGCCGATGTTGACACTTTTAAATGTGAGTGATTAATTATCGGTTTTATAGCTATTATTAATGAACACCAAACGATATTGCGCAATTGTATGTCCTCTGTTTTTTTGGGAAACGGTACAACCCTTCTGACTGGTGGACAAGTCTAATACAGCATTCTGTGAGCTTACCATCCATCCTAGGAGGCTACCTGTCATATATAGAGCAAGTTGGGTCCTTGAGGCCCTCTTTCCTCTGGTGAGTTACCCTCACATTAATGGGTGGAAGATAACACAGGCATGAGCACCTTTAAGCAAGAGGATTTGTTAAAGCACCTTATCACTATAGTGGTGAAATTTCCTTCACACAGGATTCATTTGTGCACTATATGTATCAATGGACTTTGTTTACACCCATATTTATATGCATTTACTTATTTAAACTATTCTAGTTTACATTTATTTAGCACTAAGCACTTTTATCTGCACATTGGATGTATTTGTACACTTTATGAATTGATGGACTTTTTTTACATTTATATTTACATGCATTTATTTTATTAATTAATTAATTAATTTATATTATTCAAGGATATTTTTATTTAGCACTTTCAGGTACGGCGCCTTTAAAACCTTTTTTTTTCATATGTTTTTTTGGAGTTTTCCAAAACATTGAAGGCAGCCATACTTACTCATTTATCAAATTATAATCTACACATTACCTCACTGGGAGGCGCCATTTTCTACCTTTGTGTGTACTGTATTAGTGTCACTGGATCCCAAAAAATGTCAATAGTATAGTGTCTGAATGTCTGCCGAAATATTGCAGCCCCCCCTATAAGCTGCTTATTGCCACCATTACTACTAGTAAACAAAAAAAAAAATTATAAATAAATAAATATTCCAGTATATATCTCATAGTTTGTAGATGCTATAACTTGTGCGGAACTAACCAGTCTACGCTTAATGGGATTTTTTTTTTTTTTTTAATTTTTTTTTTTTGCCAAAAGCATGTAGAGTACATATTGGCTTAAATTTATCAAGAAATTTGATTTTTTTAATTTTTTTATTGGATATGTTTTTTATTGGATTGGAGGAGAGCAGCACACCTACTATTCCCGTTAGAGTGAGCGCTTGGGACATTTAGCTTCTCTTACCTGATGGTGTCTGGGTATGGTTCTCCAAGGCTCAACTGGAGACTCAACCATTCCGGAAAGTTGCAAAAAGGGAACTGCAGTGGTAATAGTTAGGAAACATGCTAGAAGTTTTGTGAAAAAAATGTAGTTATGCCCTCTCTGAGCATCGAGAGAAGATGTTGCTTACTTAAGGACTATAGCACATAAACTGAGGCTTGCTGGGAATGGGGGTTATATTAGGGCTGTCCTTTGGCCACTTTCCAATTCTCTGAAGGCAGCTGCATAACCCATGGTCTAAGACTCTTGTTAGTACTGTAATGTATGATTAGGCAAATACTTTAATGAAATAAAACACAAACATATACAGGATCCTTTTTTAAAATAAAGTTTAGGAATTTCCCTCAAAATCCATCATCAATCACAGCGTCCAGCAAGGTGTTCCACGTCAATTACCCGTCACCGGCCGACCTGTATGCTCCTCACTCCCATTAATAAATGACAATGGTGTCACCTGAGATAAGTGCACTTGTTCACCAGCCCTATTCAGGACTGTTATATCTGTTTTCTTTTTTTTTTTTTAATTAGAACTCTGAGGAAGATAAAAGATATATGGCACCCTACTGAAGAGTCACTGGATCTTCCTGAAGTAATGCGGTGAGTTTACTTGTAAATGCTGTAATAAATGTAATGTATTGTATATAGTGAGCTCTGTAACAGGTTTTCTTTCATGAAAACTTAGGATGAGTGCAGATATTTTACATTTGTTTTTTTTCTCCACAAATTTCAACAGTAATTTGCAAATTAGATTGCAAAACATTAAAAGTATGATCAGTGGATGGTGGGCACAGTGCACAGGCTCCTGCAGACTCTTCCTCCAGCACCATGTCTCTGTTCTCCTGCACATACCACCCACCGCCTTACACTCCGCACTCTTCTCCTGAACATACCACCCACCGCCTTACACTCCGCACTCTTCTCCTGAACATACCACCCACCGCCTTACACTCTGCACTCTTCTCCTGCACATACCACCCACCGCCTTACACTCTGCACTCTTCTCCTGCACATACCACCCACCGCCTTACACTCCGCACTCTTCCCCTGCACATACCACCCACCGCCTTACACTCCGCACTCTTCTCCTGCACATACCACCCACCACCTTACACTCCACACTCTTCTCCTGCACATACTGCTCACCTCTCCCTGCAAATACTACCCACTGCCATACACCTCTTCTGCACGTATTACCCACTGCCATACACTCCATTTCCCTCTCCTGCACATATTACCCACTAAAATACACTTCACACTTCTCTCCTGAACATACTACCCACCGCCATACACACCACATTCCTCTCCTGCACATACTACCCACCGCAATAAACTCTGCACTCCTCTCCCAGCACAAACTACCCACCTCCATACACTTCACACTCTTCTCCTGCACATACCACCCACCGCCTTACACTCCACACTCTTCTCCTGCACATACCACCCACCGCCTTACACTCCACACTCTTCTCCTGCACATACCACCCACCGCCTTACACTCCACACTCTTCTCCTGCACATATGACCCACCGCCTTAAACTCCGCACTCTTCTACTGCACATACCACCCACCGCCTTAAACTCCGCACTCTTCTACTGCACATACCACCCACGCCTTACACTCCGCACTCTTCTCCTGAACATATCACCCGCCGCCTTACACTCCACACTCTTCTCCTGCACATACCACCCACCGCCTTACACTCCGCACTCTTCTCCTGCACATTTTACCCACCGCCTTAAACTCCGCACTCTTCTCCTGCACATTTTACCCACCGCCTTAAACTCCGCACTCTTCTACTGCACATACCACCCACCACCTTACACTCCGCACTCTTCTCCTGCACATATCACCCACCGCCTTACACTCCGCACTCTTCTCCTGCACATACCACCCACCGCCTTACACTTCGCACTCTTCTCCTGCACATACCACCCACCGCCTTACACTCCGCACTCTTCTCCTGCACATACCACCCACCGCCTTACACTCCACACCCTTCTCCTGCACATACCACCCACCGCCTTACACTCCGCACTCTTCTCCTGCACATACCACCCACTGCCTTACACTCCGCACTCTTCTCCTGCACATATCACCCACCGTCTTACACTCCGCACTCTTCCTCTGCACACATCACCCACCTGCCTTAAACTCTGCACTCTTCTCCTGCACATATTACCAACCGCCTTACACTCTACACTCTTTTCCTGCACATATTACCAACCCCCTTTACACTCCGCACTCTTCTCCTGCACATACCACCCACCGCCTTACACTCCGCACTCTTCTCCTGCACATATCACCCACCGCCTTACACTCCGCACTCTTCCCCTGCACATACCACCCACCGCCTTACACTTCGCACTCTTCTCCTGCACATACCACCCACCGCCTTACACTCCGCACTCTTCTCCTGCACATACCATCCACCGCCTTACACTCCACACTCTTCTCCTGCACATACCACCCACCGCCTTACACTCCGCACTCTTCTCCTGCACATACCACCCACCGCCTTACACTCCAC
This sequence comes from Pelophylax lessonae, assembly GCF_965119305.1. Lineage (NCBI taxonomy): Eukaryota > Metazoa > Chordata > Amphibia > Anura > Ranidae > Pelophylax > Pelophylax lessonae. The sequence goes on along the minus strand of NC_138773.1, from coordinate 299,880,602 downwards.
ACTCTTCTCCTGCACATACCACCCACCGCCTTACACTCCACACTCTTCTCCTGCACATACTGCCCACCTCCACACACTCTGCATTTCTCTCCCTGCAAATACTACCCACAGCCATACACTTCACACTCCTCTTCTGGATGTATTACCCACTGCCATACACTCCATTTCCCTCTCCTGCACATATTACCCACTACAATACACTTCACACTTCTCTTCTGCACATACTACTCACCTTCATACACTCCGCACTACTCTCCTGCACATACTACCCACCGCCATACACACCACATTCCTCTCCTGCACATACTACCCACCGCCATACACACCACATTCCTCTCCTGCACATACTACCCACCGCAATAAACTCTGCACTCCTCTCCCAGCACAAACTACCCACCTCCATACACTTCACACTCTTCTCCTGCACATACCACCCACGCCTTACACTCCACACTCTTCTCCTGCACATACCACCCACCGCCTTACACTCCACACTCTTCTCCTGCACATACCACCCACCGCCTTACACTCCGCACTCTTCTCCTGAACATATCACCCACCGCCTTACACTCCACACTCTTCTCCTGCACATACCACCCACCGTCTTACACTCCGCACTCTTCTCCTGCACATATTACCCACCGCCTTAAACTCTGCACTCTTCTACTGCACATACCACCCACCGCCTTACACTCCCCACTCTTCTCCTGCACATACCACCCACCGCCTTACACTCCACACTCTTCTCCTGCACATATTACCCACCGCCTTAAACTCCGCACTCTTCTACTGCACATACCACCCACGCCTTACACCCTGCACTCTTCTCCTGAACATATCACCCACCGCCTTACACTCCACACTCTTCTCCTGCACATACCACCCACCGCCTTACACTCCGCACTCTTCTCCTGCACATATTACCCACCGCCTTAAACTCCGCACTCTTCTACTGCATAAACCACCCACCACCTTACACTCCACACTCTTCTCCTGAACATACCACCCAACGCCTAGCACTCCACACTCTTCTCCTGAACATACCACCCACCGCCTTACACTCCGCACTCTTCTCCTGCACATACCACCCACCGCCTTACACTCCACACCCTTCTCCTGCACATACCACCCACCGCCTTACACTCCGCACTCTTCTCCTGCACATACCACCCACTGCCTTACACTCCGCACTCTTCTCCTGCACATATCACCCACCGTCTTACACTCCGCACTCTTCCTCTGCACACATCACCCACCTGCCTTAAACTCTGCACTCTTCTCCTGCACATATTACCAACCGCCTTACACTCTGCACTCTTTTCCTGCACATATTACCAACCCCCTTTACACTCCGCACTCTTCTCCTGCACATACCACCCACCGCCTTACACTCCGCACTCTTCTCCTGCACATATCACCCACCGCCTTACACTCCGCACTCTTCTCCTGCACATACCACCCACCGCCTTACACTTCGTACTCTTCTCCTGCACATACCACCCACAGCCTTACACTCCGCACTCTTCTCCTGCACATACCACCCACCGCCTTACACTCCACACTCTTCTCCTGCACATACCACCCACCGTCTTACACTCCGCACTCTTCTCCTGCACATATTACCCACCGCCTTAAACTCCGCACTCTTCTACTGCACATACCACCCACCGCCTTACACTCCCCACTCTTCTCCTGCACATACCACCCACCGCCTTACACTCCACACTCTTCTCCTGCACATATTACCCACCGCCTTAAACTCCGCACTCTTCTCCTGCACATATTACCAACCGCCTTACACTCTGCACACTTCTCCTGCACATATTACCAACCCCCTTTACACTCCGCACTCTTCTCCTGCACATACCACCCACCGCCTTACACTCCACACTCTTCTCCTACACATATCACCCAGCGCCTTACACTCCGCACTCTTCTCCTGCACATACCACCCACCGCCTTACACTTCGCACTCTTCTCCTGCACATACCACCCACCGCCTTACACTCCGCACTCTTCTCCTGCACATACCACCCACCGCCTTACACTCCACACTCTTCTCCTGCACATACCACCCACCGCCTTACACTCCGCACTCTTCTCCTGCACATACCACCCACCGCCTTACACTCCACACTCTTCTCCTGCACATACTGCCCACCTCCACACACTCGGCATTTCTCTCCCTGCAAATACTACCCACTGCCATACACTTCACACTCCTCTTCTGCACGTATTACCCACTGCCATACACTCCATTTCCCTCTCCTGAACATATTACCCACTACAATACACTTCACACTTCTCTCCTGCACATACTACTCACCTTCATACACTCCGCACTACTCTCCTGCACATACTACCCACCGCCATACACACCACATTCCTCTCCTGCACATACTACCCACCGCAATAAACTCTGCACTCCTCTCCCAGCACAAACTACCCACCTCCATACACTTCACACTCTTCTCCGGCACATACCACCCACCGCCTTGCACTCCACACTCTTCTCCTGCACATACCACCCACCGCCTTACACTCCACACTCTTCTCCTGCACATACCACCCACCGCCTTACACTCCGCACTCTTCTCCTGAACATATCACCCACCGCCTTACACTCCACACTCTTCTCCTGCACATACCACCCACCGCCTTACACTCTGCACTCTTCTCCTGCACATATTACCCACGCCTTAAACTCCGCACTCTTCTACTGCACATACCACCCACCGCCTTTCACTCCCCACTCTTCTCCTGCACATACCACCCACCGCCTTACACTCCACACTCTTCTCCTGCACATATTACCCACCGCCTTAAACTCTGCACTATTCTACTGCACATACCACCCACCGCCTTAAACTCCGCACTCTTCTTCTGCACATACCACCCACGCCTTACACTCCGCACTCTTCTCCTGAACATATCACTCACCGCCTTACACTCCACACTCTTCTCCTGCACATACCACCCACCGCCTTACACTCCGCACTCTTCTCCTGCACATATTACCCACCGCCTTAAACTCCGCACTCTTCTACTGCACATACCACCCACCGCCTTACACTCCCCACTCTTCTCCTGCACATACCACCCACCGCCTTACACTCCGCACTCTTCTCCTGCACATATTACCCACCGCCTTAAACTCCGCACTCTTCTCCTGCACATACCACCCACCGCCTTACACTCCACACCCTTCTCCTGCACATATCACCCACCGCCTTACACTCCGCACTCTTCTCCTGCACATATTACCCACGCCTTAAACTCCGCACTCTTCTACTGCACATACCACCCACTGCCATATACTTCGCACTCCTCTTCTGCATGTACTACCAACTGCCATACACTCCATCCCCCTCCCCTGCACATATTACCCACCGCAATACACTTCACACTACTCTCCTGCACATACTACCCACCGCCATACACTCCGCACTCCTCTCCCAGTACAAACTACCCACCTCCATACACTTCGCACTCCTCTACTGCACATTCTACCCACCACCATAGACTTTATACCCCTTTTTCCTTCACATACTATCAACCGCCACAAACTTTGCACTCCTCTCCTGCACATACTACCCACAGCCATACACTCCACACTCTTCTCCTGCACATACTACCCACTGCCATACACTTCGTACCCCTCTGCTTCACATACTACCCACTGCCATACACTCTGCACTCCTCTCCTACACATATCCCGCCATACACTTCACACTCTCCTCCTGCACATTCTACACACCTCCGTACACTTCGCACCATTCTCCTGCACATACAATAATACCCACCTAGTGCATTCTGGGTCGGTGATGTCACAAGGGGTAGGAGCCACCAGTTGATATCGCCATGTGACCCTGCCCCTTACCTATTTAAGAACTGTCACACGGCGGAGCAGGCAGACAGTGGTAGCCTTCATAGCAGGTGGAGCTTTTTTTTTCTCTTTTTTCGGGTCCAGGGGTGACAGCGGGCATCGTGATTGATGATGGGGATGGGGAATCCCGCTGACAGCTGATAAGTCATCTGTTGTTATGGACGCAGTGGCCGGTGCCCAGCCCATTCCTTAACAACCAGCTACTGTTAACGATGCCTGTGGCTGCTGGCTCCAAAGATTCGCATCTGAACTGCATCTAAATTTGTCGCTGAAAAGATGATTAGGAAATTCGCAGTGAAAATGGAGGAGAAATTTGCACTGGACATGTGTGAACCTAGCCTCAAGTGTAAGTTCAGCTTTCCAAAAAAAATACACTATACTATCCCATATGGGTAAAGCAGCATAATGTGCTAAACCTTCCTACCAGCCAGGGCGCTCTTTGTGCTCACACAATAAAGTCCACAACTTCTTTTAGAACAGGCGTTTATGATCCTTTGAAACCAAGGATAGCTCCATCCTGAGTAATCATAGGGATAAGCAGAAATTGGGAACACCATCCTCTTCATTTTGCGAGTGTGTCTTCTTTCCTGGCACTAGGGGGTGCTGGTGTCAATGGTTGATCTGTCCCTACAGTAACTCTGGATGGAGCGATCGCTGGCTGCAGAAGATTTTAAGACGCTTCTTCTAAATGGGATTATGGCCTTCATTGTGTAGCTGGCTGGTAGGAAGATTTAACACGCTGTGCTGCTATACTTATATGGGACACTTTTGCTAGAGTGACCAGATATTCCCTGTTTCCGGGGACAGTCCCCGGATTGAGGACACTGTCCCCGGTCCAAGTCTGTCCCCGGTTTTGTCCCCGGATTCAGGGCCGGATTAATGCTGACAGGGCATTCCATGCTGGCTGAGAAACAGCCTGGTGGCTCAGATGCTGACGTCCCATGCTGGACGATGTCACTGCCACTCCTACTGCTGTTCAGTGGAGGAGAGGCAGAGCCACAAATTGACTGTGTGGAGGTCTGAGACCTGGAGGCGAGCAGATGGAGGCCGGGGGTCTGTTTGTACCCAGGTGAGGGCAGTGGGGGAGCAGGGAGAGACAGAGAATTTAGCTGTTGTGGGGGAATGGCTAAGAGGTGGCTGCGGAGATAATCTGTGAGAGAAGGGTGCAGAGATGAGCTATGGAGGTGGGGGAGAAGTGTCCTCTGTGCATAGCAAATCTCTGAATCCTGTACTCTATGCCTAACACCCACCTGTATATTATGTAGTCCTGTGCCCAGCGCTCTGTGTATTATGTAGTCCTGTGCCCAGCGCTCTGTGTATTATGTAGTCCTGTGCCCAGCGCTCTGTGTATTATGTAGTCCTTTGCCCAGCGCTCTGAATTATGCAGTCCTGTGCCCAGCTCTTTGTGTATTATGTAGTCCTCTGTCCAGTGCTCTATGTATTATGTAGTCCTGTACCCAGTGCTCTGTGTATTATGCAGTCCTGTACCCAGCGCTCTGTGTATTATGTAGTCATGGGCCCAGTGCTCTGTGTATTATGTAGTCCTGTACCCAGCGCTCTGAGTATTATGTAGTCCTGTGCTCAGCACTCTGTGTATTATGCAGTCATGTGCCATTTGCCAATAAAATATATATATATATGTCCCTAGATTTCATTTTAAAAATCTGGTCACCTTAACTTATGCTACAACCTGTCAAACAGACGAGGCTGTCCAAAAGTCAACAGTGGAGGTTCATTGTTTTTGTGGACCTCATGGTGTGTTATATTTATGATATATTCTCTTTCAGAAACCTAAATGAAATGAGTGACTTCAAGAGACTGAGCTGCTTAGGGATGATGTTCCTGCTTGAAGAGATAAGGTGAGGCCATATGTAGATGATCATTTTTGTATATGGTATTCTAAGTTAGGCTGGCCATAGATCATCAGATCTCCCACTGAAAATGAAGAAGTTTAGAGTTCCTTTGTAAATAAAATACTTGTTTTCACCTTTTTGTTTTTCAGCCTTTGCAGCCACTTCCTGCCTACTTGTACTCCAGCGATGGCTGCATTGCATTTCTCAGGGCTTGTTACCTAACGGTGACAACAGTAAAACATGCCTTACAATATGTGTCAGCATAGCTGCTTGTACTTTGTATTTGTGGTTTTGTATTTCTGCCCATCCAGTCCTAATATTTACACCGCTCTGTCATACAGCACAGCCCTGTCTGCCAGGGTAAGAGATCTGATCTTCCTCTGCTGTAATTAGGTAACACTTAAAGCGGAGTTCCGGGCACAAAATCGATATTTTTTTTTTGTGCCCCTCCGCTAGTTAGACATCACCTGAAAAGGAATTGGATAGTTAGGTTTTTTTTTTTTGTTTACTCACCTTGTAATTGAAGATCGTAAATACTCACCTCAGAGTACTTCCTCCCTCCGCGCCGCGGCTCACCCGTCACTTCCTGTCTCGCTATGATTCCTGGGAGCTGAACGTCATCGCTCCCAGGAATCAATGCGCCTGCACCGGCCCCGCTCGTCACTTCCGGGCGACGCCGCATTCCTCTGCTAAACAGCTTCTGGGCATGCCCAGAAGCTGTGGAGGAATGCAGCGCCGCACCGGAAGTGACGAGAGGGGCCGGTGCAGGCGCATTCTGGGACAAGAAGACGCGGAAGAGGACGCAGAAGAGGACCGCGCCGGCTTCAGCTGCCCACAAGAGTGATGGAAACGCTGTGGAAGAAATTTTATAAGTAAGTATTTCTTCTAAAAGGTAAGTGCGAACCGGGACAGATCAGAGGCTATCCATTGTGGAATGTGCTAGCCCTGACTGTCCCGGGGGTATGTTTACTGAAAAATGACTTCTGTGCCCGGAACTCCGCTTTAAATGGTAACTCCACTTTCGTGGGGAAAAAAAAAATCATAAAAAAAAAAAAATTCCATATACAATTGCGACACAAATCATATTGTAATTGAATGTTATTAAAAATGACTTTTCTTTTCAATCTGCAGCTGTTGTAATTTTCTGAAAATGCAATATGGCCGCCTGGAGGTGTTCTGTACACAGAATGTATACTGACCACACCCCCAGAAACATCATTTCCTGCTTGTGTGATTGGCTCACCAATTTTCCCAGAAGTCTGCACTAAGATACAAGTCAGATTTCTGGCATCCCCTGCAACAAAAATGTCATTTTTGGTGAGATACTCCCAATAGGAACACGTCTAAAGGGATGCAGGCCCAGCAGCTTTCCTCATTAGTGCTCTGCAGCTGCACAGCTGAGAGATAATTATGAAACCACTCCCATTAGACCCACTCAGCACAGAGGAACAAACAATGATTTCTTCAGAATAAGAAAAGGTAGGAATCTGCAACAAAGTTTGATAAAATCCCTGCAATGTACAGAGATCACCCAGAGAGGAATGTTTTTTTCTCAACAAAAGTGGAGTTACGTTTTAAAGTGTTAGTAAACCCACAACAGTAAAATCAGTCTGTATATGCAGTAAAGCATGCTTGTTATACTCACTGTGAAACTCACTCGCCAGGGGCGTAACTACAGGGGTTGCAGGGGTTGCGATTGCTACCGGGCCCAATGCTCCAGGGGGCCCGGCATTGGATAGGAGGGGAGGCGGGGGCAGCATGTAGAGAAATCACTGTCCTCCTTTTTCCTCCTGTAGCTGCAGAAAGAAAATGGAGGAGATTGGTTCCTCTGTATTCTGCCTCCGCCACTCCTCCTATCCAGTTCACTTGTGTTCTGCTGTCTCTGGGCCCCTGTGTGCTCCCCTGGTCCCCCCCCCACTGTGATCCCTCCCCTTTCCTGCCGGCTGCTGCAGGGGATGTGTAACAATAGAGAACCAGGAAGGGGTCGGTAAATATGTAATTTACCAGCTCCTTGCTTCTCTAAATGGACAGAGTCATAGTCAGTGACATTGTAAAAAAATAAAATAAAATGATAAAAAATAATACAATTAAAATACCAAAAAATAAAAACTACTGACACCAGTGGGTGAACTTCCAGGATCGCAAAGGTCACACTTGCAACCGGGCCCTGGCATTCCACCACCATGGGGAGGCCCCAAGATGGCAGGAAGGGGGCCCACTGCAGAACTTGTGAAAGGGACCCGCTGTGGGACCGCAATAAAGGGCCCCGCGATCAGTGGGAAGAGCCCCGGGCTTGAAGGGAAGGGCCCCAGCCAGGGGTCCGGGGGGGGCCCTTCATGGTTTCTTGCACCGGGGCCCTGAAGGTTCTAGTTACGCCTCTGTCACTCGCTCACCTATACTATGCAAAAAACAAGAAAACTGTTCTGGATGCACACAGGCTCGAAGCTCTATCTACAATGGTGTCTACTCTCTTGGACGGTGCATATTCAGGGGCCCTCCTAAACAATCTACGGGGATAGTTTCCCCCTGTCAGTCCGATCACACCATAGTAGGGGTCTCCTGCTTACCACGTATTGTATCCCCAGAGCCTCACAGGCTAGCAACGTAGTACTACGTCGCTCTGCCTGTGAGGGGCAGACTGCCGCAGTAAATATACTGTGAGCAGTCGGCAAGTGGTTAAGCAGAAAGTAAAAAATATATATATATTTTTTTTCAAAATTGTCAGCCATTTTTTGTTTTTAGCGCAAAAAATAAAAACCGCACAGATGATCAAATACCACCAAAAGAAAGCTCTATTTGTGGAAAAAGAAAAAGGAAATCCATTTTATTAGAATACAGTGTTGCATGACGGCGCGACTGTCAGTTAAATAACGCAGTGCCGTATCGCAAAAAATGGCCTGGTCATGAAGGGGATAAATCTTCCGGGGGGCAAATGATTAAGTATAAGTATGCTTTAAATCTCATATTTTAACTTTTGTTTTCCTACACCAATGACTTTTCACAGCCTGATATCTATTATGGAAGATTTCTTGGTTACAATCAACAGCATCACAACCCGGCCACAAGTGGGCACTGTTCCAGACGCTTCATTGATCGCACTTCCAGGTGCAGAGTGAACATGTCGGAGAATGGGCAAAATAGGAAGTGGATGCCTGAAACTCATAACCACCTACAAGAAAGAAAGGTTTTGTTTGTGAGATTCTGCTACTCTAACTGCTCAACTAAAGTCCTTTTAATATTGGATGAAATGTTTTAAATTGTTGCAATGTATGCCTGAAAATGACATTGTTTTCACATATATCCTATATGTTTGCAATGATCTATGTTCATAGTTAGATTGCAAATACAAGTGGTATAAGCTGGCCACACACCGACTGAAATTCAGGTATCCAATTTTGGGTTATGGGTCTTTCCCTGTGGTTCTTCCTGCTGACCTCTGCAGCCCTACAGGACACAGTAGTGACATTGTGGGCGGTAATTGCAACCACAGCTGCAAGTGCTGGATACATTATCCAACACCCAGATGTATAGGATAGCAGTGGAACATGGAACTTTTAAAGAGCATGTAAACCCAACATTTCATATTCCTGATATGTGGCTGCTGTACCATGTACTTGTATAATAAAGTCTCCTGTTCTCTTTGTATTGCTTCCTTTGTGTGAAATCCCAGATGTTCCTACCAGTCCCTCTGCTTTCCTAATAAAAACTGACCACATTAGGCATGAGAGCACAGCGTGGTCAGTTTTCTGGCTGTGCTAAGAACTCAGCCTGCTCTCCTCCAATAATTAGACGTGTCCTGATATACCCCCCCCCCCCCCGCACAACCATTCGCTGAGAAGATCAGTGTACTGCTATTTCTCTTCCCCCAGCTCTCTGAGCTCCTTATGCATTTGAGAACAGAGAGCATGTGATCATTTATAATAAAGGGGAAATTAGGTATTTATAATTTTTTTTTTTTTTTTTTATATCTATACACAAATGTTTGCCTTTCATTCTGTTTTAAACTGAATAGGTTGTTTTACGAGGTGATCTTTTACATATACTTTACATTTTCAACACACTGCCTGTTGGAAAAAATCTTTTTTGTTATTTTTAAGTTTTATTTAGTTGATACAGCAACTGGGATATTTTTAATTCGTTTTCTAAAACTGAGCTGAAATGAATTAAAACTGCACTGAAATTTCTTGCTTTATCAGTACTTTTTCCTTCCTATGCCCATACCCTTAAAGTGCTAATTTTTGGGAACATTTGAGGGATTACTGAATCATAGATTTGAGGGATTGACTGTATCTATTGAGTAAATATTTTCCGTGACCTTCATCAGTAAGGGGAGGTGAAATATGTGCGGGGCCGTTTTCCCTGTGTGATTTCCGGTGCGGTTTTGTTCACTGGTTCAGGCGCGATTCAGGTGCAAAGTTTTACTTGAAATCGCACGTGAACCGGACTGAAAATCACACAGGACTCTTTGTTAATGCACTGTGGCCGGCCTGCAGATATGTGAACCGGCTCCATAGAGAAGACTGCCGGTTCACGTGTCCTGCCAATTGGATGCGGTTCCAATTTGCATGTATGGTAATGACGCCTTAGGGCCATATCAGATGGGCAATTCTGCTGCTGGTGACACATCATTAGTGACAGAATCACTCAGTGAAGGAACTACCTACCCAATAGAATTACTCCATTGGTGACCCAGAACATTGCGCGATCACACTTGTTAGTGAAGGAGCAACACCTCTCTAGTCCAGCCAGCAAAGAAGAAACTCCATAGGAAACAGAGAAATGGTTGGGGACGGCTTGTCTGTCATGGCCCTAATACAGATCAAAATAAGGTCAGTTTTTGAACCATTTGAAAGAAAGTTATTTAATTCTACAACACATTTTCTTTCGAAGTTTCATGATAGAACCTCTGATAAAGCTGATTTCACGAATGGCGGATGTTTGACAATGCTATTGGTCATATTGTAACTATTTCCAAGGGACAAGGGAAAGCTTCACTGATGTAGAACAACGCCTCCTTACGTTATTTTAATTTATAATCAACCGAATAAATTCTGAATGTACATTATCTTGTGTCTGCTTTCTGCTTGTTTTGGAGAGTCTTTTTTTTTAAGGAACTTTTCTTCTACTAAATAAAATATAATTTCTTTTTTTTTTTTTTTTTTCCAAAAAGAAAAAATATAATTTCTAAAGCGCTTAATTATATGTTTAAAAAGGAACATGAAAATATAAAGGTATTGATATACAAAAATGAAATCTTATATCCAGAAAAGAACATATTTAAAGTGCATCTGTACCATATCCAAACATACTAATTTAGAAACAGAGTTGATTGAAAGACATGTGAATGAATATATGAATGTGCCACCAGCATAACATGGGTGTCCAACTTCTCAGCTATTTGCGTGGATTTTTGTGTTTTTTTTGCTATAAAATAGTTTTTTTTTTTATTTCATTTTTCAGTGCTGTTGATCTTCTGCAGCCTCATGGTGACAGTGGTGAACCAAGCTTGTCAGCATGGCCCCTTGTAGCCTCCACCAGTGGCAAATGTGACAGGGTGACAACACAGGAGCACAAAGGAAAGATAGAGGTCACCCTATAACAGGAAGTACTGTACCTAAACAAGGTCCTTCATGGTAGGATTTCCAGATATTATTTCAATAAAAACATAGAAAACAAAATTTGTAATTCTATTAATATGTTAAAGATTAAATTTGATTTTAGTGTTTGAGTTCAAATCTAACCTAAAGTCCCAACTTTATATATACAGAAAATGGATATTGCTCCTCAATTTTGTCTTGAAACCAACCATTCTCAAACAGGATTCCTTCAGAGCACATGTGTCAAACACAAGGCCGGTGGGCCGAATCTTGCCCAGCAGGCCAGAAAAAAACGGCCATTTTATGTAGCCCTCCCACCTCTCCTGCAGCTGTGGCATCACCCTCATCTATGCCCCCACCTTGTCCCAGCAGTCAGCAGCAGAGAAGAGGACAGAACTCCTCCACCAAATCCTGCACTTTTCTGTGTAGTCGCGGAATGGCTCGTCTCTGCCCCCCCCCCCCCCACCATCTCAGCAGTCGACAGCAGAGAGAAAGACTGAACTCTTCCTACAGATCCTTTGCCTCTCTGTGTAGCCGCAGCATCCCCTTGTCTCTGCCTTCACTGGTCTCAGACTCAGGCAGCTGACTCCAGCCCTCTTCTGGTCCTCCTTTAGACCCTGCACTTTCTGCTTCCCAGATCCACCCCAGCTTCTTTCTGGCAACAGCACAATGTTAGAGGGGTGCACTGTGATGTAAGGGAGGGTGGGGAGTCTTGACTTCTGATGGTGGGGGATTGCTCATGGCCCATGCATCCCACCCCTCCTTACATACGATGTCATCTAGATTTACAGATACAACCGGTCCTTTTGGGGCAACCATAATGCTGATGTGGCCCACAATGAAATTGAGCTTGACACCTCTGCTCTAGAGGTTGCTAGAGGTTCTTTGAACTGGGGTTGATTTAACTCCCATTTTATGGTGCATGCATAGTTCTGAGTCCAATGCCACTTGGCAGAGCCAACTGCATGACACCGGTAATCATTTTAGCTATCTGTAAGGGTAGAATTCTGGCCACCACTGTACAGGTAGCCTTCTTCACACTGGCCACCAATGTAAAGGATATTTTTCCTTTTGACTCCTGATGTATTGGTTTTAGCAAGGGTTCTCTAAGACCTATTTTAAGGGTTCCTTTGGGGTAAAAGAGTGGACAAAGGCTGCTCTATATCTACAGTAAAAATAAATACTGTTCCTATGCCCCCTACTTTAATAACAGATAAATATTAGTGACCACTGACCCTATAGTGTAAATGGTCATCATGTCTCCTCTCTTTCTGGTTAACTTTTGCAGCTCTAACCAAAAAGGGGGTTGTGCAAAAAATGAGTATGTTCCCACAATATGTTGTAGATTCTACAAAGAAAATTATTTTGGAGGACAGCATCCCTGTGTGATAACACAGCCCTATTTTGGCTCATTTAGAAACATTTCTTGTGAGTATTTTTGTGCTGCTTGTTGGCAATCCAAGCTGAGAATCTGAGAATACCAGGTGCTTGCCTGCATCTGTCTTCTTGAAATGCCACTAAACTGTTTCAAGCAATATATCACACAGAACTGGTAAGTCAGCTCACTAACAGCTATAAGGTGGACCATATGAGATCAATAACGGGGGGGGGGGGGGGGTGTGCCAACAAAATACAAAAAGATATACTCAAGACGAATAAGATAATAATTAGTCCATACAGTCCATAGTGGTATATCAGGGAGAAGTCCACAGGATGGATGGATCACACACACGTGGATGGGGAATGCACACACAGTCACCAGGAGCTCCTCAGCAGGTAATGTGAATTCCCTCAGGTCCCTGGGCATCTGGGTCAGTGTGATAGTAAAAACAAGTAACACTTTATGCAGATACACTTACACCAAAGTATCTTGCAAGATGCACACAGGATGGATGTGGATCACCAATCAAGCAGCCAACCATCACAAGGGATGAGAAGACCACTGTGGGGATAAGCTCGGACCTGCCGTATGGAGGTGTATAACTGGCAGCATCTCCAGCTCTCACAGAGCTACCAAGAGACCAAATCAGGACGAGGCGGGCCGCAACACGTTTCTGAGGCGCCGCCTTCTTTTTCAGGCAAACCCGCCCCCCTTTTTATACTGTCTGGACAGAATTAAAAAAAACAAAAAAAAAAAAACCAGCCAATCAGCAAGAAGACTGGGCGTGGCTAGTTGCTCAATCAACAGGGTAATACTGACAGGCTTTTTTAGCTGTGATCCAATCTCCAACGTATATAACTGTCATAGCACGGCACAAATGTCCCTATAGCACTTGGAAATGCAGATATTTCAGAAAGTCGGCATCTATGCATATTCTTCCTCACCCTACCCTCCAAATGCTACAGTAGTAAGCAAACCCTAATGAGAATTACCCCTACATTGCATTATGAAAATCAGCAAGTTGGTTTGGAGTTTGGACTGCAGACAAGAAGTGTTTGACAACGATAGATTTATGGGCAACAATATTTTGGACTCTGAACATTGTTGATTCCTCCTTATAATTGGTTACTTTATTTTTTTCATATATTCTTAATATATTCTTTATTTATGGCTTTGTGTCACATTATATCTGCACTGAACACAGGGCATACACACCCAGATACAAATAGGAAGTACACTATATTAAGAACAAATAATACTTTGGGTATGCAATATCACATCCATGAAAATATTATGAGATCCCAAATCTAGAATAATGTTTTGTCTGTCACTATTATACAGATAACGCTCCTCAGAGAATTGGGCTTCAGTAGGGTAGCGACAAAGGTAACCTAAAGGAAATAGGAGAAGGTAAGTAAGAAGAAACACAAGAGTGAAATGAGAACCTCTCTTCTACCAATGGCTGCCTTCCTTTGGTTTTCATGTGCACCTTTAAAGGATATGAGGTCTTCCATGCGTTTGATCTTATTTATTTTAGCAAACCATTTTGCTACTGAGAGTGCATGAGCCTGCATCCATATGTCCAGCATACAACTTCTGGCTGCATTAAAGTGGTTGTAAAGTCAGAAGGTTTTTAATCCTACTGTATTCTATGGATTAAGATAAAAAGCCTTCTGCAACAGCCCCCCCCCAGCCCCCTAATACATACCTGAGGTCCATCCAGATCCAGCTATGTTGCACAAGAGACTCAGCTGTCCAGGACTCCCCTCCTCATTGCCTGAGACAGCAACGCGGCGCCATTGGCTCCCACTGCTGTCAATCAAAGTCAGTTAGCCAATCAGTAGGAAAAATGGGGCGAAGCCGGGCCATGGCTTAGTGTCTGAGGTGCCCCCATAGCAAGCTGCTTGCTATAGGGGCCCTCAACAGGTTGGAGGGGCCACGAGAGCCGAAGAGAGACCCCAGAAGTGGAGGATCTGGGCTGCTCTTTGCAAAACGAAATGCACAGAGGAGATAAGTATAACATGTTTGATATTTTTAAAGAGAAAAAAAACGAGACTTTAGTATTACTTTAGGTAAATGTGGAAGTGCAGATTTCTTGTAAGTTTGCCTCGGGATGTATTTGTGGTGAAATAGGAAGAAGACTGGGTCATCTAGTTTCTTAAAATCACAATTTTGTAAATATTTTATTATATCTTTTCATGTGACAACACTGAAGAAATTACACTTTGCTACAATGTAAAAGTATTGAGTGTATAACAGTGTAAATTTGCTTTCCCCCCAAAATAACTCAACACACAGCTATTATTGTCCAAACCGTGTAAACAATAAAATGTCAGCGCTCTCAAAAATAAAATATATATAATGTGAGTATAATGCTGCTAGCAAAAATAGTGCAAAATATACATACACCCATATACATAAATAAGAGAAAATTGCAGCACTCAAAAAACTAGTCTAGTGTACTAAAAATTGAATAAATACAACAGTGAAAAGTCCCAGTGTAAAGTGCAAATTCTGAATCAGTTGTGAACGTAATCCTCCACCTTATGGACAAAATGCACACTCACCGGAGCTAGTTGCTGTCTAAATTATTGGACAGCACTAGCGTAAGTAGCTGTTGGTATCTTGATGCCTGGAAGTCCTGAAGACCGAGCCAGTCACCGTAAGGATTCTCCTCATATGTAGATGTAGCCTCGATCAAATGCTTATCGATCCAAATAACAAGGAGATACTCATAGTGTAGTATTCAGTAAAAATTGGATTTAATAAAATATAGCGATGAGCATAAAATAAACACGGACCATGTACAGTGTAATACAAATCAAGTCCTAAGATAAAACAATATGTAGCAATGTATCAGTCAACTTACAACAGAAAGCCACCACGCTAAAAATGAGGGTGGTGGCTGGACCTCAGGCGCGTCCCAGTATATCTACAGGCGTTTCTCATCACGCGCATCATCAGGAGAATTACATTATAATATAATGCAGGATATGTCAGTACATTAATGCCGTTTAATGCAGTATATTGCAGCGCGTTACTGCACGTTTAACACAGAATATTTCAGTGCGCTACTGTGTGTGTAACGCAGTATATTTGAGTGTGTTACTGTATGTGTAACGCAGTATATTTCAGTGCGTTACTGTATGTGTAACGCAGTATATTTCAGTGTGTTACTTCATGTTTAACGCAATATATTTCAGTGCATTAGTGCTGTTTAATGCAGTATATTTCAGTGCGTTATTGTACTTTTAGCCCAGTATATTTTTTTAGTGTGTTACTGCACATTTAACGCAGTATATTTCAGTGCATTGGTTGCAGTTTAACACAGTATATTATAGTGCGTTGGTGCACGTTTAACGCAGTATATTTCAGTGTGTTCCTGTACGTGTAACGCAGTATATTTCAGTGTGTTACTGCACATTTAATGCAGTGTATTTCAGTGCGTTGGTGCTGCTTAACGCAGTACATTTTAGTGTGTTGGTGTGCGTTTAGTGCAGTATATTTCAGTGCATTACTGCATGTTTAACACAGTATATTTCAGTGCATCAGTGCAGGTTTACTGCCTTCTTCCCAGTTGATGCTTTCTGAGAGGAAACACATTGGATTGGAGCTAGCAAAAGGACATCAACTAGCGCGGACCGCACTGCATATCACTCAAATTCATTGTCCTTGATGTGAAAAAACAAAAATTAAAACCCGCGCTACACAACGTGAAAATTTAAGAATAAATGCAATAATGGGCAGCTGCTGCAGACACTAAGAAAGTCTTAGGAAAAATGATGAAAAACAAATTTATGCAGCGCTAGCTCAAATAAAGTGTAAAGTGCTGTGATATAAATACAATATTCAATATTTTATAAAGTGCACACTGTATGATCAAATATACAAAAAAGTGCTATGTGCTAAAAAAATCTCTAAGCAATAACAAATAAATATATAGATAAATATATTAGTGCACAATAAACAAAATAGGTGGTTAGAAATAGTCCAAATAAATATTCAGTGCTTGAAAAGAGTCCTTAAAGTGATCCAATTAAGGTGCCAAGGTGCCAAATAATTAAGGTGCTTGCAGAGTGATATGGTGCCCCTCAAGGTTCCCCACTCACCAGATTGCAGATAATAATAGACCTTCAAAATTATTGCACATTGCCCGGGATCTTTACAGGACCAGAACTTCTCCTATGTAGCCTTGGAACTTTTTGGGTCAGCTTCCGCAGATTGCAGATAATAATAGACCTTCAAAATTATTGCACATTGCCCGGGATCTTTACAGGACCAGAACTTCTCCTATGTAGCCTTGGAACTTTTTGGGTCAGCTTCCGCTTACACAGCCAGGAGAACTCGAGGCATAGCAGGTCTTCCTCCAGACCTGCTATGCCTCGAGTTCTCCTGGCTGTGTAAGCGGAAGCTGACCCAAAAAGTTCCAAGGCTACATAGGAGAAGTTCTGGTCCTGTAAAGATCCCGGGCAATGTGCAATAATTTTGAAGGTCTATTATTATCTGCAATCTGCGGAAGCTGACCCAAAAAGTTCCAAGGCTACATAGGAGAAGTTCTGGTCCTGTAAAGATCCCGGGCAATGTGCAATAATTTTGAAGGTCTATTATTATCTGCAATCTGGTGAGTGGGGAACCTTGAGGGGCACCATATCACTCTGCAAGCACCTTAATTATTTGGCACCTTGGCACCTTAATTGGATCACTTTAAGGACTCTTTTCAAGCACTGAATATTTATTTGGACTATTTCTAACCACCTATTTTGTTTATTGTGCACTAATATATTTATCTATATATTTATTTGTTATTGCTTAGAGATTTTTTTAGCACATAGCACTTTTTTGTATATTTGATCATACAGTGTGCACTTTATAAAATATTGAATATTGTATTTATATCACAGCACTTTACACTTTATTTGAGCTAGCGCTGCATAAATTCGTTTTTCATCATTGTCCTTGATGTAAGTGCAATTTTTATTTAATAAACCAGCTTTATACGCACTATGAGTGTCTTCCATTATCTTTTATAACCACATGATGTGATTAGGGAGCACCATAAGCCTGGATACATTCCCTGGAGCTGGCTGACCAATTGTCTTCAGAGGCAATTCCACTCACATGCATATGATCTCTTGGTGGGATCATCTAATTTGGTAAGCAGACAATTTTCACATATAGAGCACAGCGGCGACATACTTTCCATTGTGGATTATTTCAGCTGCACTACAAACAGTTTGTTGTATTTTCATGTGGGAAAGTTGGAGCATCATCTTTTCACTAAACACATTGAATTGTTGAACACTGGACTATTTATGAACTTTTTGCACCATTTAATATTTGTAATTATTTGTGAACAGATAGTGGCTACTTATTCACAAACATTTTTTTTTTTTTTAATGTAATTCACTTGTTACACCGTTCTAGGCAACAAGAGTTTCACTTATCTAGTGACACTTTGCCTTTTGAACATTCACTATTGTTTGATTTTGCTTATTGCACATTGTTTATTTTATCTGTAACCTAATCACTTTTAGCATAATATCTCAAAAACAGCGCATCATATTTATTTTACAACATATCTCAGTGCATTCGTGCGGTTTAACGCAGTATATTTCACTGTGTTACTGCACATTTAATGTAGTATATTTCAGGGTGCTAGTGCCGTTTAACGCAGTATATTGCAGTGCGTTACTGCACCTTGACGCAGTATATTTCAGTGCATTACTGCACGTTTAACGCAGTATAATTCAGTGCGTTGGTGCACTTTTAACACAGTGTATTTCAATGCATTATTGCACATTTAACGCAGTATATGGCAGTGCGTCACTGCAAGTTTACTGCAGTATATTGTAGTGTGTCAGTGCAGTGTGTCTGTTAAGTGAGTGCACAAGTGTTAGGATTGAGTTCACCTGCTGGTGGCACTGTGTTGCCCTGGGCTGTATGCTGCAGTTTCAATGTCTACCAGCAGGTGTCTCCCAGAAGCCAGCAGGCTTCTATGATCACTTACAACTGTGTTCAGCTGCCAGGTGGCTATTTAAGGCTGATCCTCCCTTTCCCAGGCGCGTCACTATTTTGATTGCCTCCTTGCTGCCTGAACCAAGTGTCTGTGATCCTGATCCATACCCTGATCTATCCTGTACCCCTTGCCTTGCTCCTGCTCTCTGCCTAGTATCCAGTCTTGCTTGCCCTCTTCCTTGCTTCCCTGTTACCCTTGTCTCTTATATTGTATATATTTGTAGATAGTTGGTTCTTTAGTTATTGTGTCTTTGGGGTTGGGTTTTGTTTACTGGCATTTGCTTTGTTCACTGTTGCTGTGTATGTTTGTTTTGTGGTTCACTATAATAAATTTTACTTTAAGGCTACCTATATTGTTTTGGTGTGTAGCTACATGTGTCTGGTCTCCCTAGCTGCTGCTGAACCCTGACAACAAGTTTAAGTGCAACAAACATCACTTTCCATTGATTAACATGCATCCACATACACATTTCCACATCTTTATCACACATTGTAAATAAGTGCCCCTCCCTATCACGTCTGGGAGGCCAACAAGGAGAGGCAAAGTTCCTATGGCACTTTGAGGCATATGTGTCCACAGGCAAAGGTGGACGTGGTCAGTTCTCAGGCAGGGCATCATTTCCTCTGTTTAGTGATGTTGCCGTTCCAGCCACAGCATGCAGAGAGGGTGGTGGACTGGCTTACTAAACTATCCTCATCCTTCTCATCCTCCGGCACCCAAGCAGAGATTAGTGCGCAGTCCACTGCAGCTGCCAGAGGGGCTTATTCTGCCACCTTGTCCACAGCTATTCCTGCCATAGTCCCAGCATCAAGCATGGAGGAGTCAGCTGAGTTGTTTAAACACAGCATCAGACTCTTGCTCCTTGATGATGCACAGCTTTTACTTGATTCATATGTTGGTTCTGAGGTTGAGAAAGGTAGGAACATGAGCCTACAGAGAGGAAAGAGAACACTGGTACACAAATTGGGCGTCATGTTCCCTGCGCCGCAGTGCATTGCCAAGTTGTCTCCAGTGATAATGAGGATGGAGGGGATGATGATGATGAGGTCACTGATGCGACCTGGGTGCCGGATAGAGCAGAGGAGGAAAGTGAGGGTGAAGCACAATCCCAATGAGACAGCCATTATAGAAGAGTAGAGAGCAGCCACCCTAATCAACCAATTTGTGGAACTGTTCTCTCCTGGCCCACTTCCCACAGCTCAGCTGTCTGGGCCTTTTTTTAGCACAAGTGCAGCCGATTGCACTGTTGCAATTTGCATATTTTGCCTCAAGCACATCAAGCGTGGCAAAAACACCAGCCATTTGGGTACCCTTTACCTCATGACCTCTCAGCAGCCTCCACTGACAGGGATGATGGTATAGTGCAGGGTGTCCCAGGTCCTTGCAGCCCATCTACCAATAGCTCACCACCAGCTGTAGACCATAGCAGGCAAATTTCTCTGCTCCATCTGCTGCAGGGAAAAAATAAAAAAATACAGTCACTGCCACCCACATGCCCAGCGTCTAAATGCAAGCTAGTTAAAGCTGCTGGCTTTACAACTCCAGCCTTTCCATTTGGATGCTGCCCCCTTCTGTGAATTTCATAATGTGCTGTACCACAATGGGAGGTTCCCAGTCACTATTTCTTTTCACGTAAGGCCATTCCAGCTCTGTACCATCACGTGGTAGGCAATGTTGTGGCATCTTTTGGCAAGGCAGTCAGCCGCAAGGTCCACGTTACTGCTGACACGTGGTCCAGCAAGCATGGTCAGGGACGATAATTTTTGTTCACACCACTGGGTAACTATGCTTGCAACTCGGAAAGAATGCAGGACAGGACTCGGTGCTGCAGCATGTTGTGTCACTACGTCTCCATACAACTAGTGGTGATGATGCAAGATTTGTCAACTTCACCCCATCCTCTTGCTCAATACCCTCCTCTGCTGAATTGTCCTATGAACCACAAGTACCCCCTAAGTGTTCAAGGGGCTATTCAATGAGTCAGGCTAAAAGGTGTCGTGCAGTGCTTCAGCTGGTGTGGCTGGGGAACAGGAACCACACCAGAGCAGAGATTCTTGCAGTTCTGCAGGGGCAGGCCCAGAAGTGGTTCAGGCCATGCCAGCTGAAGCCAGGAATGATGGTATGCAATAATGGCACAAACCTCCTGCTTGCCCTTAGACAGGGAAAGTTGACACATATGCCATGCCTGGCACATGTCCTCAATTTGGTGGTGCAGCGTTTCTTAAATAGGTACCCAGGGTTGGAAGATCTGCTAAAGCAGGCCAGAAGAGTGTGTAGCCATTTTAGGCGGTCATACACAGCCAGTGCTTGGTTGGCTGAAATTCAGAGGGAATTCCCCCTGCCCGTAAACCGCATGATTTGTAACATGCCCACCAGCTGGAACTCGACTTTGTCAATGCTCCAGTGGTTGCACATGCAGCAGAGGGCTGTCAACGAGTACCTGTGTGAGTATGGCACGCTCAGGTCGGCTCAGCTTTTTTTCCCCATGCCAATGGCTGCTGATAAAGGATGCATGCACTCTACTGTCAGAAATTTGAGGAGGCGACAAGGATGGTGAGCGGTGACAATGCATGCATCAGTGACACAATCCCTGTTGGGTTCCTGCTGGAGCAGACTCTGCATGGCATTATAGACAGGGCATTCGAGGCAGAGCAGAGGGAGGAAAAGGAGGACTTCCATTCCTCTCAAGACCCAATTTATGCAAACACCATTCTTGCCACACCACAGAACACACAAGAGGAGGAAGATTCTGGCAGTTTTACAGGCATTGAAGAAGTGGAAGACAAATGTCAAACCTTAAGAGATGGTTTTCTGTCCCCAGAACCCTTGGGAGTAGTACGTGGCTCGGAGGAGGCAGTTCCAAATACTGTAATTCTCAGTGACCCCAAGGAGTCTGCTTCTCTTGCCTCCGCAAACTTGCGGTGCATGGGCTCCCTCATGCTTCAAAGCCTGTGAAAGGATCCGAGAATACGTGGCATCAAGGAGAAGGATCACTATTGGTTGGCAACCCTCCTTGGCCACCTTTACAAGGGGAAAGTCTCAGAACTCATTCCGTCCCCACAGAGGGAGCAGAAGATGAAATCTCTTGAGGACATTTTAAAGAGAAGTGTATCTAACGCCTTTCCCGACTCTGGTAGGTTACAGTGTCATGGAGTTTTGAGGCTTCTGTTGGTCAAGAAAGGAGAGATGGGGAAGAGGGCTGTGTAATGGGTGCATTTCACAATTTTTTTTAGTCCTCAGTGCCCAGGGCTGTCAGCTTCAACATCCCATTGGTAGCATCTCCATCATATGGTGGAAGATTATCTAGGGGTAAAAACTGAGATGGAGAGGTTTCCAGTTGATGATCCACTGGGTTACTAGGTCATGAGAATAGACAACTGGCCAGAACTTGCCCAGTATGCAATTGAGCTGCTGGGCTGCACTGCATTCAGTGTGCTCAGTGCTGCCGGAGGTTTTGTTAATGATAATAGAGTGGATCTGTCCACAGACTCCGTGGACAAGATGACATTTATCAAAATGAATCAGTCCTGTATTAGCAGCAGCTATAAAGCCACTGATGCAGATGTCACTGATTAAGTGTTTTTGGGATGTGAAACTCTGCAAGACTTCTAGGCTGCCTAGGTCTGTGGGTGTTGATTTCATCTGGAAGATATTTTTTTGGCGTAGGTTTCATGGGCACAATTAACACCCAAAGACCAATTTTTCTGCACCTGTTTGACAGGTGCATATCATTTCAATTTTTGTCAGCAAGGCAATTCTTGCTTTCATCAAGAGTACCTCTATAGGGTTACGGTGTGAAGGCACCTCCGACAACCAAAGACCAATTTTTCTGCACCTGTTTGACAGGTGCATATCATTTAAATTTTTGTCAGCAAGGCAATTCTTGCTTTCATCAAGAGTACCTCTATAGGGTTACGATGTGAAGGGACCACCAACACCCAAAGTCCAATTTTTCCGTACCTGTTACTTCTATCCGAAGTCAGCAAAAGAGACAACAGAATTTATCTTAAAAATTTAAATGTATCCAAAAAATCTCTAATCTTGTTTCCAGTGCACTACACTTTGGCCTCATCATACAGACTGGCCCCCAAGCTGTTATTTTCAAAATAAAGAAAGTTTGCAGGAAAAATTTCATTTTTTTGGCTTTATAAATGTCATTATTGCTGCAGCAGGTTCTATATACGATGCAGATGTGCTACTTTACAGGCAGACTAAGGGGACCCTCCAGGTACTATATTGAAAGGAATTTTTCATTTTTTATGGTAATTTCTCATTTTTATGCTTTCAATTTAGGCATCAGTAAATCACTGCTCATTTAAAAACGTTGTTTTTAACAAACATTTTTCTCATGGATACATGTCCCCCAAGGTAGTACCCGGACCCCCATAACCATTGTATGGCCAATTACTTTCATATAAACCTTCAAAATGGGCACTTTTGCTTTTTACATTTCGGGTCCTATATGCTTCAATGGGGTTTGTTATTCGGTTCCAAATGTTTGCAATGTTCGAAAGTTTGGCTGCGAACAGAACAGGGGGTCATTCGGCCTGTCCGTACTTAGGAGATGCTCATTGAGGCAGAGTGAAGGATCCTGTAATTGATAACAGATTAGGAATACACTGCAACAAAAAGCAATCAGATAACAGATTCCAATAATCAGTTTCCCAACAATTTATCTTAAAACTCCCATATCAGGTAGCCACCCAAATAACCAATCCCACCAACTACTAGAAATGTTCTGCCTAATTCCTGAAGCTAATTCATGCAAAACTTGAATATGTGACTAAATATAAGTAGCATGACTGGTTAGAATAAAGCAACCCATGTTCTCAAAATGCTCACATCCAAAATTATGTTTAAGAAGAAAATAGTTTATGGCTACTCTGTTTTGGAGTACTGCCTTTCATGTGCCCTGTAAATCGAGAAGCAACAAAGTATGATTACGACTTTTTGCCTGGCAATCCCACAAGGAATACAGCTATAGTAGCTCTCTTTAGTTGAGCAACTGCATGTTCTTGTGATTGGGGCAATATAATACTCAAACTTTTGTATCAGTTTGTTGGTACCTCAGGCCAATAAGAAGTGGGACTTTTAAGGCAGGTATGGGGTATAAGATAAAGTACAAGCAAAAATTGCTAATAGTAACTAAGTAATAAAAATGATAATAATAATAAATGTTTAATTCTTAAAACATATGTACAGTGAAGTACAGTTGCGTGAAAGGGTTATAGACCCTTGTGAAGTTGTGTAATAGAAGGAGGGTTAGTGACATGTGAGAAATAGTGACTTTTGAGGGTATATCTCTGTCTGTTCCTGCTGTTAAGCTTGGGTGGTTCAGATCAGAGGTGTCTCCTATATCCTACGCGTTTCGGCCTTTAATTGGGCCTTTTTCAAGGTTGATTGTCACTATTTCTGTTGATAAAATGCAGGTTTTTATTAAATATAAGTATCACCACTTTTTTAAAAAATTAAATAATAGTGGTGAATTTTTCAAAAATAGTACATACATGTTGTTTTCTTTGAATCCTTTTGTGTTGAAATGGCTCCCTCTTTAGCACAGCGAGAACCATGCGGTTTCCTGAAAAATTATACGTGTATATATATTTATGAGATACAGCTACAAAGTTGATAGTGGTTCTACAGGTGTGTAGTTGAACTTACATGGGCTGTCATATGAATCTCCCCTGGTGGTTAGTTTTGATTCCGGTGTGTGTGAAACCGGTTCTGGGCAAGGATATCCTTGTGCCTTTAAATGGTACAGTTCTATATAAGACAGGTACATGTATAGGAAGATTTTATATCTGTGATGCAATAATGCAGTATATACAGTATATAACATTTTGGGTTTGTTTTTACCTTCATTATCACTTTGCAACAAGTGTTGTCCCATGCGGTTTCCAGCTGGGTCACACTTGAAAAGAAGGAGAAAAGACTCCTTCAGTAATGTATCTCCTTTTCAGGGTGGAGTAAGTGGTAAGGGTGGTGTTTCAAAACTTACAATTTTTCTTGTGCGCCGCTCTTGGTCCTCTCTCGTCCCCATTCAGTTATGGAATGAGAGAGGCAGAGGTTCCCCGGCCTTTTATCAGGCTCGCGCATGCGCTGTGAGCGCCGCACGTCTGAAACCAGATTACATACAGCTGGTGTGTGTCTCTGGTGCGCCTGCGTCCTATGGACGAGTGCGCTTCCAGTTTCCACCGCTGTTGCTCACTGGCGCGGCCGCCGACACGGAGAGGACACAGGTCACAGACTGGCAGAGTCTGAGGCGCCGATGTCGCTGGCTGTTACGTTGTGCCTGTAAAAAGCCCCTGGGAGGGAAAACAGTGAGAGATCCCCCCAGGGGCTTACCGTGCCGGGTGTGCTAAAAGTATATGGAGATTTCTTCAACAAGGATTCAGTACAAGGCATAAGTGCATTATAATTTGCAAACAAGAGGTATATAAAAGGAAAAAACAGGGGAGAACATTCCATGAAATTATTAGCAGTTTTAATAGCAGTGTAATGAATAGTCAGGTATAAAGGGAAGGAGGGGGAATTTTCCGGTTATATCCCCATTGGAAAAGAGTGGGGAAAGTCTGTCAGATCGGTCTTCTCAAAGCTTATGGAATCTAAAAAGGGACGGAATTCTGCATCTTCAATTCGTGTTTTTGATAAAAGATATAAGATGTATATATATATATATACATCTTTGGACGAGTTTTTTTGTGTGAATGGATTGGATGATGTAAATGGAGGATGATTATAAGTATGGGGTGTGTCAATGATTGCTTCATTGTATTTTTTCCTTTTGGTAGCGAGATTTGTGTGGCTGATGTTTTTTGAACAAGAGTTTTTGTGAATGGACTTTCTCACAGTTTTATGATTTTTTCATTTTTTGATGAAGGTTTTTTATTCTAATCAGTTTTCCCTGATGAGAAACCTTCTAAAAAGGGGGCATAGCTTTCTGCTTCATTTAGGCCTGGAAAGGTGGTTGCGTTGAGACGTTTTATCCATCTCATCTCTAATTGAAGCAGGGTTTTGTTCCAATCACCCCCCCTCCTTGGGATGTGGATTCGTTCTAGGGCCATGAACGATATTTTTGGCATCTTATGGGCGTGTTTATAGGCCACGTGTCGACCCAGTGGTAGATGGAAATTGCACATTTCCATTGAATTTACGTGTTTGTTGATCCTCTTTCCGAATTCCTGTCTTGTCTTACCTATGTAGAATGCGTTACATTCGCATCTCATCATATACACCACGCCTTTAGTTCGACAATTGGTGAAGTGTTTGGGTTCAAAAGTTTCTCCATTCGGTAGAGTGGTTTTAGTGCATTTTCTTATGACTTTGCATTGGTCACATGACCCACATGGGTATGTGCCTTTTGTCTTGCATGGGTCTTTGCGTGAACCTTCTTTAAAGTCGCTATGAACTAGTCCTTGTTTGACAGATCCTGCCTTTCTGTACGTGATTGGCGGATGGTCTGTGAGGAAGTCTTTCACTGTTGGGTCCTCTTTCAGAATTGCCCAATGTTTTTCCAAAATTGCTTTGATTTTTTTATTTTCGTTGGTGTATCTTAAAATGATTCGCGTTTTTTGGTCGGGTTGTTTGGGGTCCTGGGATGGTTTTTTAAATAGTAACTCTTGTCTTTCCTTGGAGTTGGCCTTGTTGTAGGCTTTCCTTAGTGAGGTTTTGGTGTAACCCCTTTCCATCAGTCTTGTGGTGAGTGCATCAGCTTCTTTTTTGTATACTTCTTTTTTGGTGCAATTCCTTTTAATCCTTAAGTATTGACTGTAAGGTATGGCTTTTTTTAGTGGGGGTGGATGGAAGCTCGTGGCATGTAGAATTGAATTGCCTGCGGTTTCCTTCCTATAGAGTGCGGTTTGTATGCGTCCATCGTGTTCCTTGTGGATCCATGTGTCAAGGAATGGAACTTTTTTGTTACTGTAATTTAAGGTGAAATACATATTGTATGTGTTGTTGTTTAATGCGTTTTTTAGATCTTTGATTTGGTTTTCTGGTCCTGTCCACACTATCAGAATATCGTCTATGTATCTTTGCCATAGAAGTATGTTATCAGTTAGCCAGGCATTTTCTTCTTTGATGAGAAAGTCTTCTTCCCACTCTCCTAGATATAAATTGGCGTAGGTGGGGGCACAGCTTGTGCCCATTGCCACCCCGCAGGTTTGAAGGTAGTAGCGACCATCGAACGTAAAGAAATTCCGATTTAAGATGAATTCAAGCATAGTAATTATAAAGGTGTTAAATTTTTCATCCTGTGGGCTTAGCTGGTTGAGAGCATTCTTGATTGTTTCCAGTCCTTTATTGTGCGGTATATTGTTATACAAGGCCTCGACATCCACAGTGATAAGAAAGGAATCACTGGGGATGGTCATGTCGTTCATTATCTGTAACAGATGCATGGTGTCTCTAGTATAGGAGGTCAGTTTTGAGACATGTGGTTTTAGATATGCGTCAATCACTTTGCTTATGGCTTCGGTGATGTTGCCATTCCCAGATACTATTGGCCTCCCGGGTGGATCGATCGGGTTTTTGTGAATCTTTGGGAGTGAGTAGAAAGTTGGTGTCTTCGGGTGTCTTGATCGGATATAGTTCCAAAGTGTGGGGGAGATAGTTCCTTCAATTCCAGCTTTGTCAACTTTGGCATAAAATTCTTCTTTGTATTGTTCAATCATGATGGGCATGATTTGTTTATAACATTTTCGGTTGTTTAGAATTGTTTCGCACATGTCTTTATACTTGGTGTTGTCCATCACGACAACATTCCCTCCTTTATCCGCAGGTTTGATGGTTATGTTTTCGTTGTCTTGTAACTCTCTTAGGGCTTTTCTTTGACTTTTGGTTAAGTTTTGTTTGTTTCTTGTCATGGTCATTTTTTCAAGGTCTTTCGTGGTTTCCCTGACGAACAGGGCTATGGCTGGGTTCTGGTTGATCGACGGGAATTTATGTGATTTTTTCTTAAACTGTGCGTTGATTTTTTCAACTATTGTTTTACTAGTATTAGTGGAGGTTGTGGTTTCTTCCTCATCGCTGTCAGTCCAACATTCTAGTCCCCCTTCTTCTAGGAGGAGGTTTAGGTCCCGTATAGCCCTGTATTCTGCCGCCGATAGTGCTGTTTGAGGTTCTGCTGTTTCGGGTTTCTTGCTGTACATAATTTTTTGTAATAGGTTCCTTGCAAAAAGGTTTACATCTTTTATGGCCTCAAACTTGTCTGCTGGTTTGTTGGGGCAGAAGGAGAGTCCTAATGTAAGGACTTCTATTTGTTCCTTGGTTAGTGTGTGTGAGGAGAGATTGACTATCGTGATGGTTTCTTTGTTCATTCCTGTGTTTGGTTGTTGGTGTGTTATTTTTCTTTCGTCTGTTTCCGCGCCTTCCCTAAAAAAGGTCCTTGTTTGTTTGGAGGTTGCAGTCTCTGATTTTCCCGTTGAGATCTTGTGAAGATTTTATGAAGTTTTGCTGGTGGGTTGGTCTCCTCAGTCTCTTGTGCATTCTGTTCTGTGGTTTCATTATCCTCATCCGTGTTTTGTGGGTCTTCATTGGATCTTTCTGTTTCATATTGGTTTTCCCTTTGTTCTCTGTTTTTGGGTGGGAATCTTCTCCTCTGAGGGTTTGCCTCTGTTCCAGATGTGTAGGACGATGAGTCTGAGGAGATGTAATTTTGTGGGTTCTTTCTCTGTCCGGATGGTGCATTTTTCCTCTGGTTTTTGTTGTTGTTCCAGCGGTATGCTCTGTTTTGGCCAAATGCGTTCTTATCGCGCCAGTACTTTTTCTCTTTCTTCCTTAGGATGTCCAGGCTGTGTTGTTCAATATGTGTTTTTAACTTTTTTTCTTGTTCCGAATATAGGGGGAGTGGTTTGAGGGGGGTCAACAGATCATATGTTTCTTTTATTTCTTCATCTAGATTTTTGAGTTGTCTTTCATACTCATTTTGTAGGAGTATCATCAGATTTTTTGAACATTCATTGAGTATGGCCTCCCAGTCTTTTTTCATTTGTAGGGTGATATTATCCATAGTGGGAAAGATTTGTATTCTAAGTCCCACTGGGTTGATGTTTTCCTTTATGTAGCGTTGAAACGATTTGATGTGCCAATACAAGGCTGATTTTCTTTCAAGATGTCTCCGTAGTGTATTAAAGAGTGCCGTGACGTCAGAATTCTGTTGTTCATTGCCCTGAAAGTCTTTTTGAATCCCGGTCATAAGGCTCTCCCACTCATTGCCAATTAGATTTCCGTTTGTCTCCTCCTCCATTTTGTCTTTATCCTTTTTAATCCAAAGACAATTATTATTCTTTGGGAAATTGGGTGTCTTTGGATTTTTTACACAGTGTGGTGTCGTTGATCAAATCCCTCTCTGTTGTTACTGCCCTTGGGCATACAGTTTGGAGAAGATCATTATGTGATTCCACTTGTGTATAATGAAATGCGATGTGATGGTAGTCCTGCTAATCGGCTACCATAGGTGAGTAGGGGAGGTGAGGTGTTATAGAGATCGTGAGGTTTTGGATGTGTTTTTTAGATTCCATAAGCTTTGAGAAGACCGATCTGACAGACTTTCCCCACTCTTTTCCAATGGGGATATAACCGGAAAATTCCCCCTCCTTCCCTTTATACCTGACTATTCATTACACTGCTATTAAAACTGCTAATAATTTCATGGAATGTTCTCCCCTGTTTTTTCCTTTTATATACCTCTTGTTTGCAAATTATAATGCACTTATGCCTTGTACTGAATCCTTGTTGAAGAAATCTCCATATACTTTTAGCACACCCGGCACGGTAAGCCCCTGGGGGGATCTCTCACTGTTTTCCCTCCCAGGGGCTTTTTACAGGCACAACGTAACAGCCAGCGACATCGGCGCCTCAGACTCTGCCAGTCTGTGACCTGTGTCCTCTCCGTGTCGGCGGCCGCGCCAGTGAGCAACAGCGGTGGAAACTGGAAGCGCACTCGTCCATAGGACGCAGGCGCACCAGAGACACACACCAGCTGTATGTAATCTGGTTTCAGACGTGCGGCGCTCACAGCGCATGCGCGAGCCTGATAAAAGGCCGGGGAACCTCTGCCTCTCTCATTCCACAACTGAATGGGGACGAGAGAGGACCAAGAGCGGCGCGCAAGAAAAATTGTAAGTTTTGAAACACCACCCTTACCACTTACTCCACCCTGAAAAGGAGATACATTACTGAAGGAGTCTTTTCTCCTTCTTTTCAAGTGTGACCCAGCTGGAAACCGCATGGGACAACACTTGTTGCAAAGTGATAATGAAGGTAAAAACAAACCCAAAATGTTATATACTGTATATACTGCATTATTGCATCACAGATATAAAATCTTCCTATACATGTACCTGTCTTATATAGAACTGTACCATTTAAAGGCACAAGGATATCCTTGCCCAGAACCGGTTTCACACACACCGGAATCAAAACTAACCACCAGGGGAGATTCATATGACAGCCCATGTAAGTTCAACTACACACCTGTAGAACCACTATCAACTTTGTAGCTGTATCTCATAAATATATATACACGTATAATTTTTCAGGAAACCGCATGGTTCTCGCTGTGCTAAAGAGGGAGCCATTTCAACACAAAAGGATTCAAAGAAAACAACATGTATGTACTATTTTTGAAAAATTCACCACTATTATTTAATTTTTTAAAAAAGTGGTGATACTTATATTTAATAAAAACCTGCATTTTATCAACAGAAATAGTGACAATCAACCTTGAAAAAGGCCCAATTAAAGGCCGAAACGCGTAGGATATAGGAGACACCTCTGATCTGAACCACCCAAGCTTAACAGCAGGAACAGACAGAGATATACCCTCAAAAGTCACTATTTCTCACATGTCACTAACCCTCCTTCTATTACACAACTTCACAAGGGTCTATAACCCTTTCACGCAACTGTACTTCACTGTACATATGTTTTAAGAATTAAACATTTATTATTATTATCATTTTTATTACTTAGTTACTATTAGCAATTTTTGCTTGTACTTTATCTTATACCCCATACCTGCCTTAAAAGTCCCACTTCTTATTGGCCTGAGGTACCAACAAACTGATACAATACTCAACCAGGGACGACGGCAAACCCAACTATACATAGGGTCATAGAGATCAAAAACCCCTTCTATATAATACTCAAACGGCTTAGGGTGAATTGTCCCCCCAGTGATATTTGCCAGGATGTAAGAATCAGTATTATTTCCACAAGAAAAAAAAAACATCCTACAGGTAGTTTAACATGTATGGTGTGACTGGGCTAAAGTTCAATGTTATTACAACTAATTTTATTATCCACTGCACTGTACATACCCTGTCTGTGCTGCAGAGAGCCCAAATACCTTGAGGAATGGTGGTTATGGCAGCTTTGCTAGGTAAAGAAAGTTGTTGACTTTTCCTATCTGGTTGAGTTTACAGGTCATATTATAACATACATCACCTTGAGTAATATTAAGGGTCTTTATGCTGGTCAGATTTTTCAAGTGCCTAATGGGATCTGGACAGTCCTTACTAACCCCATAGATGCTAAAATGTGAACGTATGTCATCAGTCTCAACAGTGGTGTCATTTTGTAATATCTAAAATACCTGCAACAATATTTGCATTGGTGTAGGTACTGCTATCAAACAAGTAGTCAACAAGTCAAGGGGGCTATGCATATTTGAAAAACACAGGTTGGAGGTATTCATTGGATTTTTTTGCCATATAAACCCAAACATTTTCAGATTGCTTTAACAGATCATACAATTGTCTGCTGAGTTTCACATTTTTGTCATTTATCCAGACCCATGGGCAGTCATCATAAACAGAAAAATGATCAGATGAACAGTTAAGCTGAACACGATTGATTGACGATTGAAACATGATTGCACAAAACACTACTCCCCTCATTGATCATGGTGGATTTTCATGGACCCAAAGGTCCTTGCCTTCAAGCTTTACTGAGGTGATAGGGACCTTCAAACCTCTCTTGAAGACCCTTTCTTTGTGATTTTCTTAGGACCATGTGGTCAACTGGCTGAAGAAAGTGGGTGCCTAAAACAACATCAGGGTTAGGTAAAGGAGAATAAACTTTCTCATAAGTCTCAATGAGACGATTTTGTTACTGTACCATATACTCTGTTAATTCACCCATGTTTGAATTTATAACAATATTAGTATATATTTCACCTATAAAGTAAGAGTCTATATGGCTCAATAATGTCAAGAATACTAGTTAAAAAAATAAAAACTTAAAATGACATAAATCTTTCCCCTAGATTGGTGCAAACCAATCAAAATAAGCTTATTGGGATTTTTTCTTTACCAAAAATATGTAGCAGAATACAAATTGGCCTAAAATGATGAAAAAAAATAGTTTTTTACATTTTTTTTATTGGGAATGCTATATAGCAGAAAGTGTTTTTTTTTTTTTCAGAATTGTTTTTTTTTTGGTTATAGTGCAAAAAATAAACATTGCAGAGGTGATCAAATACCTCCAAAAGAAAGATCTATTTGTGGGAAAAAAAGGACATTGATTTTATTTAGGTACAGTATCGCACGACCGTGCAATTGTCCGTTAAATTAACACAGTGCCGAATCGCAAAATATGGCCTGGTCATTAAGGGGGAAAATCGTCCGATCCAGAAGTGGTTAAATGATGAATCTATTGAGATAGTATATATTATACCTGTGGGGGTATACCCTCGTGCCACTGGATGGGCCTATGAATTGTAAATTCCTGGTATTTATCTAGTATGCAGCAGCTAGGGGATAGATTAATTGAAGAGAAAAAGGCTTCCAGTAGGGGAACCTCACCTTAGCCCTTGCTATATATGAGCTATTTAAAGAGCTCCTATTGTGAGTATGTGTAATAATTGCCAATAAAAACCATTATCTGTGCAAATTATTTTTTCCTTATGAACTGTGCAACCTGTGCAGTATGTAAATCCAACATATCACAAATAAATATGAGTGCAAATTCCGCAAAATGTGTGCAAAAAAACTTGTGCAATTATGCAGTGTGTGGGTACAACGTATCACAAATGTGCAACACAGTATGGTATTAGTGTAAATCCACAATTTTCCACAAAGAACGTGCTCTGTGTAACATTAGATAAGGTGTTTGAATAATCTGTCCTTGCACAATGCGCAATATACCACGGATTGGGATGGGATGAGCAAAAAAATGAAAGCAAAAATACAAGTGTCCAAGTATACAGTTTATAAAGTGCTGGTGCCTGGTATGTGCTTGGGATATGCCGGTGATCCTCAGCTTGCTGCTGGGTTACCACTTTTACACAGTGAGTGATCCACACGTGTATAGATAAAATCACTCACCAGATGATGTGGGTCATATCTGTCGTATGACAGTACAACCTTTAACGCTTGTGTGGTTACCCCCACTGGGTGAGCAGTGAAGCAGATCCGATTCAGCAGGCTGGCCTGGAGTTGCTGGTTCCCTGCTGGTTAAAAAGCTCATATATAGCAAGCGCTAAGGTGAGGTTCCCCTACTGGAAGCCTTTTTCTCTTCGATGAATCTATTGAGTTTCATTTTGTGATTCTTGCTTCCGCATGTTATTCCCTCTCCAGTGCTTGTACACCCTATTGATCCCACAAAACCATAGTAACGAAGGATCCCTATTATGCACAAGTCTTTAGCGATTTGAGACCCTATGCTGTCTATATCCCTTACTAATGTTACTAATATGTTCGCCAATAATTGGGGTCAGCGTGGGCAAAAAAAGGGAAAAGCGCATTGTTTTCCCACTTTTCCCCTGCCGGCCGAGCCGCACTCGCAGTCACCCCAAACAGCGCAACGCACGTGCGTGGCATGCCGCCCAGATTGCGCAAAGGAGCGAGGAACAGATGCGTAGCCGCAAGTGGAGGACCCGCTCAGGGAGCGCATGCACACCGCCCCAAAGCCCGCTGGAGAAACCGGGCGAGCGGGAGAGAGGTAAGAGGTAGAGCTAGGTAGAGGGAAGGGATCACAAAAGGAGACAGAGCCCCCTCCCTCTAAACAAGGGAACAGCAAGGCCCATGCATACGCAAAAAAAAATAAAGGGGAAAAAAAAAAGGAAAGAAATAATAAAATAAAGCAATCCGGGTCTGAGAGTTTATCCTCTTGCAAATCCATCTGACAAACATCATATTATTCTGCAGCAGGATGCGTTCCCGTGAGGAAACTCTGCAAACCCCCCCCCCAAAAGATCCAAAGAAGGGGTTCCCAGTCTTATTAGTGCTTTAAGCGACCCAAGAACAGGGACTGCGCATGGGAGAGGTTGAACCCGGCGAAAGCTACCAGAGGCAGAGGTATGGGCATACTGCTACTCTTCACCAGTCAGGAGGTATGAGGGACAAAAAGGAGAATGATGGGACAGGGGGCTAGGCCTTTCTTTTCTGTTATTCACTAGTCCTGAGGGAGGAGTCGAGGCGGAGCTCTACCACCTGTATGCTGTCATGGAGGCAACAGGAAAAAGTTTTGCCCATAGTTCTTCTTTAAATTCTATAATGATCTGGAGGTTGCATTTTGTTTTGGTAATACAAGGAAGTATAATTGTACTTTCATGATTATTTGTTCAATAAACAAATTCCTACACAGGGTGTGCCTGCGTGTATTTGTGCTAATTAAACAACGTGTTGGAAACAACAAAACCCAAAGATTACTCTGCACTCACCCAAATAAATTTGTGTAAATACAACCTCGATTCTTGTGGATCTGTGTCACTCAAGAGTGACTCACATGTATGGGACGAAACGTTCCATAGTGCAAGTATTGTTTGGTAAAATACTTTATTTTAAAATATTCTGCGCATCTGGGTTTATGTCATCTTGTTTGTGAAGTGTGGTGCGCTGCAAGCACCCACTAAATGTAAGTGCAACCACATTATTTTAAAATAAAGTGTATTTTACTAAACAATACTTGCACTATGGAACGTTTCTTCCCATACAGGTGAGTCACTCTTGAGTGACACGGATCCATCGGGACCTCTCAAGGTGAAGGAGTCCAACCATCCCAGCATCCCTTAGGAGTATCTGGAGCTGTATTTGACCAAGCTTAGTTGCAAGGTCACACACCCTAAGGTGAGACACCCACCTGAAGGGGGGTCACATGAGTTGAGGTGGCCCATTGTATCTGTAATCTGGAAACCCTCAGCACTGGTGATTGGGATTGTTTCTGTCATTATAAGACCACCGTTTTTTACCATTTAATCATGGACACTGTCGATTCAGCACCTTGTTCAATATAAAAATAATTTCAATTTGTGACAAAAATATGTAATAATAAAAACAATGTGATTTGCAGCTCCACAGGACCACTCAGATCCACAGCAAGCACCACAAGTAAAGGTTCATATAAAACCAGCAAACAAGAAACAAAAAGACACAACACATAATAAATGTAAATTAAATGTAAATTAAAAAAACAAAAATATCCTCCTGCATACTGTTCACATTTAAAACCATTTCCACTCTATCGAAACAGTAGTAGCACCCTCCTTTTCCATGACAGGCAAACCTAAGATCTTCCATAGAATATCATAATCAGGATAAGTTCACCATAAAAAAGACATTCCAACCAAATGGGAGATCCAAGGTCACAAATAAATCCAATCTGTAATAATATATAAATGTTGCTGCATTATGTTTTTTGTTCTAAAGAAGTGAAGCTGGACTCTACCCATGAAAAGAAAACAGCCCAAGCAGAGTGGACATTCAGAATATACGGAGAAGGAATTGTCATTACTATGTCCATTGGGAGATTTGTATACATCTGTAATTTCAATAAAAATTTATTTCGGAATCATTGACATTCGTTACTATGTCCATTCGGAGATTCGTATACATCTGAATCTCAGAAAATACAATTTTTGCCCGAAAAGAAAAATGAAACAGACATGTCTAGTAAAAACTTTATTTTAGCCAATACGCAGAAAACTTCTCCAGACCCCCCCTCACTTGTGACAACTGTCTAAGATAGGATTCCCTCAATGTAAACAGATTTCTTTTCTTTCACCTATGTGTCCACAAGACAAGAATGGAAAGGAAATCTCCAATAGGATAGAAGTGAAAAAAATAAAAATCTTCCCTACTCTATCGAAACAGTAG
Organism: Pelophylax lessonae; assembly: GCF_965119305.1. Lineage (NCBI taxonomy): Eukaryota > Metazoa > Chordata > Amphibia > Anura > Ranidae > Pelophylax > Pelophylax lessonae. The sequence goes on along the minus strand of NC_138773.1, from coordinate 299,844,773 downwards.
TAGCACCCTCCTTTTCCATGGCAGGCAAACCTAAGATCTTCCATAGGATATCATAATCAGGATGAGTCCACCACAAAAAAGACCTTCCAACCAAATAGGAGATCCAAGGTCACAAATAAATCCAATCTGTAATAATATATAAATGTTGCTGCATTATGTTTTTGTTCTAAAGAAGTGAAGCTGGAGTCTACCCATGAAAAGAAAACAGCCCAAGCTGAGTGGGCATTCAGAATATATGGAGAAGGAATGCAAACTAAAAAACAAAAATGACTTGCTTTACATATCTGGCAATAGTACATTTAGAGACATTTTCAGGGACCTTAACACTTCACACTGTTAAAACCATTTTCACCCCAGCTTTTGTGCATTATATATAACCCAACTTGACCCTACTGGAAGCGTGATGTGGACAGAAATATAGACATTGTTGTGGAGGAGTAGAGGAAAGCCTAGAAGCACCATCCTCCTCCATAAAAGGCCAATCTTACAACACATAGCATAATCAGGGTGGACCACCGCAAACATGACATGCTAACCAAAAGAAAGATCTAGAGGCTGCGTGACATTACAATATGTAAAGATTTATAAATGTAGCTGTATTACATATTACTTTCAGAGTAGTCAAGCTGCAAACTACAAACTAAATAAAAAATAAACTTGATTGAGTAGGCATTTGGATCATCTGGAGTTGGAACCCAGACTGAATTCTAACAAACTAACCTTTCATCATTCAATCATAGTAGCTTACATTTCCTATCAATAAATTGAGAATCAGATTTTTTGTTTCCAATACTTCTGGCCCCCAGAGTGCTGATAAAAATTAAAATAGACAAGGCAAAGGTTATCCTTCTAATACCCTGTTAGCCTAAAATATATCTTAAATTACTCTGCTGCTACATATGATGGAAGAACCCTGTGGTTAATGATTGCCTAGGATATACTGGACCTATTTTACTTTCATATTTATCACTTTCAGGTCTTTAAACTTTGAACATTGGCTCAGCAACTCACATAGATCAGCTGTTTAAACAGAGTTACGTCTACACATTTATAAACAGCTGATCTGTATTGCTCCTGGAAGAGTTCCAATGAATGCTTTCAAGTTTAAAGTCCCATTTTCTGAAAGCAATAAGTATGAAAGTAAAAGAGGGTCTATATTTGAAACGATTGTTAACATAAGAGTTCTTTAACCAAATGTAGCAGCAGAGGAAACTGCTCGGCCAATCGAGTATCTTAAACATCATGTTTGCCTAAACTATTTCCATTTTTGTCACCACTCTGTAAACCTGAAATATTGACAGAAAAGCACAATTAAACATTTAAAGCGGAGTTCCGGCCTCGGAAACTATTTTTCAATAAAAATACCCCAGGGACAGTCAGGGCTAGTACATTTCATAATGGATAGCCTCTGAACTGTCCCAGGTCGCACTTACCTTTTAGAAAAATTACTTACCTTGAAAATGTCTTGTCCAGCGCTGCCATCTCAGGTGTGGGCAGCTGATGCCAGCGCGTCCTCTTCGGCGTTCTCTTCCGTGTCCTCTTCGTCCCAGAATGCGCCTGCACCGGCCCCGCTCTTCAGTTCTGGTGCAGGCGCGTCATTCCTGCACAGCTTCTGGGCATGCCCAGAAGCTGTTTAGCAGGGAATGACGCGCCTGCACCGGAACTGACGAGTGGGGTCGGTGCAGGCGCATTGATACCTGGGAGCGATGACGTTCAACTCCCAGGAATCAATGCAAGCCAGGAAGTGGCGGCGCAGGCCGCACCCGCAGAGGGGGGAAGTGGAAGAAAGGTAAGTATATTTTCTTCTATAACAAGGTAAGTAAAGAAAAAAAAAATCGTCATTATCCATTTCTTTTTCAGGTGAATGTCAGCAAGCGGATGGCTCAAAGTCATTTTTGAGGCCGAAACTCCTCTTTAACTCCATCTTATTGATAGGAAATGTAAACTTCCATGCCTTCCCTTGAGTTCAGGGAAGAGTCTTGGAGACAATTACTTTTCGACAAAGAGGAACTATTTGTTTCATCTGTTTCCGACTTTGAAAGTGCACTAGAGTATTTAAAGCAGACCTTTACCCCATCTAAGACTTTACATAATTCCCTTCCACCTACCCATTAAACATTTTTTTTTTTTTTTTTTTAGGGGAGGAAACATTTCATTGGGTTCCACACTTCTGGGTTTTTCGCCTGGTTAGGCATGATATCTCTCCCACCCAAACACTCCTGAGACACTGATGGCAGACATCCCAGGAAGCTTCAGGCCAATCTCTGCAAACTAAGGCAATCTCCACTGAACTGCACATGTGCTGCCATGCAAATTCAGGTGCCAACTCAAAAGAACCTGGAAAAGACAGCTTGCTCCCTGATGACATCAGAGGAGAAGAACATGGCGTGGAACCCAGAGTGCTGAGACAGAATGGTGGCTTACACCTGTCAACACTAAATTTTCTGGGTTCAGCTTAATTTTGACCTCCCCCTAACTACTCCCACTAAGCTGCAAAGGCAGCCGTACAGGGGTATATACATGCAAAGCATCACGTTGTGGCAACAAATATCCCCACTGTCCTATTTAGTGGGCAGTACCACCTGCCAAATGGGGTCCATGCAGTGAATGCATGTGAGTGCACTACTCAAACGATGCAAAATGTGGTTTAGTTAGGGCCTGTTCACACTTTTGTGACTCCTTGCAGTGCATCAATGCATGTCATGTCCTACTAATGTGCATTGCATTAAGGCAGCCTATTTATTGTGAATAGGATGCCAATGTACTGCAACAGTATAGGACCTTTCCTGTATCTCCTACACTGATACAACGCTTCCTCCAGCCCGCACACCTAATGTGCATACAAATGTGAGTGTATATGTTTTTGGATATTTAATTAAACAGTTTTTATACAGAGAGCATTAGATGTTTTTCCTTTATTCCTGTGATTTTATGACTGAGACCTAGTCAATCAAGGAGGACAGAGCCACTTAATTATCCGTGCAGAGATCAGGGAGTACTTGGATCAAATGAGAAGATCAAGCATACCCCCTTGTTTGAGGATATTGTAAAGTTGATTTTGACCCAGTGGTGACACACGGGTCGAAATTTAAAGTGAGAGGCCATCCGTCATTGGTGGTGGGATCGTGAGCACCTTAAGCATCCATAGCGGCAGCTGCACATTTTCTGGGCACTAAAGAGACTGTCTATCCCTATTGAGAACCACCTTTATTTATATTGGACTAGCACTTAGCACTTTATATATATATTTTTTCACCTAACTTGTATTATACAGTGGGTACGGAAAGTATTCAGACCCCCTTAAATTGTTCACTCTTTGTTATATTGCAGCCATTTGCTAAAATCATTTAAGTTCATTCTTCTTCCTCATGAATGTACACATAGCACCCCATACTGACAGAAAAACACAGAATTGTTGACATTGTTGCAGATTTATTAAAAAAGAAAAACTGAAATATCACATGGTCCTAAGTATTCAGACCCTTTGCTCAGTATTTAGTAGAAGCCCCCTTTTGATCTAATACAGCCAGGAGTCTTTTTGGGAAAGATGCAACAAGTCTTTCACACCTGGATTTGGGGATCCTCTGCCATTCCTCCTTGCAGATCCTCTCCAGTTCTGTCAGGTTGGATGGTAAACGTTGGTGGACAGCCATTTTTAGGTCTCTCCAGAGATGCTAAATTGGGTTTAAGTCAGGGCTCTGGCTGGGCCATTCAAGAACAGTCACGGAGTTGTTGTGAAGCCACTCCTTCGTTATTTTAGCTGTGTGCTTAGGGTCATTGTCTTGTTGGAAGGTAAACCTTCGGCCCAGTCTGAGGTCCAGAGCACTCTGGAGAAGGTTTTTGTCCAGGATATCCCTGTACTTGGCCGCATTCATCTTTCCCTCGATTGCAACCAGTCGTCCTGTCCCTGCAGCTGAAAAACACCCCCACAGCATGATGCTGCCACCACCATGCTTCCCTGTTGGGACTGTATTGGACAGGTAATGAGCAGTGCCTGGTTTTCTCCACACATACCGCTTAGAATTAAGGCCAAAAAGTTCTATTTTGGTCTCATCAGACCAGAGAATCTTATTTCTCACCATCTTGGAGTCCTTCAGGTGTTTTTTAGCAAACTCCATGCGGGCTTTCATGTGTCTTACACTGAGGAGAGGCTTCCGTCGGGCCACTCTGCCATAAAGCCCCGACTGGTGGAGGGCTGCAGTGATGGTTGACTTTCTACAACTTTCTCCCATTTCCTGACTGCATCTCTGGAGCTCAGCCACAGTGATCTTTGGGTTCTTCTTTACCTCTCTCAACAAGGCTCTTCTCCCCCGATAGCTCAGTTTGGCCGGACGGCCAGCTCTAGTGTTAGGGTGCTGGTGGTAACCTGGCGACAGAGATAGGCCCCGATGTCCGCTAGAGGGCGGAGCTTGGACGGAACCCCCCAAGGTAAGTGACACAGGCTAGCCTGAGGTGCGGAGTCTAAGTATCCACCGGTTTTCGCCAGAGCCTCTAGTGGTGAGGATGGAGTTCGCTGCGTGTGGATACCAGGTCGCGGTCCTCAGGGTCGCCCGACCAGGGGTGAACCGATCAAGGTCCGAAGGCGGATAAACAGACAAGGGAGATCCGAGAGAATGGTCAAACAAGCCGGGGTCAGGACGGGCAGTAGACGAGCGGAGTCAGGAACAAGCCAAAAGGTCAACAGGAAATCAGCAGCAAACAGGTCACAGGTTCAGGAACAACGGCAGGAGCTGAAGACAAGACAGCACTGAACCTGTGTGCTGATCCAGCTTAAATAGAGCTCTTTCTAGATGAAAGGGGTGGAGCCGGAATAGTCTGTGAGTCTTAACTCATCCACTGCCAGAGCCTTCCTGACAGGTTCCTAACATTGCCCCCCCCTTAAGGGCAACCTCCGGGTGCCCAACAAGCTCCTTTTTTGTGGATGAGCACGAAAAAATGCTTGGATTAGGTCCGCAGCATGGACGTTGCGTTCAGGCTCCCAGGAGTTCTCTTCCGGACCATAACCCTTCCATTTGATGAGAAACTGTAGCTGGTTGCCTCTCTTTCGACAGTCCACCACAGCCTCAACCTCATACTCCACATCTCCATCCACGAACACAGGTTCTGGGGTACCTGAACTTCTACCAGGGAAGTTATCGGGGATCACGGGCTTCAGTAAGGAAACATGAAATATGGGATGGATCCGAAGGGTATCGGGTAGGGATAGTTCATAGGACACATCATTGAGTTTCCTTTTAACTGGAAATGGACCAATAAATCTGGGAGCCAGTTTCTTGGACGGACAGGCTAGGCGGAGATTAGCCGTGGAAAGCCAGACCCGATCGTCAGGTTGAAGAATCAACTCTCCCTTCTTTCTCTTGTCAAAGATCCTTTTGGACGCAGTTTGGGCCTTGGCTAAGGTCTCCCGCAGAAGGTTATTATTCCGGGAAAAGAAGTTGACAGTGTCTTGGACTGCAGGAACTCCGGATTCACATGGAATATCTGGTAAGAAGGAGGGATGAAATCCATAATTAGCGAAGAAGGGAGATTGGCCAGTAACAGAGTGCTTGGAATTGTTGTAGGAGAATTCTGCAAATGGTAACAGGGCTACCCAGTCGTCCTGGACAAAGGTGGTAAAGCACCGCAGGTACTGCTCCAGGGTTTGGTTTGTCCTCTCAGTTTGTCCGTTGGTCTGTGGGTGGTAGGCTGAGGACATAGACAGCTCGATCTTTAACAGTTTACATAAAGCCTTCCAGAAGCGGGACGTAAATTGTACCCCTCTGTCAGAGATGATGTTCCTGGGAATCCCATGGAGTCTTATGATCTCCCTAATGAAGATCTCTGCAGTTTCCCTTGCAGTGGGAGTACCCTTGAGGGGCAAAAAATGGGCCATTTTAGAGAGTCGATCTACCACCACAAAAATGGCAGAGCACCCTGCAGAAGGTGGAAGTTCCACGATAAAATCCATGGCAATTGTTTGCCAGGGCCGATCAGGGATGGGAAGAGGTCTGAGAAGGCCCCATGCCTTACTTCTGGCGGTTTTACACCGGGAACAGGTGGTACAGGAGAGTACATAACTCCTGCAGCTCTCTTCCATGTCAGGCCACCAAAAAGAACGCTGCAGGAGGTCAAGGGTCCTATGGACGCCAAAATGACCGGCCAGAGGGTGATCATGACAGGCAGCCAGAATTGCTGTTCTGACCTCTTCCGGGACGAAGATCTTGTCTTTAACCCATAACAAGCCATTTTTGTGCACCAGGGGTATTCCAGGTGGACCAGGAATGTGGGCAGAGGCTTGCTCAAGACGGGCCTTCAGATTTGTGAATAAAAGTAGGAACTTCTTTTCGGATAGGATGGTGTCAGGTACTGAAGTTTCCTTCGGGCTATCAAACATCCGGGACAGGGCATCCGGTTTAACATTTTTAGACCCAGGCCGATAGGTGATATGGAATGAAAACCTTGAAAAAAAAAAGTGCCCACCGTGCCTGACGGGGTCTCAAACGTTTTGCAGATCTCAGATACTCAAGGTTTTTGTGATCCGTAAAAATAAGAATAGGGTGTACAGCCCCCTCAAGCAAATACCGCCACTCTTCAAGTGCGGCTTTGATCGCCAGAAGTTCCCGGTCCCCAACATCATAATTCCTCTCTGCAGAGGAGAGTTTCCGGGAAAAGAAGGCTATTGGGTGTATCAAGTCCTTGGTTCCCTGTCTTTGGGAGAGGATTGCCCCGACAGCAACTTCAGAAGCGTCAACCTCAAGGAGGTAGGGTAAGGTGGGATCCGGGTGACTCAACACAGGGGCTGACGTGAAGAGCTTCTTAAGGACCAAGAAGGCGGACTGGGCTTCGGGGGTCCATTGAAAGCGAACACTCTTCTTGGTGAGCTGAGTAATGGGAGTGATGATATGAGAGAAACCCTTAATGAACTTTCTATAGAAGTTGGCGAAGCCAACGAATCGCTGCACTCCCTTTTTGTCAGATGGAGGTGGCCAATCCAGGATGGCAGAGACTTTCTGGGGATCCATCTCTATACCCTCTGTAGAAATTATTAACCCCAGAAACGGGATGCTGCTCCGCTCGAATTCACACTTCTCGGCCTTAACATAGAGACCATGCTGACGGAGGCGGCCGAGGACATTTCGAACATGCTCGCGATGTTGCTCCAGGGATGTAGAGAAGATTAGGATGTCATCTAGGTAAACTATGACAAAGATATCCAGCCAATCCCGGAAAATATCGTTCACAAAGTGTTGGAACGTAGCTGGGGCGTTGCAGAGGCCAAAAGGCATCACAAGATATTCGAAATGCCCGAACCTGGTACGAAAAGCTGTCTTCCACTCATCGCCTTCTCTAATACGGACTAAGTTGTAGGCCCCGCGGAGATCCAACTTAGTGAACAGGACAGCAGATCTGAGCCGCTGAAAGAGCTCGGGAACCAGAGGGAGAGGGTAGCGGTTCTTAATGGTAACTTTATTCAAGTCTCGGTAATCGATACAAGGTCGAAGGGAGTGATCCTTCTTTTCTACAAAAAAGATACCTGCCCCTGCCGGAGAGGTGGAAGGACGGATAAACCCCTTCTTCAGACTTTCGTCCACATAGTCCTTTAAAACGTCCAGCTCACGTTCAGATAGTGGGTAAATTCGGCCAAATGGGATCTCGGCTCCCGGGAGCAAGTCGATGGGGCAATCATATGAACGGTGAGGAGGTAAGGTCTCAGCTCCCCGCTTACTGAAAACATCCAGGAAGTCGTGATATGCCTTGGGTACAACAGAACATAAATCAGGCTCAGATTCGAGACAGAACAGAGTTTGGGGGGACTTGGATGGAGCGGGTAGACAGGAGTTCCTGCAGTAAGGAGACGGGAACTGGACGGCTCCTGTGATCCAGTTGATTTGCGGGTTGTGTGCCTGCAACCATGGCAATCCCAGGATAATGGGAAATAAGGGAGATGCGATGACATCCAAACGTATCAATTCCTTATGGCCAGATGGAGAGACCATTGGAAGAGGAAGGGTTTCTTGGGTCACGGGTCCAGACTTGATGTGGGAGCCATCGGCCAGGAAGATAGTGAGGTCCTGGGTCTTGGTCTGGAGAGGTATGCCTTGCTGCCCCGCAAAGGAACGGTCAATGAAACAACTGCAGGCTCCCGAGTCAATGATTGCTGTAACCTGGACGGGTCCTTCTGGGAGTTGCAAAGACACAGGAAAACCTAAGTGGGAGGTGGAGGTAACTGATGCCACACAACTGGAGGGCGAGACTAGCAAAGACTTATGGTGTTTTGCTGCGCAAGAGCGCACATAATGGCCAGCTTCTCCGCAATACAGGCAAAGATTACCCAGCTGGCGGCGACGTCTCTCCTCCGGAGACAAGACAGGCCGCATGACCCCAAGTTGCGTGGGTTCAGGGGCATCAGGCATGGCTCCGGCGGGAGCAGGGCTGGGAGAGACTGCCCCAGCGGAAGGGAAGTGTACAGAAGGTGCTACTCGTGGCAACATCCAGGCTGGCCGAAACTGCTGCGTTGATCGTTCCGCCCGGCGTTCTCGGAGCCGACGGTCGATTTGAATGGCCTGGGAGATCAAATTTTCTAGTGCGTCGGGGATGCCCACCCTGGCCAATTCGTCCTTCAGTGCTTCGGACAAGCCTAGACGGAACTGGTACCGGAGTGCAGCCTCGTTCCAGAAAGTGTCGGAACTCAGGCGACGGAAGTCCGTGACATAGTCTTCTACGGGTCTGCGCCCCTGCTGGAGAACGTGTAGCGCAGCTTCTGCGGTGGAAGATCGCTGTGGATCGTCATATAGTTGGGCCATAGCCTCAAAAAATGACAATAGAGAGTTCAAATGGGGGCTACCCTCTTCAAGGAGCCGATGGGCCCAGGACTGGGGTCCGCATAGTAGCAATGAAATAACAAACCCCACCTTGGTGGCCTCCAGGGAGAAGGTCCGGGGTTGCAAGGAGAAGTAGAGCTGGCAGGCATTGCGAAACGCTCGGAATTTACCCCGATCTCCGGAATATTTTTCAGGGGTAGGGACCCGAGGTTCCGGTGGCAGCATCACTACTGTGGGGCTGGAGGCCGGTGCTGCGGTTGCGGCAGCGGAGGAGGGAGCAGATGGCACAGTGGAATCTGCCGTGAGGGTTACAGAGCGTAATCGTCCCTCTAACTGTGTATAGCCATCCTGAAGCGTCCTCACGGCTTGAGACAGGGCTGCTAGGTGTTGGCCGATCTCCTCTAACGGTGAAGCCTCTCTTGCAGGTTCCGACATGGCTGTCTTGTACTGTTAGGGTGCTGGTGGTAACCTGGCGACAGAGATAGGCCCCGATGTCCGCTAGAGGGCGGAGCTTGGACGGAACCCCCCAAGGTAAGTGACACAGGCTAGCCTGAGGTGCGGAGTCTAAGTATCCACCGGTTTTCGCCAGAGCCTCTAGTGGTGAGGATGGAGTTCGCTGCGTGTGGATACCAGGTCGCGGTCCTCAGGGTCGCCCCACCAGGGGTGAACCGATCAAGGTCCGAAGGCGGATAAACAGACAAGGGAGATCCGAGAGAATGGTCAAACAAGCCGGGGTCAGGACGGGCAGTAGACGAGCGGAGTCAGGAACAAGCCAAAAGGTCAACAGGAAATCAGCAGCAAACAGGTCACAGGTTCAGGAACAACGGCAGGAGCTGAAGACAAGACAGCACTGAACCTGTGTGCTGATCCAGCTTAAATAGAGCTCTTTCTAGATGAAAGGGGTGGAGCCGGAATAGTCTGTGAGTCTTAACTCATCCACTGCCAGAGCCTTCCTGACAGGTTCCTAACATCTAGGAAGGGTTCTGGTCGTCCCAAACGTCTTCCATTTGAGGATTATGGAGGCCACTGTGCTCTTAGGAACCTTAAGTGCAGCAGAAATCTTTTTGTAACCTTGGCTTGGATCTGTGCCTTGCCACAATACTGTCTCTGAGCTCTTCAGGCAGTTCCTTTGACCTCATGATTCTCATTTGCTCTGACATGCATTGTGATCTGGAAGGTCTTATATAGACAGGTGTGTGGCTTTCCTAATCAAGTCCAATCAGTATAATCAAACACAGCTGGACTCAAATGAAGGTGTAGAACCATCTCAAGGATGATCAGAAGAAATGGAAAGCACCTGAGTTAAATATATGAGTGTCACAGCAAAGGGTCTGAATACTAAGGACCATGTGATATTTCAGTTTTTCTTTTTTAATAAATCTGCAACAATGTCAACAATTCTGTGTTTTTCTGTCAGTATGGGGTGCTATGTGTACATTCATGAGGAAGAAGAATGAACTTAAATGATTTTAGCAAATGGCTGCAATATAACAAAGAGTGAAAAATTTAAGGGGGTCTGAATACTTTCCGTACCCACTGTATATCCATTATTTATATTCATATGTGATGTGTTTAAGTTATTCAGGCACCTCATATTAGTGTTCCATCTGAGGTGGATGTATGGACACATTATGGATTATGCATATGAGTAGTTCTACTGATTTATTTAGATATTTATTTACCCTTATTGGTAGTTGCATTTTTTGCACAGTTTAGCACTTTATTCATTGCTCCTAGCACTTCTTTGTCGCGCGATATCACTTTATTTAAATGTACTGCAACAGATCAAAAAATGCACAAGACCTTTTTTTTTAGCAGTGCACAACATGGTATTAAAGTTGTAGGGTGTGTCATTGCATTTCATCCTACCCAATGAATGGCACTACAATGTACATAGAGCAGGTGCATATTATTAACTCACAAAATTTAGTCATACATTGCCACAATGCACACATGCAATTAAGAAGGCTTTCCCTGCAGGAAGATAAAGCAGGCTTCTTATTGCCTAAGGTTTACTTACCTGTGTTGTGCACTAAAACAAGTTTGAACATGTTTGTGTACTAGCATTCCAGCCTTGGCCTTTGACTATAATTATTGTTGGAAAGATAATATACTGATCAGCGGTTTAAGCATAATAACGTTTTAAACAGCTGATCTGTGTTGTTTCTGCATACATGGCTCAGTCACAATGCCAAGTTAATCTGTATTCTCAGACAGGGAAATATATATATATATACAAACAGTAAAGTGAAAGAAGTTCATTTCAGAGCAGATAATGACAATCAGAGTCATAATTTCAATCGTTATCTAACATATGACATATAAATAAGACGCATTGGAGGTGATATTGTTGTGTGAGCTAGAACAGAAGAATCTGGAACAATGGCAAACATCCCAAGATCCTCCTCACTGAATGTAAAAGAGAGTAAATTGGCCAATGAAGCAAAAGAAAGAACCCTCGATATCCTCCGTGATGCTCTGAAGAAGAAGGACAGTCTCTTGCTTGACAACCCAGAAGAGTTTGGTGGCCAGGAAAAGCCAAGTCACTTTCCATTGATCAGCACAGATCTGGTAAAAGAACTGATTCATCAACTGCAGAAAGTGACATTTCGGAAAAGTGTAGACCCCCAAAAAATTGCGTTTGTGCGTTCAAAAAATAGGGATGGAATTATATATTTGTGTCCAAAGTTTTGGGCACAGCATGAATTCCTTGAACTTGACTCTCGCCCGGAGACTCTTATAAGGATGACTCTACGCTTACTTGGGTACAGATACACAGAGGTGAACACAGACAATCTGCCTTCTATTTCAGCCTGTCCCATTGAGCAAGCATGTTCAACTGTCATGAATCATTCAACGACTTACATAAAAGGCTCGTTTTCCTGTTGTGGCGAGAGATCAGTGGACACCGTCTGCGAGAAATCTCTCATGAGTGTTTCAATAAGGTATTTATCAAATAGTAAAGCTATTTTAACTTGATCATTTTTAAAATGCATGGGCAGAATTGCTAGCTTCCAACTTCGTTAGCTCTGGTATATGCTAAACATAATGAGATATGGGGCTAACAGTAAAATATTTTTCCTACCCATAATATGTATTTCTTAACCCACTTAAGTCCACTCTGGGGAGACTCACCTTCTCTGTCCTATAGTTCTCAGTTATTGCATTGATCCAAAGAAGGCTGTTGCTCACAAGTCCATAAAGTATGCCGGTGTCTAGAGACTTTTTGCAGATGCCAGCAAAGAAATGAGCCAAACTCCAAAGATATCATTGTCTTGAAAAAGCTAGACATGTGCACCCCGGAAGTTTTCATTTTGTGTCATTTCGGATGCATCCGTTCATCAAAGAATCTTGTTTTTTTGTATTCAATATGTTGACATGGATTTGTTTTCAGAATGCATTTCGTATCTTCGGTATTCGTTTCATATATTTGTTAGTCTGAGTTGGTATGAAACATTTTGCAATTTTTCTCAAAGATTGCTATATATTTGATATATAAAAAAAAAAAAAAAACCCCGTAATAGATCACCTGAGAAGCAAAGGGGTTACTTTAGTGACAAAAAGTCATAATAGGGTTTACTGGAAAAATATAAAATTAATTTAAATTTGTGACAAAAATAATCAATACTCAAAACAATTTGATTTGCAGCGCCACAGGACCACTCGGATCCACAGCAAGCACCACAAGTAAAGGTGCATATAAAACCAACAAACCGGAAACAAAAAACATAAGACACAACACAAATTAAACTTGTCATCTGGAAGCCAAATGTCAATACACAAATAGGATGTCATGCGATAATTATCTCCTGTTAATTAAAAAATTGGTAGAAGACCAATATAATTCAAAATTTATTAATATATGCGTTTGGTTATGGTGACAACACCTGATTAGGTGAGTGATCTATGGGCATATACTATAGCTGATAAATTACTAGGGCCTGTTGCTGTTTTATGTTTGGGGTTATACTGTATATTGGATTCAGTTGTGCTCATGAGTTTACATACTCTGGCAGAATTTATGATTTCTTGGCCATTTTTCAGAGAATATGAATGATAACACAAAAAACTTTTCTTTCACTCATGGTTAGTGATTGGCTGAAGCCATTTATTATCAATCAACTGTGTTTACTCTTTTTAAATCATAATGACAACAGAAACTACCCAAATGGCCCTGATCAAAAGTTTACATAACCAGTACTTAATACAGTGTATTGCCCCCTGTAACATCAATGACAGCTTGAAGTCTTTTGTGGTATTTGTGGATGAGGCTCTTTATCTTCTCTGATGTTAAAGCTGACCATTTTTCCTGGCAAAAAGCCTCAGGTCCCTGTCAATTCTTATACTGTCTTGCATGAACTGCCAGTTTGAGATCTCCCCAGAGTGGCTCAATAATATTGAGGTCAGGAGACTGAGATGGCCACTCCAGAACCTTCACTTTATTGTAGCTAATGACAGGTCGACTTGGCCTTGTGTTTAGGATCATTGTCATGTTGGAATGTCCAAGTACGTCCCATTTGCAGCTTCTGGGCTGATGAATGCAAAATTTCCTCCAGTATTTTTTGATAACATACTGCATTCATCTTGCCATCAATTCTGACCAAATTTCCTGTGCCTTTGTAGCTCACACATCCCAAAAACATCAGCGATCCACCTCCATGTTTCACAGTAGGAATGGCGTACCTTTCATCATAGGCCTTGTTGACTCCTCTACAAATGTAGCGTTTATGGTTGTGGCCAAAAAGCTCAATTTTGGTCTCATCACTCCAAATGACTTTGTGCCAGAAGGTCTGAGGCTTGTCTCTGTGCTGTTTGGCGTATTGTAAGCGGGATACTTTGTGGCATTTGTGTAGTAATGGCTTTCTTCTGGCGACTCGACCATGAAGCCATCCTTCTTCAAGTGCCTTCTTATTGTGCATCTTGAAACAGCCACACCACATGTTTTCAGAGAGTCCTGTATTTCACCTGAAGTTATTTGTGGGTTTTTCTTTGCATCCCGAACAATTTACCTGGCAGCTGTGGCTGAAATTGTAGTTGGTCTACCTGCCCGTGGTTTGGTTTCAGCAGAACCCCTTATTTTCCACTCCTTGATTAGAGTTTGAACATTGCTGATTGGCATTCTCAATTCCTTGGATATCTCTTTTTATATCCCTTTCCTGTTTTATACAGTTCAACTACCTTTTCCTGCAGATCCTTTGACAATTCTTTTGCTTTCCCCATGACTCAGAATCCAGAAATGTCAGTACAGCAATGGATGACAGATGCAAGGGTCTGTCAGGAGTCCAGAAACTCATTGACCTTTTATACACACACACTAATTACAAGCAAACAGATCATAGGTGAGGATGGTTACTTTTAATAGCCATTCAAACCCCTTTGTGTCAACTTGTGTGCATGTTAACAGGCCAAAATCACCAGGGTATGTAAACTTTTGATCAGGGCCATTTGGGTAGTTTCTGTTGTCATTATGATTTTAAAAAATAAAATAAACACAGTTGATTGATAATAAAAGGCTTCAGCCAAACACTAACCATGAATGAAAGAAACATTTTTGTGTTATCATTCATATTCTCAGAAAAATGGCCAAGAAATCATAAATTCTGCCAGGGTATGTAAACTTATGAGCACAACTGTATATTATCAAGTTGAAAGGATTCAATATTTTGACATGCTAGTCCAACCCACCAAGAGAAATGGCATGAGCTGATTAGACAATATCAACTTGCGTCATGTGCATTCAAGTTAATGAATGGAACAAAATTCGGATTGTTATCCAAATCCAAATTATTGAACAAAATAGAAAATTTTATTAATCTCCCATGGGTCCAAACTACTATCTGAATGAAACAAATGCACTAGTTAATTTCGATAAAAATTTATTTCGGAATCATTGACATTCGTTACTATGTCCATTCGGAGATTCGTATACATCTGAATCTCAGAAAATAAAATGTTTGCCCGAAAAACAAAATGAAACGGACATGTCTAGTAAAAACTTTATTTTAGACAATACGCAGAAAACTTCTCCAGACCCCCCCTCACTTGTGACAACTGTCTAAGATAGGATTTCCCTCAATTTAAACAGATTTCTTTTCTTTCACTTATGTGTCCACAAGACAAGAATGGAAGAGAAATCTCTAATAGGACAGAGGTGAAAAAACATTAAGATTTTCCCTACTCTATCGAAACAGTAGTAGCACCCTCCTTTTCCATGACAGGCAAACCTAAGATCTTCCATAGGATATCATAATCAGGATGAGTCCACCACAAAAAATACATTCCAACCAAATGGGAGATCCAAGGTCACAAATAAATCCAATCTGTAATAATATATAAATGTTGCTGCATTATGTTTTTGTTCGATTCAGCACCTTGTTCAATATAAAAATAATTTCAATTTGTGACAAAAATATTTAATACTAAAAACAATGTGATTTGCAGCTCCACAGGACCACTCAGATCCACAGCAAGCACCACAAGTAAAGGTTCATATAAAACCAACAAACAAGAAACAAAAGACACAACACATAATAAATGTAAATTAAATGTAAATTAAAAAAACAAAAATGACTTGCTTTACATATCTGGCAATAGTACATTTAGAGTCATTTTCAGGGACCTTAATTGAAGGAAAAAATGTTATTCTCCTACTGTTCACATTTAAAACCATTTCCACTCTATTGAAACAGTAGTAGCACCCTCCTTTTCCATGACAGGCAAACCTAAGATCTTCCATAGGATATCATAATCAGGATGAGTCCACCACAAAAAATACATTCCAACCAAATGGGAGATCCAAGGTCACAAATAAATCCAATCTGTAATAATATATAAATGTTGCTGCATTATGTTTTTGTTCTAAAGAAGTGAAGCTGGACTCTACCCATGAAAAGAAAACAGCCCAAGCAGAGTGGGCATTCAGAATATATGGAGAAGGAATGCAAACTAAAAAATAAAAATGACTTGCTTTACATATCTGGCAATAGTACATTTAGAGTCATTTTCAGGGACCTTAACTGAAGGAAAAAATGTTATCCTTCTTCATACTGTTAAAACCATTTCCACGCCAGCTTTAGTGCATTATATATAACCCAACTTGACTCTACTGGAAGTGTGATGTGGACAGAAATATAGACATTGTTGTGGAGGAGTAGAGGAAAGCCTAGAAGCACCATGCTCCTCCATAAAAGGCCAATCTTACAACACGTAGCATAATCAGGGTGGGACCACCGCAAACATGACATGCTAACCAAAAGAGAGATCGAGGGCTGCGTGACGTTACAATCTGTAAAGATTTATAAATGTAGCTGTATTACATATTACTTCCAGAGTAGTCAAGCTGGAAATCCCCAATGAAATAAAAAATAGACTTGATTGAGTGGGCATTTGGATCATCTGGAGTTGGAACCCAGACTGAATTATAACAAACTTACCTTGCTTGCATCACATGTCTGCCAATAGTATTTTAGAGACTTTGAATTCTTTTCAGGGTCCTTCCCCAATTATATAGTACTGCCAACATTTTCTGATATCCAGAGTAAAATTTTGTTTCTGTATGGTTTGGATTGTTGGCATAACCAGGGTAGAACAATTCCTTGGCAAGGGTCAAATTTTGAAACAAGCTAAGGGAGAAAGGATGACATAGCTGTCCTAACAATCCTGTCCCCCTGACCTAGCTTGTAACGAGGCTTCACCAAAATACCTTGAAGATACCTTCTTCTCATGGCCAAGGTCATAGCCACCCTTTAGGTGCTGTACTAGCAACAGGATATGATAAATAGTCCGCTTCCTGTTCCAGACTCCATTGTATCGGTAGATTCGCGTTGACTGACCAGAGTCTGCAAATCTTTCTATCCACGTTGTGGAGCTCATTGGGGAGAAACAAATTCAGAATGTCATTATACCAGTTCTTACTTTAACCTATCAGTTGCCACGCCTGAAATAAAGACCGCACACAGATTGCAATAAGCCCCAATAACCATGAGGTACACATCTACAAGGAAAATGGGAACCAGTGGGTGAAGGTCATGAGCTAAAGGAGCACAATTAGAGGCATAGACTGGGCTCCTAAAAGTGATCGCCTAGTGACCTGTGGAGCTGATCGCAATGCTTATATGTGGAGCCAAAAAGATGGAGTATGGAAACCTACATTGGTTATCTTGCGTATAAATTGAGAAGCAACCTTTGTCAAGTGGTCACCTTTTGAAAATAAGTTTGCAGTGGGGAGCTTCACAAGACTCATATCCGTGTGCTACTTTGAGTAAGAAAACTACTGGTGGGTGAGCAAACACATCAAGAAACCAATCCGTTCTACTGTGCTAAGCCTGGACTGGCACCCAAATAATGTACTTTTGGCTGCAGGATCCTGTGATTTCAAGACTAGGGTGTTCTCAGCATATATTAAGGAAATTGACAAGAAGCCAGCTAGCACTCCTTGGGGATCAAAAATGCCTTTTGGGCAGCTAATGTCAGAGTTTGAAAGTGCTGGCAACGGCGGCTGGCTCCACAGTGTAAGCTTTTCTGCTAGTGGAAACCGTTTGGCCTGCGTCGGTCATGACACTATTGTGTCTGTGGTTGATGCATCTAAAAACACAAGCATTTCACAGCTGAAGATTGAATTCTTGCCTCTCCTGAGTGTCATCTTTGTGTCGGAGAACAGCGTGATAGCAGCTGGACATGACTGTTGCCCTATGCTTTTCACATTGGATGATCATGGCTCATTGACATTTGTGTCTAAACTGGACATCCCAAAGCAAAGCACTCAGCGTAACATTTCAGCTATGGAACGCTTTAGAAACATGGATAAGAGAGCAACTACTAAGGACCGCAAGACCACATTGGACACTGCATCAGAACAGCATCACCCAGGTGTCTATTTCTGAGGGGGACAAATCTGATTGTCGCAAGTTCTTTACTACCGGCATCGATGGTGCAATGACTATCTGGGACTTTAAGACTCTGGAATCTTACATTCAATGCCTGCGCATTATGTAACTGAAGAGCAACTGCACAAGCAAGCCAAATAAGCAAAGCTGCAAAAATCTTAAGATGTTCTGTGACATTTTGCAGATCTGTTGTACACTTGAGAAATAAAAGTAAAGAAGCTTAAGTGTAATGTGTAATGGGATCCAGTTTTTTAAAGCACAATGCATCAATACAAATGAAAGTCTGATTTTTTGGTCTTGAAATTATATTACTTAACAAACATTGTGCGGGACCAGAAATTCATGAATAAAAGCATCAGTAATTTGTGAATTGTCTTCTAGAAAATAAAAATGTGGAAAATTTTGGCTTCTAAAATAAAAAAAAAAAAAAGGATATGATAAATACAGAAATACTCACCTGTTCCCAGATGTTCCCCAGCTGGCTGGTTGTATGAATGATGCCTCACAATGTTGCTAGCAAGTGACAGCTAGCAAACACCATCTAAAAACAAGTGAGTATTTCCCTACCCTTTATTGTCTGCTGGTACCTAAAAGGTTCTCTGAATCTACTAGCACACCTTTTGAGTTGGCAACACGGCAGAATGGTTCCTGAGCAAGGACATCTTTTTAGGGCAATAAAAAAATGGAGAAAGATTATAGGCTTTTTTTGTCTAAAAATCAATGGTTTCCTTTACCTTTGTTATGTAACGGTATCAGCCAAATGATCAGACCAGCGGTGATGTGCAATTTCTACTTTACTTAACAATGTAGAACGTAGATTACACAGGAGATCATGTGGACAGGGGTTTGCAGTACAAAACAGCAATATGAGGAAGGGAGGAACAGGCATAACACATACAGTATGAAAACAATTCTATTGCAGTTCTACATATGGCCACTAGATGGCAGCAGAGTGCTTTGAAATCAGTTTACTGATAGGATAAAGAGCAGAATATTCTCACGTGTTCCAAGAGATTTCTTGCTCATTCAGCAGACTGTGAGCTGAGGGGATTTCCTGCTGGCACAGACTTCACACAGGCACTGCTGATGCTGACTTCGGTCAGGAGGCTCTGGGGGCCGTAGATAGGACCAACCCACTGCTTGGACAACTTCTCCACATGGACTGTAACAGAGTCCTCTCCAGTGACTGGGGCTTGGATAGATGTTGCGTGCTCTTGTGCTCACTGCTGGTGGCCCACACACCAGACTGATCGAATGAGGACCCAGCACCTGGGGACAGCTCACTTGCCCAGTCACTGCTGTCCCATCAGGCAGGATCTCTCTGAGCACAGGAAGCTGGGCGGAGCTGGCATTTATACTCCCTGGGCGTGTCCAGGAACTCAGGGGATGCTGGGAGCCCAGAGGATTGTGGGGAATAGAGTAAAAGGGACTTGCACCTGCATCTGGATAAAGTGGCACACCACTACACCTTTACAAGCTTTTATCCCTGAATTCTAGAAAAAACATAATAGCTTACATTTCCTATCAATAAATTGAGAATCAGATTTTTCCCCAAAATTTCTGGCCCCCAGAGTGCTGCTAAAAATTAAAATAGACAATCCTTCTAAAAACCTGTTAGCTAAGAAGAAGAACTTAGATTACTCTGCTGCTACATATGATGGAAGAACCCTGTGGTTAATGATTGCTTAGTATACTGGACCTTTTTTTACTTTCATATTTATCACTTTCAGCTCTTTAAACTTTGAACATTGGCTCAGCAACTCTTGCAGGAGCAATATAGATCAGCTGTTTAAACAGAGTTACGTCTACACATTTACAAACAGCTGATCTGTATTGCTCCTAGAAGAGTTCCAATGAATGCTTTAAAGTTTAAATTCCTATTTTCTGAAAGCAATAAGTATGAAAGAAAAAGAGGGTCTATATTTGAAAGGATTGTTAACATAAGAGTTCTTTAATCAAATGTAGCAGCAGAGGAAACTGCTCGGCCAATAGAGTATCTTAAAGATCATGTTTGCCTTATCTATTTCCATTTTTCTCACCACTCTGTAAACCAGAAATATTGACAGAAAAGCTCAATTAACCACTTTACCACCGGAGGATTTTGCTGTCTTCCGTCCAGGCCACTTTTTGCGATTCGGCGCTGTGCGACTTCAACTGACAATTGCGCGGTCGTGCGACGCCGTACCCAAACGAAATTTACGTCCTTTTTTTCCCACAAACAGAGCTTTCTTTTGGTGGTATTTGATCACCTGTGCGATTTTTACTTTTTGCGCTATAAACAAAAAAAGAGCGTTTATTTTGAAAAAAAAACAATATTTTTAACATTTTTTATATGAAATTCCCCCCAAAAAAGATGTAAAAACCAATTTTTTAAAAAATTTTTGGCCAATTTGTTTTCTGCTACCTATGTTTGGTAAAAAAAATCACAATAAGCGTATTTTGATTGGTTTGCGCAAAAGTTATTGCGTTTACTAACAAAGGGAAAGATTTCTGTCATTTTTGGTGTTTTTTTTTTTAACGCGTAATGGCGGCGATCTGCGATTTTTTTTGTGGGAGTGCGACATTGCGGCGGACAGATCGGACCCTTGACTGACATTTTTGACACTTTTGGGGTTACCAGTGACATTACTGCAGTAATCAGTGCTATATATATGCACTGTTACTGTAAAAATGACACTGGCAGGGAAGGGGTTAATTTTATTGGAGAGGGAGGGGTTAATGTATGCCTGGTGCTTACTGACGTGTAGGGGGGGAGGTGACTGAGTGAGTCATGGACAGATCGGATGTCCAGCTATGCTGAACAGTCCGATCTGTCACTCCCTGTCACTATGGAGATCCACCCGCTGTGTTTACACACAGCGGGCGGATCTCCACACTAGATCCCCGGCGATCGGGGCAGAGCAGCGGCGATCGCCGCTGCTCCTCCCCTGGCCCGACTCCCGCTGTGAATGAAAACAGCGGGAGCGAGCCTCCGGCGGCGCGCAAGCGCCGCCCAGAAGGGGGAGTGTCTGACGACGTTAATACTACGTCGTCAGACGATAACGAACCACTTTGCTGCAGTACTATTACCGTACTCGGTCGGCAAGTGGTTAAACATCTGACTCCATCTTATTGATAGGAAATGTAAACTACCATGCCTTCCTTGAGTTCACGACACCCTAATAAAATTGGGTCTGATAGATCCTGCCGCGGTCCCTTCACCTGCTCCGGCTCATCGCCTGTCACCATTGTGGCAATCTTCATTCATAACTCCCTCCCATTTGAGTTACAAGGACCCAGAGAGCCGTTATATAATCATCAGGGGTCGCATCATGGGAAAGGAGTTGACCATAGCAAACCTATATGCCCCAAGTGGAGCTACGGTACAATTTTTTCTAGATTTTTTCATTGAGTTAGAGAAACATCACTCTTCCCACATAATACTAGGAGGGGACTTCAATATGGTCGCTCACCCGACCATGGATAGGAGCAACCCATCTTCCTCATCTAAGACATTCCCCAGAACTCTGGAACGCAAACTCAATAATTTACAACTAGTGGACACCTGGAGATGTTTAAATATGGGTGCCAGAGAATATACGTTTTACTCCAACCCTTACAATTCTTCGGCCAGAATAGATTATGTCTATGCCTCACAAGTAGTCTTAGCAAACTCAATCTCAGCAGATATATTCCCCTGCGTATGGTCTGACCATCACATGGTAATATATGACACAAGAGGTATAGGTCTCACCCCTACTCCTTTCTCGTGGAGACTAAACGACTCTATCTTGGCGAATATTCAGGACTCTCAGGAGGTCTCAGAGGCCCTCACAGAATTTTTCAGACTTAATCCCACAGACGATACCTCGGTTCAAAATACATGGGTCACACACAAAGCCTTCATTAGAGGCAAACTCATGGCGTTAGCAGCTAAGAAAAACCGTGTACGCACCACGAAAATACAAGCCCTAACTAAAGATCTTCAAGATCTATATAAAAACTATAATACCTTGCATGACCCAAACATCAGGACTCAGATAGATCAAAAAAGAACAGAATTGAATGGTATACTCCCTGAAAATTCAGAGAAATCTCTTAGATACACTAGATCCAGATTTCTTTTATATGGGAATTCTTCCTCCACAATGCTGACCAGGAAACTCAATCAAACTGTCAAACCACCACATGTATATAAGTTAAACACGCCCTCAGGCTTGACTACTTCTCACCCCAAAGAGGTCATGGGTATATTTGAAAAATTCTACTCAAATCTGTTATCTCCCCCATCTACATCGGCCCCACTAGATTCCCAAAAATGGCTGGATGATATCCCATTACCCTCTCTGTCATCATCGGGCGCTGAACTGTTAAATGCTTCGATCACTGACATTGAGGTGGAACAGATTATCAAATCTCTCCGCAATTCTTCTGCCCCCGGTCCAGATGGATTTACAGCTATTTACTTCAAAACATTCACACAAATTCTTTCCCCTAAACTTTCTCAGCTTTTCAACCACATACTCAAAGGCAATGCGTTCCCAGAAGAGATGTCCCTAGCTAATATGGTTCTACTTCCCAAACCCAATAAAGACTTACCTAACCCCCAAAATTTCAGACCGATCTCAATAATCAATAATGATCTTAAACATTTTAGTAAAATTCTTGCCGCCAGACTCTCCAACAAAATTCCTTAGCTCATCTCCACATCCCAATCAGGCTTCATCCCAAACCGCCAAATTACTGATAATATCAGATTGGCATGTAACGTCATTCAGGATGCAAACCTACACAAAAAACAACTTTTACTTTTGGGACTTGACATCCACAAGGCCTTCGACAGTGTCTCCTGGGATTATCTTAAACGTCTCCTCCCCAGTAACACAGTAGTTTCGGATTCCCTAAAAATTTGGAGACTCGCAGAGAAGAAATGGCCCCTAATATCAAACCCCCCCATGGGCACTTCCTTTCTGGGAGATCCTAGATTCAAGGAAGCATTTAATTCTCCTCAACAGTTTGCATGGTGGTCTGACAATAAGCTAACCACAATTTTTGACCTATTTGATGCATTCGTTTGAATACTTTAAAAACCAAAACCATATACCTCCCTCCGAAAAATTAAACTGCTAACTGATCAAAAATTATTTCACATCTTTACAATCTCAGCCCTCTGGTACCCCCCACTTTTGAACAAATTTGCCTGAAAGACCCCCTGGGCAGAGGTCATATCTCTACTCTATACTCCCCCCTAAACCCACAGGACACTGAGCTGAAATTGAAATACATAACAGATTGGGAGTTAGATTTACAAGAACCTCTATCTGCTGGTGATTGGCAGAATATGTGGCTGAACTTACGAGGCTCTACCAGATCGCTGGGAGTGAGAGAAACAGCTGTTAAGCTTTACACAAGATGGTCTTACACACCCGAAAAACTAAACAAAATATATCCTGATGTCTCCCCCAATTGTTTTAGAAACTGTAATGGTACAGGTTCATTAAAGCACATATTCTGGGATTGTCCCAAAATTCAGGATACTTGGTCGGAGATTTTTCAAATATTTAAGAAGATTACGGACAAAAACCTCACACTAACACCTTCACAATATTTATTGTTTAAAGGCATCCCTGATCTGACCATACCATTGACCCGTTTGGTGCATACAATTTGTGTAGCAATGCTGTGGTCGATAGCTAGACAATGGTTGGAACCACATGTCCCTTATGCTCTGGTTAATCACATAGTTACATAGTTACATAGTAGGTGAGGTTGAATAAAGACAACAGTCCATCCAGTTCAACCTGTGTAGGTGTGTGTGGCTGTAATCATCTCACATACCCCTGAATGTTCTGATCCTTGAGATGTAAGTCTAAGAGTCTTTTGAAAGCCACCATACTACCCGCAGAAACCACCTCTTGTGGTAGAGAATTCCACAATCTTGTAGCCCTAACAGTAAAGAACCCCCCACGTTGCCTGAGGTTAAAACGCTTCTCCTCTAATCGCATTGTATGCCCTCGAGTCCTCATGCAATCCCTTCGAATGAACAGCTTTTTTTCTAAGCTGGCATCCCCATTAAGATATTTATAAATTGCTATCATGTCCCCCCTCAGACGTCTCTTCTCCAGGGAGAATAGAAGAATAGAAGATATCAGATCAACAGAAGCATGTCATCATTCTATTACAAATTCTAAAAAAAATATATGATCTGAAATGGACCCCTTGGTACTTATATAAAAGCTCCCTAATTACCTAATTTATATTGATTTTCCGGATTTCCCTTAATTAATGGAGCAATAATTACTACTATTCCCCCAGATAATGGCTGCAAGGGGCGCCCCCTATTGAGGCAGACGGGGTGCCCAACACATCGGCCAATCCTCATTTGTTTTCTCTTTGTTGCATCATTAATTCCCTATAATTTCACTTAAAAATTATTTATTTTGCTTCAGTTCTCACATCAATTGATATGTAAGACTCTACCTCATTTCTGCGTTTCAATCCTACAATGCACACTCTCTTGTGCTGATAACATAAAAGTAGTAATATCTTATCCTGGCAGATAATGTCTGAATTTCCCATTGTCAAACGATGTATGATTCTTACACTGTACCTGTATTATTCATTGTTATAATCTTGACTTTGCATATGTATCACTGTTTACTTTTATTTTCAATAAACGTTTATAATCAAAAAAAGAATGGGATTTCCAACAAGCTCATGTAGGTGCGATGGCAAGATGGCATATGGTGTATACATGTGTTTTATGTTTATCACATTTTACATTTTTAAAATTATTTCCATTGTATATTTCCTTTATCAGAACCCTAAGAGATGCCAGACCTCTCTTGAGCCGTGCAGAAAATCTCTTAGAATATGTCATAACAAAACGGTGAGTAGGTTTATACGCTCTACTTTATACCATGTTTATTCTTTTATTATTAGGATGGTCACATATGAACTTATTTTTTGTGGAAAATGATGGCCAGTCATAGATCTGCCACCTTCACTAGAATAGTGCACTTCTGAGGGAACTTTAAATGCAAAGCAACTAAAGATCCTGTGTTTAACTCTAATAGAAAAATATAATGGCTTTTGATACATTTTATTTTTTTTTTTTTTAATTTAATTAAAAAAAAACAAAAAACAAAATCAAGTTTACAAAGTGATGCTTAATCTATTTTATGAGAACATTAAGGGCTCTTTCACACTGCGATCCGCTCCGGCACTTTTTTTTGCTCCGTATGTCCGCATATCATCCCATCCGTTTGCGGATGATATACGGACATAATGTAAGTCTATGAGCATTGCGGATGTCAGCGGATGACACCGCTAACATCTGATTTTCCTTCCTTTCCGTTTTTTCAACGGAACAAATATAGGGATCTGTTCCGTTCCCAAAAACGGAACAGAACTTAAAGGAAGAAAATCGGATGTCAGCGGATGGTCATCCGCTGACATCCGCAATGCCATTGACATACATTATGTCCATAAATCATCCACAAAAAAATAGGATGATTTACGGACATGCGGAACGCCTGTGTGAAAGGGCCCTTAGGCCCCTTTCACACTTGCGGACCGTTCAGATCCGCCTGTCAGTTTTTAAGGCGGATCTGAACGGATGCCCCATGCATCCCTATGGGGCATAGGATGTCAGCGGAGACATGTCCGCTGACATCCAAACCGATCCTGTCAAATCCGGACGGATGGAAACCCTATGAGTCCGTTCTCATCCGATCCCATCCGATCTGGATTTGACGGATCGGATTTCAGCGGACATGTCTCCGCTGACATCTGCTGCCCTATAGGGTTGCATGGGGCATCCATTCAGATCCGCCTAAAAAACTGACAGGTGGATCTGAACGGTCCGCATGTGTGAAAGGGGCCTTAGTTTTATAAATATGCCACTTAATGTATTTAGATTGCCCCATCTCTGATAGAAGAGAAGGACAGCGTTTACCATTTCTCAGAGCCATTCAGCTGTGTGTGTAATCTGATCCCAGTTCTTTAGGAATTCACCACCTGCAGGCTGCAAGTAGCAATAAATGAATATTCATCTATACAATTACAATCTTCAATGATTAAAAATAAGTAATTAAAAAAAGGGTACTGAGCATACTGCATATATTAAATATATAGAAAAAACACTGTAAATATAAATGAATTGAAGTGACCTTGACATTACATCTGTAGCACTGTCCCCGTAGGGCTTGCTGTGTGTTGACTTCTTAGGCCTCCCTCTGATTACCTGTAGACAGTCACTGGGGGGTTTTCACATATCCCTCCTCACTCCCGTTTTGCTCGATACTCAATAAATAGTCCAGGGGATTTGGTTTTTTATATTTATTGTGGAACTTGGACGGGAGAAGACAATAGTTGGATACTCCAACTGAACTATTCACAGGAGATAAGGACAACTTTCACTTGGCCTCACCAGGTTATTTGTGGAAGCAGACACACTGCTTTAAACATACTGCCACTTGTATGGAAGAATTATGTCTTCTTGCTCTCTTTGGCAGCAGACTTGATGTAACTACTTTATCTTCAGGACGCTCTCTAGCATCCCATTTACTGACACCCCTCTAATGACTCTTCCAGCTGAAGGGATGGCCCTCACATGGGAGGCCCCATGACACAGATCTCTACTCACTGTAGGCAGAATCAGATCCTTTCCAGTGTCTCCCTTCCAGTCAGCTCTGCAGGACATCTGGGTTCAGCTCCTATCTGGCTTTCAGGCCCTCAGGTCAACTACCTGAGGCCGCATGGCAGCTTCTACAGAGGAGGGGCAGCCACCCCTCTCTCTCAGACCCCGCTCTCCAGCCGAAGAACCCGAGCACATGTGCCCTTGCCATTAATACAGTCACACAGAATGCACAAGGCACTTTCCTCTGCCAATCACCAGGGCTGTAACAATGCCTGTGCCCTCCCTTGTCAGGTTTCTTCCCACTGCCCAATATGCCTCCCTATTGAACCAGTGCAAAACATTCAGACATGCTGAGCTGCACCTGATCACCATGAGCAGACCCTACCATTGGATCCTGCTCTCTGGTAGGCAGAGACATTATAAATTTACCTGGCAATCTTCCTGGTAACAATATGTGCTGCGCTAAACAATATAATTAGATAATTCAAAGTGACATAGTGCAAAAAATATATAGTGACTGATATCTTATATTATGGGTATTATCCAATACATAAAAAACAATCAAGTCCGTGCAGAGAAAACTATATCCAAACTCCACAGTGATGTGATATAGTGAGTAAAAAGTTAAGTTCAAAAATCCCAGTAGTTGTTACATCCACAAGGTATCTTGAAAAATAACGATAAAAAACACCAACGTGCAGATCACCGTGTGATTGAATAGGTTGGCAGCTTACCAAATTGAGTGGGTCACTCAAATCAATGAGTAGACCTATAGGAGCTTTTAGGTAGAAATACCAAGTACGGCCACAGGGTGTCACCTCACCGACTCAGAGTAGAAATTTATATAATGCATATAAGAGAGATAAAAACAGGGACATAGCGTAATTCCGTAAAATAATTCCCGTTTATTAAATAAAATGGTATCAAACTCACATGTTAGAAGAGTATCATAAGCATAGAATGCGGTAAAACCAACACCTCGGAGGGAACGAACATCTCCTGCGGTATGAAAACACGAGAAAGACAGCTGTTGGAGGCGTGGTATCGTCACGTTTGACTCACCCGACCGGTTTCGTCATACGCTTGACGTCATCACTTATTTACCAATCTTCCTGGTAAGACCCAAAAACTATACTCTCTTTTAGCACCTACCTAGGAGGGTGCTACACATCAAAGAATTGCAGCTTGTTAAAGAAGATTAATATTTACATATCCAGTGGGTATCAACTCCAATTTCACTCTCTGGCGTATCTGACACTTCAGGATGTGCTTCCCCCCTCTGTGCCCAGGGTTTGCACCCACTGGTCCCTGCTTCTTTACTACTAAAAAGCACAACTCTGGGCTAATAATTTTAATAACTGGTGCCCTAGGAGGTTATAAAATAAAAAAACATAAAAAAACAAAACAAAAGCAGCTTTGGACATAATACTCATCTCCTTTCTGGTATTGTCCCCCCGCAGTAATTACTTTTTGTCACAAGCTGTCCTCAGGCATTCAAGTTGAATAATGGCCAGCATATCCCTGAAGACTGAGGACATCATGTGAGTTTAGGATGCCCTCTGAGGGGTTGTGACTGAGGCTCCTTGCAATGCAGGGAGTGGCACCGATGTCATAGCATTAGCGCCACATTTTGCATCAAGGACCTCCACCGCTGCAAGATGATTTGAGGAGGAAGAGGACCCTGCGCATTACATCATTTGCCTAAAGACATTTGGAAAAAGTATAAAAAAATAAAAGTATAAAATACATGGGGGGGGGGGGGGGGTTTCTAGTGAGTGAGAAAGGAAGTGCGATTGTTTTGCAAGGGGGTCCAGAGTTGGGCTTTAACCACTTGCTGACCGCCCGCTGCATATATACTGCAGCAGGCTGGCTCGGCTAAGTAAATCGACGTACAGGTACGTCGGTTCACGGTAGGGGTGCTGGGTGCGAGCATGCGGGCAGCGGGGATGCCAATCCACGGGACAGGTGGCCGCAATTGCCACCGGGCACCCGCAATCGCTCCCCGCTGAGAGAGGACGGTCAGCTGTTGTAAACGCAGCTGACCGTTGTTCTCTTTGAAATGATCACAGACCCCCTGTGATCCTCCTGTATAGGATCACAGGTCTCTATGATCATTTCACAAGTCCCTCCCCCCACAGTTAGAAAACACTCCCCTAGGCTCACAACTAACCCCTTGATCTCCCCTAGGTAAACCCCTTCCCTGCCAGTGTCATTAATACAGTAACAGTGCATATTTTTAGCACTGATTACTGTAGTAATGTCACTGGTCCCCCCAAAAGTGTCAAAAATGTCAGTTAGGGGTCCAATCTGTCCACTGCAATGTCGCAGTCCTGCTAAAAATCACAGATCACCGCCATTACTAGTAAAAAAAAAAAAATAAATATGACATAAATCTTTCCCCTAGTTTGTAGACGTGATAACCAATCAAAATACGCTTATTGCGATTTTTTTTTTTTACCAAAAATATGTAGCAGAACACAAATTGGCCTAAAAGGATGAAACTTTTTTTCCCACAAATAAAGCTTTTTTTTTGGTGGTATTTGATCACCTCTGTAATTTTTAATTTTCTGCGCTATAAACAAAAAAAAGCGACAAGTTTGCAAAAAAAAACAATATTTTTCACATATATTTTCTCACAATAATTTTTTTGGGGGGAATGTTATATAGCAAAATGTGAATTTTTTTTTTTTTTTTTTCGCAAACTTGTTGATTTTTTTGTTAATAGCCCAGAAAAAAAAATTACAGAGGTGATCAAATACCACCAAAAAAAAAGCTCTATTTGTGGGAAAAAAAAGGACATAAGTTTTATTTCTTTGTAGTGTGGCACGACCGCGCAATTGTCCATTAAAGTAACGCAGTGCCGAATCGCAAAAAATGGCCTGGTAATTAAGGAGGCAAATCCTTCCGGTCCAGAACTGGTTAATTATGAAATAATGATGCCTTAATGGCAACTTGTTATAGAGGACATCACTTTATAACTTGTTTCATAATCCACAAGATCTATGTCTGTCATTGAACCAGAAGATGTAGTCAGATTTCTGGACTTCATATACTGGTGTCAGGTCACTGGAACTGGAATTGTGAAACAAGAGGATGAAGATGGCAGTCCAAGAACCAGGGCTTTTTTTCTCCAAGAATAGGTGCAGGTACTCACCTCTTCTGAGTCACCCCTTGTCTCCACCCCTACCCACCTCCGAGTACCCCCCCCTTTTAGAGAATACAGAACCAAGTATCATGTTGTGGTTCTAGGTAATTTGTAAAGAATTTGTTAATGATGACTAGAAAAGCAGTAATATAGATCCCCTGGAATCAGCAGCAATAGACCCTTCCAACAATAGATCCCCCCAGCAACAATAAATCTTCCCCTGCAACAATAGAAAAAACAGTAAAATAGATCCCCTGCAAAAAGCAACAATAGACCCCCAACAACAATAGCCTCGCCAGCAACAATAAATCCTCCCCTGCAACAATCGCCCCCCCCCCTCCAATAAATCCTCCCCTGCAACAATAGACCCCCCAGCAACAATAGTTCCCCCAAGCAACAATAAACCCTCCACTGCAACAGTAGCCCCCCCCACAACAAAATGCCCTCCAGCAACAATAGATTCACCCCAGCAACAATAGATCCCCCAGTAGCCAGCATCAATAGGCCATTCAGCTCACCCCACTGACCCCAGCACCCCTTAGACATTGCATACATTCAGACTGAAGGTGCCGGAACTGCGTTCCCCCGCGTTCCCGCTGAAAAAAAGCCCTGCCAAGAACAAGGGAAAAAGTGTCATCGGCAGCTTCTCTAAAGGCAGATACGGGATTTTATGATATCATTTTCTTTGGTTAATATTACATTATTTATATTTACATTTTTTTTCTTCTTCTATCAGAGCCATCAGGAGAAGAAGACATGACTTTCGTCTTGTAGGAACTATGTTAGAAAAGGTTAAAAAAATGAGGTGAGTTGATTTATGGATTCTCTAACTCTTGTAGATGTATTAGGCTACTCATGGGTGGGCAGATTTCTCATTAATAATGATGGCTGGTCACAGATCAAAAAGACCTCAGATCTCACATCGACACTTAAAAGCAAAGAAAAAAAAAATGGCCCCCACTTGACTTCCTGCCTGGGACATGGACGGACCGGATCGTTTTCCCCGCTACCGACGGCTCGGGTAAGCGGGGAAAACGACCGGGAAGCTCACAGGAGGGGGGTCTCCTCTCCCGCCGCCCATAAAAGTGATCCCGCAGCAAATCCACCGCTGGGACCACTTTTATGTGAAAGAGCATCGCCCGCTCTGTGAGAAAATACTGGGGTTTTGGCAACTATCTGCTGCCATAACACAGGTATTTAACGTCAAAGTAGAGACGTAAAACTGCGGCTTGGTTAATGCTAATGGTAAACAGGACAAATAAAGAGGGTGACAGAAGTAGCAATAAAAGTAGCAATAAAAACCTAATCCATCTCCACTCTATACAAAACTAAATAAAAAGGGTTTGCCTTTAGTTGTACTTTAACCACTTGCCTACGACTATATATGGCGGCAGTCAGCCCCTCCTTGGCAAAGTGACGTAGGGGTACGTCACTCGCCCACGAGCCTCTAGGGGGCGAGCGCGCGCTGTTGGAGGTGCGCTCCCGCCCCCGCTCGTTCCCTGACATCCCCACGCGAGTGACCGGCGGCTCCGATGTCCACCGGTCACTCGCGATCTCCCGCAGGAGAGGGAGAAAGGCAGACGGCTGATGTAAACACAGCCGCCTGTCATTCTCCCTTAGATCATGACAGAGGCTATGCGGTCCTGCTATGTAGGATCGTATGTCTCTGTTATGATTGAACAAGCCACGCCCCTTGACAGTTACAATCATGCCCTAGGGACACACTTAACCCCTTGATCACTAATAAAGTTAACCCCTTCCCTGCCAGTGTCATTTTTACAGTAACAGTGCATATTTTTTAGCACTGATTACTGTAGTAATGTCACTGGTACCCCCAAAAGTGTCAAAAATGTCAGTCAAGGGTCCGATCTGTCCGCCGCAATGTCACAGTCCCGCAAAAAAAAAAAAAAAATCGCAGATCGCCGCCATTACTAGTTAAAAAAAAAAAACCAATAAAAATGACATAAATCTTTCCCGTAGTTAGTAAACGCAATAACTTTTGCGCAAACCAATCAAAATACACTTATTGTGATTTTTTTTTTTACCAAAAATATGTAGCCGAAAACAAATTGGCCTAAAATGTTAAAAAAATTTAGATTTAAAACATTTTTTTTTTGAGAATTTCATATAAAAAAATGTGAAAAATATTGTTATTTTTTCAAAATTGTCGCTTTCTTTTTGTTTATAGCGCAAAAAGTAAAAATCGCACAGGTGATCAAATACCACCAAAAGAAAGCTCTGTTTGTGGGAAAAAAGGATGTCAATTTCATTTGGGTACAGCGTCGCACGACCGCGCAATTGTCCGTTAAAGTCACGCAGTGCCGAATCGCAAAATAGGGCCTGGTCTTTGAGCAGCCAAATCCTCCGGGGCTTAAGTGGTTAAAGTCTTCATAAACCCTGTATGACATTTAGTTTTGATGAAGGACCATAAATAACTGTCATTTTTTTTAACCACATCCCGCCTGGCCAATAGCAAAATGACAGCCAGGGCAAAGGCTCTCCGGTTCTGACTGGAAGTCATATGATGTCCTTCAGAACAAGATGCTCGTGTGCGCCTCCGGGGGCACGCAGCACAGTGATCTGTCTATCTCTGATCATGGTAAAGAGTCTTTGACTTTGGCTCCTTACCATGTGATCAGGTGTTTGGGTACAGCGTAGCATGACCGCGCAATTGTCATTTAAAATGTGACAGCGCCGAAAGTGAAAGCTGAAAATTGGCCTGGGCAGGAAGGGGGTGAAAGTGCCCGGTATTGAAGTGGTTAAAGAAGAATTCCAGGTATGGATACTTTTACATGGTTACATTGGTCCAGCCAGGATTAATGCAACTATGTATCAAGCTGGATCAATGTATCAAAATATCTATACCTGGAATTTATTTAAAAAAATTATTTTACATTTTTATAGATTTTTTTTATTCTTTGTTGCCTATCAGCACTCCTGAATCCTGACAGCTTCTTTACAGCCACTTCCTGTCTACATGCAAACCCACAACTGTTACATGTCATTTCTCAGGACAAGTATCCAGATGGTGATAACAGTGGATAAGGCCCGCCTTTCATTGCAGGATATTTCAGCATTATGGTTTTCCTCAAATGTCCGGTTGTATCTGTAAGACTATATAAATGTATTCAGGGCTTTTTTTCTCAGAGAATAGGTGCAGGAACTCAACCACGCCCCCTTGCTGTACCGCGTCAAACAGTGGATGTGGCCAAATTGCACACTGGGAGGATCTTATTGGGCAGTAAATACCAGGAGTGCATTATGTGTGGAGTTCAGGGATGCACTATGTACTGAGTGCAGAGTTCAAGGGTACTCTACCTACTAAGTGCAGAGTTCAGGGGTGCTCCATGTACTAAGTGCAGAGTTCAGGGTCCTCTACGTACTAAGTGCAGAGTTCACGGGTGCTCTATGTACTGAGTGCAGAGTTCAGAGGTGCTCTACGTACTGAGTGCAGGGTTCAGGGGTGCTCTACGTACTGAGTGCAGGGTTCAGGGGTGCTCTACCTACTGAGTGCAGAGTTCAGGGGTGCTCTACGTACTGAGTGCAGAGTTCAGGGGTGATCTACGTACTGAGTGCAGGGTTTGGGGGTGCTCTACGTACTGAGTGCAGGGTTCAGGGGTGCTCTACGTACTGAGTACAGGGTTCAAGGGTACTCCACCTACTGAGTGCAGGATTCAGGGGTGCTCTACGTACTGAGTGCAGGGTTCAGGGGTGCTCTACGTACTGAGTGCAGAGTTAAGGGGTGCGCTGTGTACGGAGTGCAGTGTTGAGGAGTGTGCTAAGTACAGAGTGCAGAGTTTAGGCTTCATTTACACCTGAGCATATCATTTTCAGGCGTTATTTTGGGGCTTTTTCCAGACGTTTTTGCAGGTGTTTGGAGGCAGGCATTGGCATCTAACAAAATCGCTTGTAATCTGCCGAAAAAGAAGCTCATGTATTTTTTTGAGCTTCTGCTGTTTTGCTTCAGACGACAAAATGCTTGTATGTGAACAGGGGCCATTGAAATGAATAGGATTTTGCTTGTTGGGTGTTTTGAATCTTCAGAGATGAGAGTTTTATGAGGATGTGTTTCAGGTGTGAACAGGGCCTAAGGCTCCGTTCACATGTCAGCGTATGGATCGCGGGCAGAACTGCCGCAGTTCCGCCCGTGATCCGGAGATTATTGCAAATCGCGGGACGCCTGTGCGTTGCCCGTTGATTTGCAATAGCCCCCCAAACGCTGAGCAAAAAAAAAACGCGGGACGCATTACGCCCAAAAAAGAACAAGAACTTCTTTGGAGCGTATTGCGTCCCGTGATTTTTTTTGCGCGATGTTACCGCGATTCGGCAGGCGGAAATCGCGGCAACATCGCTCAGCGTTTGGGGGGCTATTGCAAATCACGGGCAATGCACAGGCGTCCCACTACTTGCAATAATCTCCGGATCGCGGGCGGAACCGCGGCGGTTCTGCCCGCGATCCATACACTGACATGTGAACGGAGCCTTAAGGGTATGCTATGTACAATGTGCAGGGTTCCGCTATCTTTCACAGGCTGTTCATTTCCATCCCTCCCCCTGGGTAAAAAAAACACATGAAATGGCCTGTCGGGCCGATTCTGTGTTTGACACATGGGGTCTAGGATGACAGTTCATAAAGCAAAGGAAGATAAAAGGCAAAGGGAATAAACAGGGCTAATTTGTTTTTACAGTACAGTTTCCTTTACAGGATGCATGTTTATTTTACATTTTATTTGTATTTAAATTATATATATATTTATTTTTTTACCAATGTCTATCCACAGGAGGTCACCCCCTCAATTAAAACCCTGTGACCAATCGCAGTCCAGCTATGGGTAAATTTTGCACTGCACACATCGGGGATCACATCTTTATTAGCTGGAGGATTACTATGTTGGAGGTGGAATACAAGAAGCAGAGCAGAGGTGGAAATATTTACTAAAGAATATGTAAACTCAACATTTCATATTCCTGATATGTGCCTGCTGTGCCATCTTGTACCTGTATGAGAAAGTATCCTTTTATCTTTGTATTGCTTACTTTGTGTGAAATCCCTTGTGTTCCCCCTGCTTTCCTAATTTAAACTGACCACACTAGGCAGGAGAGCACAGCATGGTCAGTTCTCTATCTGTGCTGGGAATTCAGCCTGCTCTCCTCCAGCGATCAGACTTGTGCTGACATACACCCCCCCCTCCCCCAATCCAAAGCCATTTACTTGGATGATCAGGAATGTGATCACCTATAAAGAAGGGAAAAGTTATGTAAAATGTTTATATATATATAAACCGAAAAGTTTTACCTTTCACTTTCATTTCTAACTGTATGAGTTGTTTACAAGTTGATCCTTTACAATCACTTTAGGCTGTGATTTAAGCGTTTAACCACTTGCCTACTGGGCACTTTTACCCCCTTCCTGCTTAGGCCAATTTTCACCTTTCAACGCTGTTTGTCAGACTTCGAATTGTGCGGTCATGCTACACTGTACCCAAAATACATTTTTATAATTTTATTCACACAAATAGAGCTTTCTTTTGATGGTATTTAATCACCACTGGGTTTTTTTATTTTTTGCTAAATAAACGAAAAAAAAAAAAATATTGTGAATAAAAAACAAAACTTTCTCATAATTTGTTATACAATTTTGCAAACAGGTAATTTTTCTCTTTCACTGATGTGCGCTGATGAGGCTGCACTGATGAGGCGGCACAGATGGGCATTGATGGGCACTGATAGGCTGCACTGATGGGAACTGATAGGCAGCACTGATGGGCACTGATGAGCAGGGGCAGACTGGCAACTTTCAGCCCAGGGGGCAATTACAAACCAAAGGCCCATGGTGCAGCGACTCGGCCCTGCTCTCCCTCTTCCTGTCCTCCTCCTGACCCTCATTCCAGGTTGAAGCTCCGCTCCCGATACTCTCTACTCACCGGCTGAACCCGTGTTCCCGACCTGGCCAGCAGGTTGGGGCTGGCCAGGGGAGGAGAGTCTTCAGTGGGGCATGGAACCGGCCTCTGCTCAGACACAGTTTACACCATCCATGCTGGGGAGGAAGGCCTGCGCTCTGTCCTTGTCTTCATCCCGCACTCAGTAGGTCAACGGCAAGGACTTTTTACTTCTCTTCACCAGGAATCCTTTAGGCATGTCTGTAAAAGAAGCAGTGCAGCCTTTTTATGGGGCATCAGAGCGGCCCAGAGGGCAAATGCCCCCCTGCCCCCGTCCTCCCCTGCTGGTGAGGCAGCACTGGTGGGAACTGATAGGCAGCACTGATGGGCACTGATAGGCTGCACTGATGGGCACTGATGAGGCAGCACTGGTGGGAAATGATAGGCAGCACTGATGGGCACTGATAGGCTGCACTGATGGGCACTAATAGGTAGCACTGATAGGCGGCACTGATTCACTCCCATGGACCCCTTCTCTCTCACAGCAGTGTTCAAATGCATCCTACCTGTGTACACAGCGGAGAGCGAGAGGCAGAACAGTTCTGGACAGAGGGTGGGAGCGGAAGCTGGCAGAGTGGCTTTTCATATTACCAAGCTGGTGATTGGTTGCTTTAGGACCTAGCAACCAATCACCTGTGCGTTAACTTGAAAAGTTAATGTGGCCAGCTCCTCCTCCTGCCCCCAGTCCTGAGCTGTGCTGCCTCTCACTCTCCGCTGTTCACTGATGACAATGGAGGAGAAGGCTGGGTTGGGGGGGGAGAGACAAGGACTGAAGGCACAGCGGAGGAGGCTGGAGGTGGAGAGAGAAGGACGGCAGCTAGAAGTAGAAGGCGGGGGTCGGAGGTGCAGACCTGTTCGCGGTGTACCTGTCACCTGCCCGCGATCGACAAGTAGACCGCAATCGATGGGTTTCCGACCCCCGCTCTATTTACTTGTTACAGCAGTGGTGCAGGGTGTTTTATTATGACTGTGCAGTTTAATAGACATCAGAGCTAGACCCAGTGTACTCAGTAATGTTGCAGACCTGGCCATGCACACCCCTCACTTTCTCTGCATCACAAGTCTGTCTAAGGGCCCCTGTGATGAGGGGGCATGGCTGTTACTCCTCCAGCACAGAGCGAGGGCTGGAAACAGCATTTGCACTGAGAAAAAGGTCATTAAAGGCTAAGTTCACCTTTCCCAACATGTAACATGCTGAGCATCCAGCACTTCCCCCCTACAATCTGCTTCCTCTTTTCAACAGCAGACGAAGGACCTTCCCCCTGCACCAGCTGTCACAATTTAAAAACAGAGTGGTCCTGCAGGGCTCCGCCCACATGGCTGCGTCATTCATTCACAGAGTTCTGTGAATTAATGCCTACAAGTACCGTCAGCCATTGCTGCTAACAGGTTGTAGTTCTTAATGAACTCCATACTTGCCAACTGTCCCATTTTTGCAGGGACAGTCCCGGCAAATAGGAGCCTGTCCCGGGCAATTTACATTGTCCCGACAAGCGCCCATTAATCGGGGCTGCCCGTAAATGGCCATTATGGGCAGCCAGGTGCCCGTAAAAAAAAATGGTTGCGGGCCGACATCGTAACTGCGCATGCACCGTTCAGACGCCTGTCGGGCTCGGGAAAGCTTGTATAAGCTCGGCCGGGCGCATGCGCAGTTATGTAATGGCGCCACCTGGCGCCATTAAAACCTAATTATACCAGATAGTATAATTAGGTTTTATCGTACTTATTTACACCTTGCACTTTATTTATATTTACATATTACATTTTTTGTATGGTCACACCTGAGCACATTTCACACTTTAGAATTGCAGGGAATTGTGATGAGAATTTTAAACTTTAGGCAGAAGTAGTGCAGCTGAATGGGAGAATTATTCCAACTCTGCTACTTTGGCCTCAAGTTTGAAATTCCCTTTTCAATTTCCTGTAATTCTCTCTTTGTTGAATAGACCCTATAATCTGATAAGTAGGCGGAGAATAATTATGTGGAGTGGGCGGAGCTTCAGGGAAGTGGGTGTGGTAAGTAATTGATAGCTGTGCTGCAAAGTGTCCCTGGAAATTTTTTTTCAAATGTTGGCAACTATGGAACTCTCATGGTCCACTGAGCCTCCTGGACTTCAGTACCTGCCTTCCCGTATCCGAGGTACAAGCAGACAGTGCACTGACAGTCTGCAAGAGCCTGACATTGCACCCATGATCTGCTGATAACATGTGCAATGCTTTACAGGCTCACAAGAAAGAATAATAAATGCACATTTTTTTTACCTTTTTTTTTTTTCTATCTGAATGTATCCTTTAAAGGCATTTCCAAGCACAAATACAACCAGGCTGGAGTAGAGGACTATAAAGAGATAAAAAAAAAAAAAAAACCGTGATGCCTGACGTGGGGCTTCAATCAGTGTACTTGCGAGGCAACTGCTGAGATAAAACCAGTCATAAGAATTGTCCTAACCACTGTCGGACCGCCCACCGCATATATACTGCGGTAGGCCAGCCCGGGTGCACAAAATCATGTGGATGGACACAGTGGGAGCCAATCAGCGGGTCTGACGACTGCAATGGCTGCCGGGACCCACTTATCATTTAGAGGAAAGGCAGAACGCTGGTCTGTCAGGGAGTAAAAGAGAGATCTTGTGTTTCAGCAACATGGATCTCTCTTTTCCTCTAGTGCATCCACTCCCCCCACAGTTCGAAAGCACTCCCCAAGAGCACACTTAACCCCTTTATCACCCCTGGTGTTAACCCCTTCCCTGCCAGTGTCATTTATACAGTGACAGTGCATTTTTTTTTTAGCACTGATCACTGTATTGGTGTCACTGGTCCCCAAAAAGTGTCACTTAGTGCCAGATTTGTCCGCCGCAATGTCGACTAAAAATCGCTGATCGCCGCCATTGCTAACAATAAAAGGGGGTAGTAAACAAGCACTTTGAAAGTGTGAAACCCGTCTATCTCCGTACCCTGTGTACCTTTGACGTATGTTAATAAAGGATTTATCTTCCTAGCAGCTGGTGGTGTGCGGCCGATTTCTCCTTCATTTCTACTGTTGCAGTGGTGGCGAGCCAGGGGCCAGCAACCAAAGCACTGGGATTGTTCAACTGAGCGGTGGTTGTCTTCTCATTTTCAGTAAAAACAATAAAAAAAAAAAAAATTCCATAAATCTATCCCATAGTTTGTAGACGCTATAAATTTTGCCACAAACCAATCAATATACTGTACACTTATTTGGGATTTTTTTACCAAAAATATGTAGCAGAATACAGATTGGCCTAAATGTATGAATAAATTCGATTTTTTTATTGGATGACTTTGATAGCAGAATACATATTGGCCTAAACTGATGAAGATTTTAAAAAGTTTTTTTTGGGGGTTTTATAGCAGAAAGTAAAAAATATTGTGATCAAATAGTACCACCAAAAGAAAGCTCTATTTGTGGGGGAAAAAAACATCAATTTTATTTAGGTACAGCGTCGCACGACCGCGTAATTTTCATTTAAAGCATCGCCGTGCCATATGGCAAAAAATGGCCTGGTCATGAAGGGGGGGGGGGGGGAGGTAAACCTTCCGGAGCTGAAGTGGTTAGGAATCCTTTCCTAGGAATTGTATTGTTTTTTGTTTACCAGACTTGCACTGGGATTAGTATAGGATACAAATCAATAAACCCTCCAAGGTGTTGTAATTGATATAAATAAAAAAAGTTCTGTAGTTGTATCTTACTCTTTTCTGTATTTGATGGTTTCAGGATTTAATCCTGAAATTTTCCAATTGCGCCCCACCACCCATTTCCATTCCCCCACCCAACCTTGCTTGGAGCACCACCCAGCTTTATTTTGTTTTATGAAAAAAAAACAAAAAAATATATATAATATTTTCATGTAGGTGTCTGGCCTTGTTGCCTGACATCAGGGATCCTCTTCTTCCGGCGATAGGCAAGTCCTAAATACTGCAGACAGCACACCAGGTGCAATGGCAACACTCTCTCCCAGCATTCTCC
The DNA here is from genome assembly GCF_965119305.1 of Pelophylax lessonae. Lineage (NCBI taxonomy): Eukaryota > Metazoa > Chordata > Amphibia > Anura > Ranidae > Pelophylax > Pelophylax lessonae. The sequence goes on along the minus strand of NC_138773.1, from coordinate 299,805,395 downwards.
TGCAAGCCCAAGCTGATGTAATGACATGCCCCCAGCGGGTGGGTTCCTAACAAGCTGAATTTACAGCAGGTGGGTGATCCTGGCCATCATTCAGTGCAGAAGACTAGTGACACCTAGTGATGGAGAAGGAGCACTGCAGGGGACAACACTGCATAAAAGGTGATAACTGCAGCAAAAGCAAATGTGTTTTTAATTAATGCCCTAGGCCAGTGATGGTGAACATTATCACCCCAGATGTTTTGGAACTAAATTTCCCACCATTCTCAACTACACTGCAGAGTGCATGAGCATCATGGGAAATGTAGTTTCAAAACATCTGGGGTGCCAAGGTTCACCATCACTGTCCTAGACTCTTCATTCTTTAAATGACTAGACTTCAGCATCAAGAGATAAGAGCCATATACTGCATGTGCGCCACTAGACATACATGAATGATGACATCCTTATGTATAAACTCTGCTGCCTGTTATATGATTATTTTCAAAATAAAATAATGCTATAAATGAGCTATAGAACTGAAGTTTGCTTTATCTGCATCTGTACAGCCGACTGTTCATCACCTCATGCATTTGCCATTTCAGGTTGGGTGGAGGCTACAGTAGAATCTCAACTTTATTATTAGTGGGGCCCTAAGTAGCTCCTTAAATAATAATTCCTGGAAATTATAATAATATTTATTATTTAATTAACTGTTCTTTTATGCACATTTTGATGAGCTTTGGACTATATCTACTGACCTTCATTTTCAAGATATACTAGCAAACCATGCCTGACTTTCTTATGCCCCGTACACACGTGCAGATTATCTGAAGACTTTTGTCTTCAGATTTACCTTTTCTATGTAGTGCAAGGGCCTGCCGGATTGCATACAAATTGAAAATGTTTAGGTTTGACCTCATATTATATGGTTTTGGTAAGTCTGCAGACAAAAGTCTTCAGATAATCTGAACGTGTGTATGGGGCATAAGTAAATGTAATAAAAGATACATTTGTACATGTTTACATATAAAGAAAAAAAATCAATGTATCTACCCTAAAAAAAATGATGTATTAATTATGATCAATAAACAATAAAATATATTTATATTTAATATTATAAAATATATTCATTTGATTCATTATATTGATTAAATAAATTCTGTGTGGCTTACATGGGTGGCTGAATGTGTTCTTCACTGTCCAAATATGAGATAAACAAGACAGAAGGTGCCATCTGTCACTATGTCCAGATATACCGGTCATAACAGAAGTATGCCATTGCTGGTTTTGCTTGGGTTTATTTGAATTTTAAAGCATTGTAAACTTTCCTACCTGCACCTTGTGTTTTTCACCTGCATAAGATAAGCATTGATCATGTGGTGTCATGGTGCCATTTGTTGCTCTGTACAAGCAGCTCGTAGTAGAGTAAGTGCTGGTTCACACTACTGCAGCACGACTTCGGGGGCGACCTGTGAAGTCCCGTGCATATAATCAGGGCCGTCGTGTCAAGGCAGGCAAACCAAGCAATTGCTTGGGGCCCCGAGCTGGCCTGGGGCCCCAAGACCCGACACAGACTGACATTATCATCCAGGGCTCGAGTCCAGCTGCGGGAACGCAGGGGAACGCAGAGGAACGATGACGTCGGTTCCTGAACTCTTTCCATTGCAGGAATGCAGTTCCCATTACCTCCTGTAGGGGGCCCGGCCGGTGTACTGCCGATTATTTCAACTTGCCGAATAATTCAACCTCAGACGTCACTTCCGCCGCGAGTACGAGCGGCTAGGAGATTTCCAATGGAACTTGCAATACAATGCCTGGCCGCGGGAGTCGATGCCCGTGCACAGCGGCGAAAACTGTGCACGAGAGTTGAATTTCTCGGCAAGAACTTTAAACTCAACTGCGCATGCGCCCGACAATTGGAGCCGCTGTACAGTATATAGTTGGAGTTTTCGGCAAGCTGTTTTCCCAGACTTTTGGAGCTTATATAATTGTAGCACCACCCCCGCAGGAGCTGCTGATTAGATTATTGGGTCTACGTCCTGCCTAACAACCCACAGAATTGGCTCAAACCCTCCCTAGGCACAACTGACCCAGAATAGGACTGGAATACCAAATGGCTACACAGATTGGAATATAACACTTCAATAAATAATAATGACCTGTTACCTCTCTCCAGCTGCAGTCCTTCTGGGTAATACAAGGTGACCACACACAAGCTTGCTTTTAAACAGGAAAGTTATTTACTGTAAATCAAATAAACAGTTTCGATACAGTAAAATATGACTTTGTAAAAGGATATACTGATTAATTAATCAAAGATAAGATAAATACTGTGATATCACTCCTCAAGGGCACATTAATTGTTTCAGGAAATGTCTCAGAGCCTATAGGACCACCATCTTAATCACTATTATAATGTTTGGAGATAAGGCTCAGCATTCAGTTAGACACAGTATCAGAATGTCAGACCTATCTGAGTCCGCTGTTTCTTCTCTATATCTTCGCTAGCAACGTTGGTGCACTCGCAATTTGTAATCCACATTGAGGATGGGTGATCAATAGAGAGAATGGCAGCAAACAGTTAGTAATCACCGCGGGGTGTCTGTGCAGGATTGGCGGTAAAACTTCTGTGAGAGATGTACTGGGCCACCTGGTATATTGCCTTCTACTACTCTAAGGCTAATCCTGACTAAAGTTACTTCTTTGATAGATAGAGTCAGTTTTTGGGCAGGTGCCCTCTCACCAACAGGACTGTCTCCCAGGAAGCCTCCGCTGCGGTCTCAGTCTCCGGCCTCTGTCACCAGCCGCGCTAGGTATTTGGGGTGGATGAGTCTGGTCTCTGTAGAACATCGATGGGACCTCCAGGAGGGATCCTTTACTGGAGATGAAACACTGCAACTTAGTCACTTAAGGCCCAGGAGTTTCGGCCTAGCATACAGCATCAGCCCACAGCACTGGCATCCTGCTTGTCTCACTGTGTCTTTCCCAAGAGAGTGAGCCTGGCTCCTCCCTTCCTTTATAAAGCTTCCCCCAGAAGGCTGTGCGGTGCAGCAGTGCACCCTGGTACTCTCAAAGCACTATGGGCGATGAAGACTGCTCAACTTCCTGAAAGGAAAATAACATCAAAAGAAATTCCATAGCCGCTGCAATGTGTCCTTTTGGCCACTAGATGGAGCCGAGTTCCTCTCAAATGTCAAGCAGCAGTCTTTTAGAACTTGTATAATGGAAGACCCCGCTACACACTCCCCCCACTTGAGAAACTTTGGTCCCCAAAGAGGACAACAGCATGTACTCCAGTGCATATGTTGGCAGTACACAAAAAAAAAAAAACATTAACATATGCATAACAGGGAATCATCTTCCTTTTCATAAGCAGAGTTCAAACTTAACAACTGCATATTACAACACAGGTTCGACATAGGAACCTCCCACCAATTGTCGGGGGAGGGAAGGTAATTCTGTTCACAGACCCCTGACACTTGAGTGGCTTGTACAGATGTGCCTGGGGGTGAGCTAGGGTTGTCCTCCACCAAATCTGCGGTGGAAGAACTAGGCTGATCAAGAGTTCGTTTGGAAGTAAAGATAGCCTCTTCCGAGCATTCACCCAATTGGTCATAGGTCAGTCTTTTGGGTGGGTGAATGACTCTTCTTTCCCTCTGTTCTTTGGGATGCACGATCTCAGAGGTACTAGGACCAGCCACTTCTGGGGATTCTTCAATGTCCTCCTCCTCATGTTCCAACACACAGGAATCTGATGCTTCAAGAGCGGTCAGTTCTTCTTCAGAGAAAGGTGCAACCTCCTCCTCAGGATCTTCATCATCAACTACTTCTTCTGGAAGCATGTGGAAAGGTATGAATTCGGGGGCTTCCGCCCGAAGGGTTCCTCTGTCAGCCAATTCGGATGAAGACAGGGAGGCAGGTGTGGGTTCTGGTAACTGAGACGACCACATCCAGTCAGGTACCTCCTCTTCATCTTCCAGATCTTCAGATGGAGAATTTCCCTCCCTCACATCTGAGAGTGTCGACTGAGATCTGGTGACTGGTCTGGACAGGCGAGAGGTCGAAGGGGTCTCTGGCGAATCTACGACAGGAGGCATGCGAACTGCTTCAGAGAGAGGCAGTAAATGGTTCCTATGCCAAGTCTTCAATGGACCCACACTTCCTTCAGGCCGAATTTGATACACAGGGAGGTTTGGTAGTTGCTTGCAGATAACATAAGGTTGGGACTTCCAGCGGTCTGCCAACTTGTGTTTTCCCGGGACACCCAAGTTCCTCAACAATACCCTGTCCCCTGGTTGCAAGTCTTGGATCCGAACTTTTAAGTCGAAATTCCTTTTATTCCTCAGTCCACGTTGATCAGATGTGGCCTGAGCTTTATCATAGGCCGATTTCAGACTCTTCCGCAGTCGGTCCACATATCCCTTGTGCGATGCTGAAGAGGTGTGATCGGGCGAGATGCCAAAGGCCAAATCCACTGGCAATCGAGCCTCTCGTCCAAACATTAGACGATAAGGGGAATATCCAGTAGCATCACTGACAGTACTGTTGTAGGCATGCACAATGGCAGCTACATGTTTGCCCCAATGCTGTTTCTTCTCTGAGCTTAAAGTCCCCAACATGTCCAAAAGAGTCCTGTTAAATCGTTCCGGCTGGGCATCCCCTTGTGGATGGTAGGGAGTAGTTCTAGTCTTTTGGATGCCTAACAGATCTAACAGTCTCTTGATCAGTCTGCTTTCAAAGTCTCTTCCCTGATCTGAATGGAGGCGTTGTGGTAACCCATAGTGTACAAAGAACTTTTCTACAAGAACTTTGGCTACTGTAGAGGCCTTCTGATCCCTTGTTGGGAATGCTTGGGCGTATCTGGTAAAATGGTCTGTTACCACAAGGACATTCCCTTGGCCACTCAGATCAGGCTCTAGGCAAAGGAAATCAATGCACACCAGTTCCATGGGTCCCTGGCTTTGCAGATGGCCCATTGGGGCTGCTTGACGTGGCAGAGTCTTCCTTTGTATACATCGGACACAAGAATGACAGTATCCTTCAACTTCGGCCCTCATACAGGGCCAGTAGAACCTGTCTCTGACAAGCTGAAAAGTTCTTTCAGGTCCCAGATGGCCATGATTATCATGAAGAGCAGCCAGAACTCTCTCCCTGTATTTAGCTGGTAAGAACAGTTGCCACTTCTCCTCCAGATCTTCAGATGGGCCTCTTCGGTAGGCCACCCCTTCTCGGATCTGTAACCGGGTCCACTCTCTATGCAACAGACGGGCCCCCTGAGGAGAGTTGGTGAGAAGCAACTCAGGGCGCTGGATCTCCAAGGCTTCCAAAAGAAGTTTTCCCAGAGGGTCTTCCAGCTGCTCCTTCCTCAAGTCCCTTTTGGACAGCCGGGGTAAATCTTCCCCTTCAACCTGGGTCACCCTGCAATAGTATTTGGGTACTCCGACAGCCGAAACCCCAATCTCTTCGGCTCTTGATCCTCCTCTGGATCGAAGTTCAGTTCCCTGATATAGGGCACGCACCCCTTCTGGAGCCAAATGGGTCCATTCTTCATCAGGTTCGTGTGGTGCATGCAACCTTCTGGATAGGGCATCTGCATCCCTGTTCCCGATTCCTGGCCGATACTTCAGGCTGAAGTTGAAGCTAGAGAGGGCAGCCAACCATCTGTGTCCTGTTGCATCCAGCTTAGCTGTAGTCAACAGATAGGTAAGGGGATTATTATCCGTCTTGACAATGAATTCAGCTCCGTACAGGTAATCTTTCAGTTTGTCGACCACTGCCCACTTTAAGGCCAGGAATTCAAGTTTGTGGGTAGGATAATTCCTTTCAGCAGGTAGTAGACTCCTGCTCACGTAGGCTACGGGTCGCAGGTGGCCCTCATGTTCCTGGTAGAGTACCCCACCCAGCCCATCTCGGCTGGCATCGACATGTAGTTCATATGGTTTCGTGGGGTCTGCGTAGGCCAACACAGGGGCAGTGGTTAGATTCTTTTTCAACTGAATGAAAGCCCCTTCACATTCTGGGGTCCACTGATCCTGGATGGACTCCTTGGCCTTCCGGGGTCCCATGGTGGACTTCATTGGCTTGACCAGTTCAGGAACGTCATCTTCTTCGTTCTTTAGTAACTCATTGAGGGGTCGGGCAATCTTGGCGAACCCCTCTACAAACCTCCTGTAATAGGAGCAAAAACCCAGGAATGACCGAAGTTCGGTCACATTTGTAGGTCTCGGCCAGGAGGCGACAGCATCCAGCTTGTCCGGGTCGGTGGCCACCCCTTCTTCAGACACGATGTGGCCCAGGTAATGGACCGAGGACTGATAGAATTGGCACTTCTCAGGAGAAAGTTTCAGGCCTTCTTCATGTAGCCTCTTCAGGACCTTTTCCAACCTCTCCTCGTGTTCTTCCAAAGTTCTGCCAAACACGATAACATCATCCAAGTATACCAGTACCTCTATCAAATTCATATCTCCAACGGTCCTTTCCATCAGCCTTTGGAAGGTAGCAGGGGCCCCTGACAACCCCTGAGGCATGCGATTGAACTCAAAGAACCCCACAGGGGTGATGAAGGCTGTCTTCTCCCGATCTTCAGGGTGCATGGGGATCTGATAATACCCACTCTTTAAGTCCATCACACTGAACCACTTCGCCCCTGACAGGCTCTGTAGGGCGTCTTCGATTCGAGGAGTGGTATACTGGTCTGGGATGGTTCTTCTGTTCAGGGTTCGGTAGTCGATACAAAGCCTCAGAGATCCGTTTTTCTTCCGGACTACCACTATCGGAGAAGCATATGGGCTCCTGGATTCTCGAATAACCCCAGTCTTCTTGAGTTCCGCCAGCTGCTGACGTAGATCTTCTAAGTCACCTAAGGGAACTCGCCGGACTCTTTCTCGGAAAGGTTTGTCCTCACTCAGGCGGATCTTATGAGTGGCACTCCTGGCGCATCCCACGTCGAACTCATCCCTAGAAAATATTCCTCGCCATCGAGCAAGTTGTGCCTTGGCCCTCTTCACCCATTCTGGTGGGAGGGCAGCGTTTCCAGAGCAGAGCTCTTCTATAACATCTTCACCCCTTTCCTCCTCTTTAAGATCAGATGGGACAACTGGGGTAGCCGGGTTAACTTGGCCCAACAGCACTCTGGCCGGTACCTTCACCGGTGTAGTAGAGGTGTTTCTGACACTCACTAAAACCCTTCCATGGTTTTTCTGTAACACCTTCAAAGGGATCACTTCAGGGATTACTTCTATCCCTCTCTCCTCTTCCTGTGGACCTGATTCAAAGATGATAAAAGGGCCCGGCTGTTTCCATGTGAGTTTAACGGAAGCTTTCAGACAAGCCACCTCTCCTGGCTGCAAGACCTTTTCCGTTCTGTCCAACTTCCAGAGTCTTCCAACTCCTTCTGCAGGAGTCTCTTGCTCCAATACTAATCGTTGATAGGCCTGCCGTAGCATGGGGTGAATCCTTGGCGCTGGAGCATCCTGTCCCTGGACCAGTTGTGTCAGGAGGCGCCTTACCAGGTCAGTGTTGGTCCCTACGATGAGAGAGCTTTTGTTGGCCCCTGGCGGACGAGGACAGACCACCGCTAGGGTGTCGAAGGTTTCAGCTTCACCAGCCACTGATGGGTCAAAGGTCAACTTGATTGGCAGATACCCGTCATAGGGAAAACTTTGAGTCCCGATACCCCATATCTCCAGATCTTCCAACTTCTGCAGAGGTAGATGGGTAAGGTGTTTATCATAGAAGTCTCTATACAGAAGAGTCACTTGGGCCCCAGTGTCAAGGAGGGCTCTTGTGTAAATTCCTTCTACCTGGACAGAGACTACAGGGGAAGGCCCGACCAAGTTAGTTGGGAATTCTCTTGAAGTGGCCTTGTTGTCTGATTCAGTTCTCTGCACCCAGGCTCTTTTCTTTTTTTTTCTTCTGGACTTCAGTCCCCTCTGGGCCCGGTGTGCATTGATTTTCCTCCTCTCAGTAGCCTGGAGTATAGAACTAGGGGCGTTGTACCTGGATCTGACTCCCTGACTCAGATTCCCTGAATCATTGAGTCTCTTGGATTCCCTTGAAACTGGCGGGCACCCGGTCGACTCCTTCACGGGTGCCCTCTGAAGTTTTTCCGCTGGCTTGCGAGGTTCTGAGGCGACATTTCCTGGGCTGGGACATACTCCTCTAACATGTCCTACTCCCCCACAGTTGAAACAAGTTAGCGATCTCCTAGGTCTCGGTTCCGGGTCTACTCTAAGGTTAGAAGGTTTATCCGGCTTCTCTGACACGTTCCCATCAGGTAGAGTAGATGCCTGACTAGTCAGGATGGACACCATTTCTATCAACTGGGACACCTGGGTCTTTAGGAGTTCAACTTGCGAGTCACTTTCTTTTGCACTTATCACTCTGACACGAGCAGTTGAGTCAAACTGCCGACTCTTCCTTTTGTTGTCCAACATGACCT